>NC_086319.1:419922768-420247064 GCF_036172605.1 Pelobates fuscus
GGGACCAGATGGGAAACTGGGAAACATATTGGCCACGGACCAATCACAGACATACAACTTTAAACAATCCCACAATGCATCACAATCCCTCCCCTCTGGCCTGGAGATAATTGGGGAAGTAATCCAATTATCTCCAAGGACAGAGGCAAAACTCCATTACCCACATGGCAGACAAAAAGACAGTAAAAGACACAAAATTACCTATTGATGCATTTAGTACATAAAACATACACATTTTACATATTCCCAGATAGCTTAGATCTGAGCGCACATTACTACCGAATGGCGCTCAGATCACATACATACAGTTTTAAATGCCATGGAGCCAAAGTCTTTCACCTAGTCTTTCGTTACACGAATGGGCTCCATGGCTTAGCTATCTGGGTTAACATATCCACATATCCCAAAGTACCGACTGAACCGGTGTTCGACACCAAGGGTACGAATAGGGGGCGGACAGCTCAGCGGTATTCGCGCAAGTAAGTGTCCGTTTTCAGTTCCACAGTGTTCGTGCTGAACACCGCTGGCCGTTCGGGACTTAAAATGGCCGCTGCCACGTGTTCGGCAAACGAACAAAGGCCACCCAGCATTCATCAATTAAGCTGCGGTTAACCGCAGCTTCTGGGCGGTCAATTGGCGGCACACTCCAGCTCCCCGGTGGTCCCCCGTTCGGTAGTTGGAATCTACCGAACACCCCGGCAGAAAGGCACGAATAAGCCTTTCTGCAGGGAAAATAAACGATTTAACCTGCAGGGCCATAGTCCAAAGGGAGCAGGCGAGCAACCAGGCTCCTCCAGTGAACAGTGGCGAGGTTGGTTTCGCCACATCTATTATCAGCTATATTTTTCCTAGGTGGGACTGGCTTACAGTTACCATACTTATAAGCATTTATTAGGACCATGATGGTATTAATACTAGCAGAATGTAAAAATGAAACGCATACAGTAAATACCCTGATTTTCAGCCCATCTGGGGACATTAATTGGGTTCCTGGAAGCAGGATTTCTTTAAATTAGCTTTTATAGACTAAATTGCATTTTGAAATCTAATGAGAAATGATAAAGCACACTTACATCTTTGACAGTGACGTGACTAACAGTGGGACAATGCCAGAGGTCTCCTAGCACCATAACCTGTACAGCGAGCTTGTAGTACGAGCTTTGCATACCCATTGAATAAAAATATATATTGAAAAACACAGGAAATTTTACATTTACAGTGGGAAAAATATTCAATCTAGCCAGGTTTTCCTGACCCTTCCTAATTAGAATTTCAAGGGTTATTGGAGATACTGTGGGCTAAAATTCCCATCACCCCAGTAGTTATGGTCTATGTGGAATACAGAACTCCTTAACCCTAACACCCAGCTGAGTCTAGAAAAAAAATTCCCATGCTTTTATGATTACCGCACAATTCCAGTGCCATTCAAAGTACATTCAACATTTTAAAGGGACACTATAGTCACCCAGACCACTTCAGCTCAATGAAGTGGTCTAGGTGCCAGGTCCCCCAGGTTTTAACCCTTAAGATGTAAACATAGCATTTTCAGAGAAACTGCTCTGTTTACATAGCCGGGTTAATCTAACCTCTAGTGGCTCCACTTGGGAGCTAATGTCGGCGGGGGAGGAGAGGTTACCAACGTCGAGGGAGCCCGGCGCTGGATAAAGACCCCTTTAACCCCTTCAGCACCACGGGAGGGGGCCCTGAGGGTGGGAGGGGGGGGGGGGGGGGTCCCAAGGATGATATAGCGTCAGGAAAATGAGTTTGTTTTCCTGACACTATTGTGATCCTTTAAATATTCTGATTGGATGGTGATGTTCCAAATGCAAATGGCTTTTACCTGCGAGGGTATCTGGGGGAAATTCCTGGTACTGTAATAAAATAAACTGAATGGAAACTCTGTAAAAAGAAAAAACCTTGTAATGTGACCATAAACAAATGTAATCCATACTGTTCACTAATAATCCCATGTTTACATTTTTAGGTACAATCAGACATTTCTAATGGAACAAATCAAGGAACTTCAAAGATGTTGGTGGTCGGCGAACGGCAACGCCCTGGAAGATATACGGTGAGTAATCTGACACACAACCAAACGTTCTGTATTACAGCCTCATTCAAGGCATCTCCATAACATTCATTACATTTTTAGCACCAACAGTGGTCAGGTTGCTGTACGCTATTTCACAGAGTTTCCCAATGAGTATATGAGTACATTCAGAACCACCAGGCATGATATGTGAACGCACTGCACCCAAACCAGGTATGAGTGCATAACAAGCTAGTAACAAAAAACTTCTTAAGGTCCTAGAGGGCAAAGATGTTTGAGTTAAGTTGTTTAGAGAGTTCAGATGCCTTTGCATTGACAAATGTTAGCTTGATAGACAGTGAAGGACTTGTAGATTAGGTTTGAAGAAACTTATCCTGAGGCATACAGACTAACAGGCATTTTAAACAAAAGGCACCAATCTATTCATGTCCTGTTTGTTCACGATTCCAACATGCAATACTGTGCTATTATTGCCTTGTGTTGGCAACTGCCTGCATATATCACTGAGACTCTAAAATATGAATTGCGGGCAACCTTTCAATCAGCCTCAATCACATATCTGTTTCACTAACTGTTATCTTAGCATCTACTCAAAATGGGTTCCTACACAGAGACCCAGATATATCTGGGAACGTGCCCTGCTATTCTTAAAGCTGTAGTCATCTCAACCCATCTCTTTTCCCCCAACTTTTAATAAATTAATTAAATTCCATAACTGCTATGGATAACAATGTAGCATTCAACAAAAATAAACTTAAACTGTAAACCATAAAAGTGAACTAGAACATATGATCTGTATAGTTAACATTCATATCTCATAGATTGTAAGCTCCTTTGAGCAGGGCCTTCTTAACCTCTTGTCTCTCTTATATTCTGTATGTCAATTACTTGCTGTCAAATATATAGGTTCTATAATTGTAATGGGCTGCAAAATATCTTGGCACAATATAAATACTAATAATAATAATTATAATAAGATTCAGGGCATGGTCCCTATTTACATGTAGAGGATGGCCTGCTTTGCCTAGATGGTCATAGAGTAGTTGGTTGAAGGAAATTGCAGATTAGCTTTAGTGTACGTATAATCTTAATTTTATTAAGGACAGGAGACCAATATTTTGCTTGACTTTCTTTACTAAAACTCCATAGCAAGTTTGACTAGAAACAGAAACAACCAATCAGAAAACAACAGAGGTAATAAGACTTCCTCCCTCTGATGACTCATCCTCTTTCATGCTGCGAAAGAATCGAACAGGAACAGACGACCAAACGAAACTGGGTGAATCCATTTTGGTGAATCAACAGGAACATCCAGCAAATTTCCATAGGCAACAGGATAAGGCCTTAGGCATAAGGAACTTTAAACTGAAACGAGAGAACATAGTCGAAAAACAAGGATTAATCAAAGAAATGGATTAGAAAAATTACATGAAAGTCGTACATATATACGTATATACGTACGTAAGTATACGTATAAGTCGTACATATATACGTACGTATATTTTTTGAAAATAATGTTATAGAATAAATCAGACACATCAGATGACCAATAAAATATAAGAGTAAGATACTATGAGATTAGATATCATAGTATACATACCTACCTCTTCCAAAATCCAACCCTATAAAAACCTGGGTAGGGAGAAAATGGGAGGGAAAATATTCACCTACTGCGCTTAATGTAATTAAGATTATATGGACACTAAGGCTAGCATATTCTACACTTTTGTTACAGGACAGGAGGTTTCATATTTTGCTGTTTTACCGCTTAGTCAGCAGCGCAAAAAAGGCATGTCCAGTAGGACGAAAGTAGAAACGTCATATAGTATCTTCACAAGACCAATCTGCTGATTGGAGAATGTCCTGCAGGGAGGCCCCGGCCATTAAAGACTCGAGAGCTGCGACTCCCCTGACTGAGTGTGCTCCGGAAATAGACTCAATACCTGCTAGGGATTGCAAACATCTGAACTAAAGAGCCAAAGTAGTAGATGAAACTGGGCTATTAGGTCGAACATAGGATATTAACAGTTGACCAGAATGAGAGGGTGGGAAAAATGCGGTGACTTCTGTGTAGCGGGATAGTGCTTAAGCTACACAAAGTTTAGGAGAATCTCTAAAATGGTGAGACATGGAAAAAGTAATCCCCTCCGTATCGAAGGTAAAAGTGCCTACATCGAGTGCCCGAACATCTGAGGCTTGACAGAAAGCGTCAAGAGAAGAGTGACTTTCGCTGAAGTTGATGAAGGGAAATATCTTTGTATTCTGGCCAATCTAGAAGGAATCTCAGGACGAGATCAACCTCCCCAAAGGTGTGCAAATTTGGGTGCCAGAGGACACAAGGTTTGAGGACTCTGAGAAGTCTCCAGATCAAAAGGTCCTGTCCAACAGGAGAACTCTGAACTGGGATGTGTGCCGCTGATATAGCCAAACGGATCCATTAATGGGAAGATATGTTTTCCCTAGATCAAAAAAGTAAGACCGAAAACTGAAGACTAAAGGAACAGGGGCAATAAAGTATGCCGTTCCAGGCACCAACTACACCAGGCATTCCAGGCGGAAAGATAACAACTCCTAGTTGCCGGGCCCAGGAGGCTCAAAGAAGGATTCTAGCTGTTTGTGATAGGCAAATTCCAGGATCTCTGGTAAGAGTCCAGGCTACCAAATGCAGATGGTCTTCTGTCACCATCTGATGAAGATTGCCCCTCGAACCAGAGAGGGGGTCCGGTATTGACGGGAGGAGAAGTGGATCTCGATAAAACAAAACCAGAAGGTCTGGGAACCAAGCCTGGCCCTGTCAAAGCAGTATCAACAATACCAGAGTGACTTGCTGGCAACGAACTTGAAGGAGAACTCTGGAAATCATAGCAAATGGAGGAAACCCTGCATCGGTCAGTCCTGGGGAAAAGCATCCACTGCTGTGCACTTGCGATCTGGGAGCCAGCTGAAGAACTTTGGAATCTGGTAATTAATCCGGGAGTAAAATAGATTTATCACGAATCGACCCCCCACGAATTTCTGTTATTTCTTTGTTTTCCAAATAATAGGGTATATTTCATTATTACTTTATTTATTTTTTCCTTATGTGATTTAGGAGTTTTATTTACTCCCATCTAAGCAGAAGCTATATTTACTCTGCTTATTCTTATTTTTTATTACATCAATTTTTTACACTATATTAATTAAAAGTTACGTTTTATCTCGGTTACCTGTATTTCAGAAGGGTTCACCGTTTTGTTTCTTCTCTCTATTCTTTAATCTTGGGAGGGGCACTGACAGATTATTTAAAGAAAAAATCCAGGCACAATAACCATTTCAGCTCTATGTAGTGGTTATGGTTATGGTGCCAGGAGTCCCATTGCGTCCTCCCAGAGGAAGTAGTCAAACCGTTTAAAAAACACTTTGACACATACCTGGGGTCTGCCAGGATAGGGCAAAAAATGACATATTTAGATGAGGGCTGTGAATATGTCTGTATAACCATAGAACAGATATAATTATGACTACCATTATGTTACGGTACATTTGGCCAAGCCTGTGCAGAGCCCAGAAAGGGCTTAAACAATGTAAGTAGTAATGGACAGTGAGATTATTAACAGGCAGTACCATAAATGCTAACCACATGTATAGGCCCAAGTTTGGCTTACACCTCGTGTGCGGTCGGTAAAACTAAGACCTCCAGGAAATTTGTGAACCCCTGAACCGATCTGGGTGATTTTTCAGTATGTTGCTCACCCAGATCAGGGCTATCAGGGGATATGTGATTTATGGGTGTAGGTTATTGTTTTGGGGTACATCTAAGAATTGGGGAAACATGTGTGTTTAAAATGTACCGATAATTAAGTTATCTCTCAGGCTGAGGGGAGGAAACCAGTGTACTGTAACCAGCTAGTGATTGGATGATTCCTAATTTTCTGTGGGTGTCTCCCTTGCATGGGAGGATTGTATAAAAGCTGAGTATGTGGCATTAAAGATCAGTTCTGCTCCTGATACTGAGTGTCTTCCAGTTTTTGGGAAAAGTGATGGGATATTCGTGGATTATTTTATTTACTGCTTATGCTGTTCTTCTTATGATAACCTACTTGATCCTGAGTAACTATTGGAATACCATAGGGGGAAAGTCTATGTTAAACTAGCACTCCGCTACATCCCCCTCACTTCTTACCTCTGGTCTGGGAGGAGGGACAGTGCTTGCCACCCCTGGTGGTGAGAGTGAATTCTAGCCTGAAGCTCAGGCTACAGTTTACTCTCACAAGAATGGTGCGTTGCCATGGTAACCGTGGCAACGCTTAGAGCTCGCAAAAGGAGAACCAGGTGGAGCTGCAGGTAAGAGCTCCCCCGGGTCCCCTGGTACTTATTTCTCCTACAGCCTATTTAAAGGAACACTATAGTGACTGGAATACAAACATGTATAATTCCAGGATTTTACTATTATCATGACAGAATGTCATGATTTTATTAAAGACACGGAGGCGAGTATTATGCTGCACTCTTTCTTTAATTCCCTCAGTAGAAAAGAAATAACAAGTGGAAAAATTGAAAAAAAAAACAGGTATAAACATCATAATGACAATATCCGCCTAGTAACATGAACATCCAATCAGCGACATCCTTATCCGTAAGCGGAACATCGGTGACCACTTCCTCTTTCTTGCGAATCCCGAAGAAGAACTTAAATCAGTAGCAGGAAAACAACCAAACGAGCCGGAACAGGGAATATGATCCGGAGAGGCAACAAATTCACGGAAAGAAACAAGGAAATATGGTAATGTAATTATGTTGTGTGTGTGTGTGCATATATATATATGTATGTATGTGTGTGTGTGTGTGTGCATATATATATATATATATATATATTTGTGTTCGGGGCATTCTCATATGATATAGAATTATTAATATTATAATATTATTATTTTTATTTATTTTATTATTCATTTTATTATTTTATCGTTTATAAAAAAACAAAAAAACAAAACGCTAACTTTGGCCAGTGTTGTTAACTAAGTGGCTACTACAAAAGACTGGACATACCCCATTTGGAATACCGTGGGTTGTCTACGTTTACAGCAAACCAATCTGGCAAGCTTCAATGTGCCAACATGGAAAAGGGGAAAGCCATACACTGACCCCTGTAAGTTTGTAAAAACCCATAAAACCTGTACAATGGGGGCACTGCTGTACTCAGGAGATGTTGCTGGACACAAATTGGGGTGTTCTTTGTCAGTAACACAATGTGAGAGAAAAATAACACAAAACATTTACAACCCAAAAGTTTGACAAAGACTGGTGGTAGAATTAGTGCATGGAAAGTGTTAAAATGCCAACATTTGAAATACCCTAGGATGTCTACTTTTCAAAAATATATGGTGTAATGGGTGTAAATTACATTGGCCAGCTTCAAAAATGACCCAAATAGAACATGGGCGCATGATGACCAGCTGAGATAATTCTAAGTTGGAAAACTGGAATGTGCACCCTCCAAATAAGGTATTTTAGCCCCCGGAGAACCCAACACACCTGTACATGGGTGGTATCACTGTACTCAGGAGATGTTGCTGAACACATATTGGGGTGTTTTTGGCAGTAACCCTTAAATTTCTTAGTACATGTATTCATAAATTGCTATGTGTGTCAAAAAAATCACCAATTATTGTAATTTTTTAAAATTTGGCATAGATTGGTGGTAATATGGTTGCATGAAAAGAGTCAAAATACCCCAAAGGGTAAACACACCAACAACATGTTGTTCCTAGAAAAGAGGGACACATGGTTTTGTACCCAAAGTTAAGACTGTCTCTAATATATAGGGACACTTGGGAGGTGTGTTTCCCTCAATGAATACTAATCCCAGTATTAACTAATATACTAGACATTACAGACAGGAAACACACACTGTGCACAGGGTAGGTAGCTCTGAGTAGAAAAGCACTGAGTACATTGTGTGCGATCAGGAAACAGACTGAAATGGAAAATGTGTTTTTTTTTTACAAAGAGGCCAAAAGAACATCACAGCATTGATATATCAAACCATTAAAACACAATATGTGAAATACGTTTAAACTCACTAAAGCACTCACATACAAAAATGTGCAATTATAGAACGGAAGAAAGGGATCAGCACTCTCTATCTATACAAGATACAACAGAAACAATAAAAAATAAGTAAAAAAGTGGCAGCACACCTAAAAAGTAGGGCTCCCTCACAGGCCTTACAACAGAAATGGTACAGAAAAAAGAAAGGAAGGCAGCACCACTAAAATCCACATAAATTAAAAGAGCATAGAATAGGCAGACTAAAATGCAATATATATAATAGATAATAAGCAAATAGAAGTCCACAATAAATAGTCTGACTGGTAGATTAATCAAACAACGAGGTATATCTTTGTAGAGGTGAATACAGTCTTTGGTAGTGGGGGATTCTTCAGAGTGGTGTAGATGCGTCTTTGTACATCATTTGAAATAAAAAAAATAACAACTGATGGTGTAGTATGTCCCGAAAGGGCTAGAAGCAATAAAAGAGCATATGGTCCTACTCACGTTTTCAAGAGCTATGGACTTAGCTCTAGTGTTGATAACGTACAGTGGTATAATACCCACTTATGGGATACGTGAGGTCTTAGTATTCTTTCTTGATTAGGGGACCATATATGGAAATAAAAGCGGGAACAGCAATAGTGCTCAAAGTATAAAATGCCAGAGGTGAGAAGATAAAAAACCAAGTGAGCAGTGTTTGTATGTCTGAATGGAAGCATGTTTTTGTATGGAGTATGTGTGTGAATGTAGGGGTGTAGTGCTGTGTGTTTTTATGTATTTTTGCAATTTGAAAGCAGTGTATTACTTGTGAGTAGTGTTTGCCTTTGAATGTAGGCTGTGTCTGTATGCAGTGTTGACATTTGAATGCAGGGGTGTATTTTGTGTAGTGTTGGTGTTTGAATGCTGAGATGTATGCACATACTCCCACTAACAGATACACAGGGGCACACATGCTGATACATAGACACACATACAGATACATGCAGACACACAGGTACAAACAGATGCGCACAAAGAGAAAGATACACATACAAAGAGATACACAAACACACATACAAATAAAAACAAGCAGACACAAAAACAAACAAACCGATACACACAGATATACACATACAGATACACAGACAGACACAGATGCACATGCAGATACACATACTTGCACACAGATATAGACACAGACAAGCACATACACAGACACACAATTTCACAAACAGACACACATGCAAATTGAACTTTATTTAGCCACCCTCCCTCCTGTTTACTTCCTTTAGGGTAGTTCCCTGGGATAAGGTACACCCGCTGGTTCTGTTGGCTGGGCTGCAAAGATAATCATTGTGGGCCGCAAGTTTGACATGTTAGCTGTAGTGTGTCTTGGACACCGAGGCACACTGCAGGAACATTAACCCCACGATTTCCGTGATTGTGGCAATCTGGGGTTAATTTTAGTATTGGACAGAAATTTTCCATCCTGCGTCCTTAAGGGGTTAAGCAGGATTCTTCTGTAATGGAAACCCATGGGGACCCACATGAGTTACAGCAAAGATAGGTACAGTGTTTATAGTACAGAATGCTTCATACATTAAAATTGCAGAGTAGAAAATGGGAAAGGGCTCAACTTAAATAACACTCCACTGCTCAAATAAAACAAATAATAATTATCACTGTTTTTTTACATATACCCCAATTACAACATACATGAAATTAGTTATGATATATAGAAAACAAAGAACCTTCATCACAAATTCACAATGTGCATGGTGATCACTTCCCAGATAGCAATCTCATGATAACAATATACATACACATATTGGGATACAGCTGATAATATCTAGAATTAAAAAATATATACCAAACATAGTATGATACAGTAAAATAAAAATATTTGCGCTATAATTGAGTGCACTCACTGGGGTAAGGCATAAAGTGTGCTCCAAGGGTGACTCCCCTAATGGAGATGGGGGCTATTAATCCCTTCCAGGAACTGGGTCCACAACTGCAAATCAGGTCTCTGAATAGTAGATGTTATTAGAGCAGATTTTAATTGTAACAAATAAAACCAAAATAAAATTGTATATAATATAGTAATGACAATAGGTCCTACGCGTTTCGCCCCCAAAATGGGACTTCCTTAGGGACCATAAAGTTAGAGATAATCACAGAAATAATAATGCCAAAAAAGCAGCCAAACTACTCCCACCCATAAGTCCCCAAGTTCATTGGTGGTTCAGTTGGAGTTTTATTTCTTCCAGAGTCCATTGGTCCTCTGTCAGGATCGGGACAGGGATCCAACACGCAGAGTACAAAGAGTGGAAAGATACGTATACCGGGCCTTAGAATGGCCGGACTAACGTACCGAGAGTAATAGAGAATAGTCAGAGACAAGCCAAGGTCGAGGGAACGAGAAGACAGATAAGCGAGAGACAAGCCGGGTCAAGGGATAACAGAGAAGCAGGGTAGTACAACAAGCCGAGACAAAACCAAATAGAGCAAACTAGAATACCAGAGCACTGAGTGACTAGACAAGCTAGAACCACGACAGGGCAATGAGCAGAAGAGAGAAGTAAGCTTAAATACCCTGGCTCTGGATGGTAAGCACGCCTCTGACAAGTACCGATTGGATATCGGACACTTGAGTGACAGGTCGCTCGTAATAGCGTCATGACGTCACGTATTGAGCGTCCTGCTAGAAAAGGACGTGGATTCCTCGCGGCCGGTGTTTAAGTGACTGGATGAACCGCGAGGAACGAAGGAAACAGCTCGCCTGGACGGACAAACCACCAAGTCTCTACCTCCCTTAGAGGTAGAGGCCTCAGGTACCCTGACAGTACCCCCCCTCTTAGATACGCCCACCGGGCGGAAGGAACCGGGGCGAGATGGGAAGCGGAGGTGAAATGCTCTGCGAAGGCGAGAAGCATGAACATCCTCCTGAGGTACCCAACTCCTCTCCTCAGGACCATATCCCCTCCAGTTGACCAGATATTGCAATTTTCCCCTTGAGATTCTGGAATCAATGATGGAGCTGACCTCGTACTCCTCCCGACCCTCCACCTGAACAGGGCGAGGCGAGGAGACCTTAGAGGAGAATTTGTTGCAAATAAGGGGTTTCAACAAGGATACATGAAAAGAGTTAGGAATGCGTAAGGCAGGTGGCAGAGCAAGGCGATACGCAACCGGATTGATGCGAGTGAGAACCCTGTAAGGACCTATGTAGCGAGGAGCAAATTTCATAGATGGGACTTTTAGGCGAATATTCTTAGTACTCAACCATACCCTATCCCCAGGAACAAAAACAGGAGCCGCTCTTCTATGTTTGTCAGCGTGTTTCTTGAACAACGAAGAACTATGTAACAGAATTTGTCGAGTCTGATCCCATAATTTCTTCAGTTTGGCGACATGATCATCAACCGACGGTATCCCCTGAGAAGAGGAAACCGAAGGAAAAATCGAAGGATGAAAGCCATAGTTCATGAAGAAAGGGCTAGAGCGAGTTGAATCACAAACAAGGTTATTGTGTGCGAACTCCGCCCAAGGAATCAGACCGACCCAATCGTCCTGGTGTTCGGAAACAAAGCAACGTAGATACTGTTCGATCTTTTGATTGGTACGTTCAGCAGCTCCGTTAGACTGAGGGTGATAGGCAGAGGAGAAGTTCAATTTGATGCCCATTTGAGAACAAAAGGATCTCCAGAAACGTGAGACAAATTGAGAACCTCTATCAGAAACAATCTCCGAAGGAATCCCATGTAGGCGAAAAACCTCTCTCGCAAAAATCTCCGCCAATTCAGGGGAAGTCGGAAGTTTGGGTAATGGCACGAAATGAGCCATCTTAGTAAATCTATCCACCACCGTGAGAATAACAGTCTGTCTCTTGGAAGCAGGTAAATCAACGATAAAGTCTATGGACAGACAGGCCCAAGGTTTCTCAGGAATGTCCAAGGGGTGTAACAGGCCACATGGAGATGCATGAGGTAGTTTAGTCTTGGCACAAGTCTCACAAGCTGCGACGAACTCCTCAATATCTTTTCGAAGTGAAGGCCACCAGAAATCCTTGGATATCAGAGAGTATGTCTTGCGAATACCAGGATGACCAGCTATTTTACTTTCGTGAAAACATTGTAAGAGCTCCAGTTGAAGTTCAGGAGGAACAAAGTTTCTTCCCTCAGGAGTGTCTCCGGGAGCTAGATGTTGTGACTTCAGGATCTGGTCAAGTAGCGGAGAATGAATTTTAAGACTGGTATTAGCAATAATATTGCATTTGGGTACAATGGAGGACAAAAGTGGTTCAACTGAAACAGAAGGCTCGAATTGGCGAGATAGTGCATCGGCTTTAGAATTCTTTGAGCCAGGTCTGTAAGTCAGAACGTAATTGAAATGGGTAAGAAACAACGACCAACGAGCCTGCCTGGACGACAAACGTTTGGCCTCTCCGATATAAGACAAGTTTTTGTGGTCTGTTAGAATGGTAACGGGATGTAAAGTACCTTCCAATAAATGTCTCCACTCTTTCAAAGCCTTGATAACCGCTAGTAATTCTCTGTTACCAATGTCATATCTGCTCTCAGTACCGGACAATTTTTTAGAGAAAAATCCACATGGATGTAATGGTTTATCAACACCCAACCTTTGAGATAAGACAGCACCTAAACCAGTCTCAGATGCGTCTACCTCAAGTAGAAAAGGCAGGGAAGTGTCGGGGTGAACTAAAATTGGAGCGGAAGCGAAAAGCTCCTTGAGAGTTTTGAACGCAAGAAGAGCTTCAGTAGTCCAATTCTTAGTATCAGCCCCCTGTTTGGTCATATTAGTGATAGGTGCGATAATTGAAGAATAGCCCTTAATAAAGCGCCTATAATAATTGGAAAAACCAATAAATCTCTGTACGGCTTTAAGACCTTTGGGTAAAGGCCACTCTAGAATGGACTGGAGTTTATCCGGATCCATCTTAAATCCCTCCCCAGAGATCACATAGCCGAGAAAGGTTACCTGGGTTTGATCAAAGCTACATTTCTCCAACTTGCAGTACAAGCCATGCTGGAGAAGCTTGTGCAAAACCCTCCTGACTTGCTTGTGATGAGTCTCAATCTCACTAGAATGTATAAGTATATCATCTAGGTATACAATGACGCAATCTTGCTGAAATTCCCTAAGGACCTCATTTATCAGATCCTGGAAAACAGCTGGAGCATTGCATAACCCAAAAGGCATAACTGTATATTCATAGTGGCCATAGCGAGTATTGAAAGCCGTCATCCACTCATGTCCCTGCTGGATTCTCACCAAGTTATATGCCCCTCTGAGGTCTAACTTGGTGAAAATTGTAGAGCCCTTCAAACGATCGAAGAGTTCGGTGATCAAGGGAATCGGGTAGGCATTTTTAATGGTTATCTTATTTAGGCCTCGATAATCAATGCAAGGTCTCAAAGAACCATCCTTCTTTTGAACAAAAAAAAATCCAGCCCCGGCAGGGGAGGAGGACCTCCTAATGAATCCCTTGTCTAAATTTTCGTGAATATACTCCTCTAGAACTGAGTTCTCTTTCGTAGATAATGGATACACATGACCTCTGGGGGGCATGGTACCAGGGAGTAGGTTAATTTTGCAATCAAAGGACCTGTGTGGGGGTAAGGTATCGGCTTTCTTTTTGTCAAATACTGCCTTTAAATCTAGATACTGAGGCGGAATTTGTGTCTCTGTAGGATTGTCAGAGTTAGCCAATGTGTTGGTTAATCCGAGAGGTGAGACCTTCCGCAAGCATTTTCCTTGACAATTCTGTCCCCACGAAACTATCTCCCCTGACTCCCAATTAATAATAGGGTTATGTCTCCTCAACCAGGAGTACCCCAGGACTACGGGAATAGACGGAGAAGAAATGAGCAGTAAGGATATGTCCTCTCTATGTAGGATGCCAACAGTTAAGTTAATCGGTATGGTCTCATGGAAAATAACAGGCTCAAGTAACGGTCTACCATCAATGGCCTCAACAGCCAGTGGTGTCTCTTTTAACTGGGATGGAATAGCATGCTTGGCAGCAAAACCCTGATCTATAAAGCTCTCCGCAGCTCCAGAATCGATTAGTGCCATAGTCTTAACTACTCCCTTCTCCCACTTTAAAGAAACGGGTAACAGAAGCCTGAGCTCTTTGTAGTTGTGAATAGAGGACAAAGTAGAAACACCCAAGGCCTGTCCTCTAGAGAAACTTAGGTGCGAGCGTTTCCCGAACGATTGGGACAATTTAGGCGTAAATGACCTCTGACTCCACAATACATACATAAACCCTCCCTTCTCCTGTACTGTCTCTCCCTTTCTGTGAGATGAGTACTGCCTATCTGCATAGGTTCAGGAATACGTAAGTCCTCGAACTCAGAATTTTGAAAGGTAGGCGCTAATTTAAAGGAGGGTCTACGGGTCCTATCTCGAGTGTTCTGCCTCTCTCTTAAGCGTTCATCAATACGAGATATAAAAGAAATTAAATCCTCCAAATTCTCAGGGAGTTCTCTAGTAGCGACCTCGTCAAGAATTACATCTGATAACCCATTCAGAAACACATCTATATAAGCCTGTTCGTTCCACTTAACTTCTGCCGCCAAGGATCTGAACTCTAGTGCATAATCCACAAGTGTTTGATTGTCCTGTCTAAGGCGCAACAGTAATCTAGCTGCATTGACCTTTCTACCGGGAGGGTCAAAAGTTCTTCTAAACGCAGCTACAAAGGCATTATAATTATAGACTAGTGGATTATCATTCTCCCATAAAGGATTGGCCCATCTCAGAGCTTTCTCAATGAGTAAAGTAATAATAAATCCAACCTTCGCTCTATCTGTAGGATAAGAGCGGGGTTGTAATTCAAAATGGATGCTAATCTGGTTCAGAAAGCCACGACACTTCTCCGGTGACCCGTCATAACGTACTGGTGGGGTAATACGGGAAGAAGCACCTACAGTGGCTACCTCTAGACCTGAGATTGCAGGAGAAATAGAAGGAGTACGTGTCTCCTCAGGTGGATTATTAGCACGAGACAATAGTGCCTGTAGTGCCAAAGCCATCTGATCCATTCTATGCTCCATTGCGTCAAACCTGGGATCGGAAGAACCAAGCTGACTGTTTGTACCTGCAGGATCCATTGGCCCTGTCGTAATGTCAGGATCGGGACAGGGATCCAACACGCAGAGTACAAAGAGTGGAAAGATACGTATACCGGGCCTTAGAATGGCCGGACTAACGTACCGAGAGTAATAGAGAATAGTCAGAGACAAGCCAAGGTCGAGGGAACGAGAAGACAGATAAGCGAGAGACAAGCCGGGTCAAGGGATAACAGAGAAGCAGGGTAGTACAACAAGCCGAGACAAAACCAAATAGAGCAAACTAGAATACCAGAGCACTGAGTGACTAGACAAGCTAGAACCACGACAGGGCAATGAGCAGAAGAGAGAAGTAAGCTTAAATACCCTGGCTCTGGATGGTAAGCACGCCTCTGACAAGTACCGATTGGATATCGGACACTTGAGTGACAGGTCGCTCGTAATAGCGTCATGACGTCACGTATTGAGCGTCCTGCTAGAAAAGGACGTGGATTCCTCGCGGCCGGTGTTTAAGTGACTGGATGAACCGCGAGGAACGAAGGAAACAGCTCGCCTGGACGGACAAACCACCAAGTCTCTACCTCCCTTAGAGGTAGAGGCCTCAGGTACCCTGACATCCTCTCCGTTTCCTAAATCACTTGTTCTCTCGCCATGAGTACCTTTTCTGTCTCGCAGCTGTTTCTCGTTCTCTGGCCGGTGAAGAAAATGGAAGTGCATTCCACTGATAACTTCCGTGTTTGTCAAGATTTAAAATGACCGTTCATTTCAGAATGGAATCAAATATGTTGTGTTGTAAACGAGTGATCACCCTCTGGTCCTCACAAATAGGAGAGCAAATACTATTTATATAAAACGAGAAGACTCCATCTACTAAGAGAGAGTTTCATTGATTACAATGTAACCATCTGTGACGAGACCAATCTCGCCACTGTGCATTGGAGGAGCCTGGTTGCCTGCCTGCTGCTTTTTGACTATGAACCGGCATTTAAATACTTTATTTTCCTATGCAGAAAGTTCTATTCATGTATTCCTGCTCTGGCGTTCGGTAGATTCTCGGATTTACTGAATTAACTCATTTATCCCAGATAGCTATGCCATGGAGCCTATTCGTGCAATAAAAGACTTAGGCTCCATGGCAATTGAACTGTATGTGTGTGGTCTGAGAGCCATTCAGTAATAATGTGCACTCAGACCTAAGCTATCTAAGGATATGTAGCATGTCTGTATTTTATGTAATAAATGTAACCTTGCGTATTTTATTGTATTTTACTGTCTTTTTACTGCCATGTGCTTAATGGAGTTTTGCCTCTGTCCATACTTCCCAATTATCTCCAGGATAGAATACTCTGTGGAACTGGTTTTGGGCAGAAAAGCCATGCTTCCTTTGGTCACAAAGGACTTCGATCTATCTTTTGAACCAATGGACCAATTTGGATGATTTTGACATATGTTCGTATTTGGAGTATGCTGATTCTGAATTCTGAATGTGAATGTGATGTATACTTTTAAAGTTATGAATAATGTGGAAAAACTGTATTTCTCTGCCTGTGATAATCACATTACCCATTGTGTAAGGTAATTGTATCACAGGCAGAGGAGAGGATTTTGTGTGGGAGTGTCTGAGTGTATTGCACGTGTTTATTGGTTGTTTTCCAAAACCCTGTGGGTGGTACTAATGTGCATATAAGAACAATGAACCCACAGCTCTGTCTGTTTACTGCTTAACCCTTAACACGGAGCTTTGTCTTGTTCTTGGGGGGAGTTATTGTATTGTATACAAAAACCAGCTTGAGAACTGCTGCTGCTGTTCGTTCTCAGTATTCTCTTGCGACCTATCTTTTTGCTCTCCATGAGTTATTGTATACTGTTCCAGTTCGACTGCTAGGAGTGTAAACCTTTCGTATGGTTTTTCATATTTGGCTGTTTACAGCATTCGTATGTTTGAGAGCATTCATATGCTTCTCCGGTTCGGTGTATTGGTGTCTACAGTAGCTGTGCCTGTGTCTCTGGAAGGGAAGATCTACTAAACGGCGATTTAACCCTTTTATGCCCGTGGTGCCGTTACACCATCTTTCACTAAAAACAGTACAATATTCACATTTGTTAATGAATTATTTAAAGTGTATATTAATCCAAAGTGGAAAAATAATACATCAATATTGTAATGCTACAATTGATTAATAAGTGCCTAAATAAAGATGTACCCAACGAAGGGGATGTTATTATATATATATATATATTAGTAAGAATGGCAGCACTCACGGTCTTCAAATAAAACTTCTTCTTTATTCAGCAAGGTTAAAACATAGGATCAACGTTTCAGTCCCTCTCTGGGACTTTCATCAGATGAAGATAAAATTAAATAAGATACAATAAATGTAAATAAATTGATCTATATAGATAGATAGCCACACATACCTTAATTAAAGCACTCCTACATGGCCACTAATTTATTGGCTGACGAGTGATCCAGTTTGCTATTATCTCGAATCTCCAAAAAATTAGAGAGAAGTAACTCAGGCTACAAAAAAACAAATCAGATCTATGTCCACATTCAGTCCCTTACGTTCCGATGCTTGAAGCTTGTGCATCCAATAAGTTTCATGTTGGTCATTTTTTACCTCCCTCTAATGTGGCATCACTCTTTTGATGCCAATACACTTCAAACCTCCAAATTAAAACTAGGGGCAGGAATTACAATGAACCGGGACTGAATTGGACATGAAACCTTTTTTTAAACGTAGTTAAATAACATGCTCCAAATCTTTTACTTTTAGAACCAACATATTTCTTGCCGCAAGGACACTGCAATAGATACACCACAAAGTCTGTGCGCCAACCAACATTTGACTTAATGTCAAAATGTTCCCCTGTGGTGAAACTGTCAAAATGGTCAGCTTTGCCCAAATGAATAGTGGAGCAGGCTTTTCATGATTTTGTAACAACCCCTGGATGATGGGCTAAGGTAACATCCCCAGAACGTACTTGAAAACCAGAGTAATCCGAATGTACCTTTCCTGGTTAAATACTTTTGTTATTATTATTTCGACCTCCTAAAAGTCTGTGTTCCCAATAGTACTAATTGTATTGGTTTTGATGGTATAGCTCGGTGGCAACAAATTGAGATTTTGTTTTTTTTTCTGTAAATAAGTGTTGGGATATTTGGGTAATAAATTCTGCTGTAAAGCCTTTTTTAATTCTCCAACGGTCTAATTATACAAAGTTGTAAATCTAGAGATCTCACCTGAAGTCTTAGTGTTTGGTTTATCCATTTGTAGGTTATTCCTATCCGTTTGTGTTAATAATCTGATGTCTTTTTCTGAAGCATTTCTCTTGTATCCCTTCTCCATAAGTTTGTTCTTGACATGTATTAATTGAGATATAAAATCATGAAAATGTGAGTAAATTGTCGCTTTGCTATTCCCTTTAGCCATGATCAGAAATTACTGTTTTTTTATGGACATATCCTTGTCATCTGTTGGTTTAAAGAAGCATTTAGTCCTCATCTGGCCAGAGTTAAATCGAGAAAACTAATTACATTCTAATTCCAAACTGGTGAGAATTTCAAACTCTACGGATTGTGATTAAGATAATTAACAAGATCCCAAAATATAGTGAAAGACCACCCCCCCCCCCCACCCCTGTCCTTCATTGGGTGAGGCACCCTTACAGCAGACTTTATGTCTTATTCCTGTGAGTTATTACAGCGCACATACTTTTATTTTACTGTACCACGCTATGTATTGTATATATTTTTTATTTCTATCAGCTGAATTTAATTATGTATTTTTTTTTCATTTGGGGTATATCTAAAAACAGCTTGAAAAAGCTGCAAATCTCTTGTCTGAAGCCTTTGTAAGCCCTCCCATTCTAACCCCGCCCAGACTTTCTGTGTCTGTCCAATCACAGACTTTCCAATGCAGCTCAATGAGAAGTCTCTACAAGGCAGGTGCTCTGGGCAGTTGCTGCCTCTTGAGTTTATCTCCACTGAGCTAAACAAAACAGGAAGTAACAGGACCGGGTGTCTGACAGCCAACGGGTGTAACAAGGTTCATCTATAAAATGCAACTTTCTATTAAAATCTGTACCTTTTGTAAAATGAAAAACGAGGATATATCTTCACACATCAAGCTAAACTGCTTTAGGTGTGTGGAGTGTCCCTTTAATTTACACACTTGTATAATGCTGTGCTTCTCCCATCACTCAAGTCTGTTAAAACACGGGGTCGGATGGCCGCAGCCTGCCGTCAGATACAAGGGATTAAAATGTGGTGTTTTGTATCAATAGGATTACATTGTTTATATTTTGCTGTTTGAGTAATTCGTGGCACACGTTTCCAATAATGTTGTTATGTCTGCAGCAGTGCACACCTTTTCTAAAGCATACACATTACTCTATGTGCTTTAGACAATATTCTGCATAGATGAGTTGTGCGTGCGCCATACTACACACAGGGCCGGCACCGTGTAGAGTTGGAGTGTTCGCAGTACAGAGTGCAATCTATGACTTTACATTATCTCTCTGTAAATTATACTTAACATCCAATGAGCAAAGGATTCTGTAAAACCATTAACAGCATAGTGCAGATTATCCTTATTGTATATAAATGACTATTCCCTACGGGTCTAAATAGTGACTTTGAACTATGACATTTTTAATGAATTTATCTTTAGGTTATCCATATATAATTTTAGATGTTTTTTATGCACTTTTGACTTTTCTAATTTTTTAAATATGTGAAATTTAGGTTTCGGAGATAACCAACTTTTGCAACAGATTCTTCCTCTTTTCGAGTTTGAATTTTGGGATTTTGGTTTAGTGGATAATGCCGCGTTTTACTTTTTTTTAATAATATATAGTCTAGTATGGAGATCTATCAGTCTGTGTAGGTCTGGATAGTCTGTTTAGATATGTACAGCAACTTTTATAATGTTCTTAAATATTTCGACATTTAGTGGCTAATCCTCTTTCGGTGTGTCTTATTACCTAGCATGCATTTTATTGGTTAATGTTTTTTACTATTGAAGGTGAATCAAGATATATATATATATAAATGTATGATTATGGGAGATTATTGTTGGATGCATTTTCTTTTATGGAATAAAATTTGTGTTATATTATGCCATTGGGGTTCCCTGGTTCTCTCAGTCTCATCTCTACAGTCACCACACACAAAGATCGCCATCATTAAAGTCTTCTGGTCTGAGCGTGGTGGGCGTTATTCCCTCTCAAGCTGAGCTTTTTTCACCCAGAGCCAGGGTTGATAGGGTTTTAGGGTTAAATATAATTTTTTGGATAATTTGGTCCCATTAGGTGATTGCAGCTAACTTGTTTCACTTTTGCGGTTATTTTTACATTCTCTCTCTCTGCCTGGCGGTATGGGGGGTGCTGAGCAGCCATTGCCAGGAGCATATAAAATGTCGATAGGTCACCCTGCGATAATCAATTAGGAAGTTTAACCGATTGGAAGGTGGAGTTCAATGTTTGGTTTCTGGATGGTGTGAATTATTTAAAAGATGAAAAAGGAAAATAAAACATATATTTTTGTATTCATTATTATCATTAATATGTTTGCAGCATTTTACAATGATAGAAAGAGGTTATTTAGAGTTAATGTAAACCCTGCTCAAACGAGCCTACAATCGGAGGGTTTCAATTAGGCGGATATAAAGCAGTAGGTGTCTTGCCTAAGGGCACTTCCTGCTGATATACAGAGTATTAGGTTTCTCCTGGTAAAGTGGTCTAACTTGAAGTTTGGTATCCATGTTCTAAGACAGTGATGTTGCGAGTGACTTGATTGAAGTTCATTTGTTTGTCCTGATTGACATCTAACATCTTTATCTGTCCATGAGAGTTACAGGTCACAATAATGCTTCAAACCAAGAGGATTACAAATGTGATAAGTTTGAAGGATCACTATAGGGTCAGGAACACAAACCTGTATTACTGACCCTATAGGGTTAAAACCACCATCTAGCCCCCCTGGACCCTTCATGCCTCCATAAATATAGTAAATCTTACTGTATTCAAGCCTGAAGCTGTAACTCTGCATGCTGTTAGACTCAGAAAAAAACAAGCAGTCTGCTGACATCATCAGAAGTGGTAGCCTGATCCAATCACAATGCTTCCCTATAGCATTGGCTGAGACTGACAAAGAGGCAGATCAGGTGCAGGGCAGCCTGATTCAAACACAGCCCTGGCCAATCAGCATCTCCTCATAGAGATTAATTGAATCAATGTATCTCTATGAGGAAAGTTCAGTGTCTGCATGCAGAGGGTGGAGACACTGAATGTTTGGATGCATTTTAGGCAGCCATGACCCAGGAAGGATCTCTAACAGCCATCTGAGGAGTGACCGGTGAAGTTATCACTAGGTTGTAATGTAAACACTGCATTCTCTCTGAAAAGACAGTGTTTACAGCAAAAACCCTGAAGGTAATGATTCTACTCACCAGAACAAATTAATTAAGCTGTAGTTGTTCTGGTGACTATAGTGTCCCTTTAATATCAGCGAAAGAAAACAAAAACCCTGAGATCCCTATCTTTTTATGGAGCAGATATCTCGGGGTATTTATTTAGGGAATTTGGCACTTTACTACCAAGCACTGGTACATCTATAGCCAAATGTTTTTCAACATATTAATGAATTTTTTAAAGTATATTTTATAAACTTTTTTGTACACTTACCATTAACCCCCCCTCAAAAAAACCAAACAGTGTTCAGTTCCTTCTCCTGAGTACAGCAGTTCCCCTACTGTTACTTTGCCTGGATTTTGTGACATACAGGGCCACATTTCAATTCTCACCTTGACTGCCTAATGATTCTCTAATATTACTCCATAAATACAGGTGTGCTCAAACATTTGTATACCCTGGAAGAAATCGTGGCATTGATTTTGAAAATATGACTGATGATGCAAAACATGTCTTTTATTGATGGCTAGTGATCATATGAAGCCATTTATTATCACATAACTGTTTGGCTCCTTTTTAAATCATAATGCTAACAGAAATCACCCAAATAGCCCCCCTGATCAAACGTTTACATGCCCTAGAATGTTTGGCCTTGTTACAGACACACAAGGTGACACACACAGATCAAAATTGCAATTAAAGGTTAGTTTCCCACACCTGTAGCTTTTTAAATTGCAATTGGTGTCTGTGTATAAATAGTCAATGAGTTTGTTAGCTCTCACGTGGATGCACTGAGCAGGCTAGATACTGAGCCATGGCGAGCAGAAAAGAACTGTCAAAAGAAAACCTGCGTAACGAGGTAATGAAACATTAAAAAGATGGAAAAAGGATATAAAAATATATCCAGAGCCTGGAAAATGCCGTCAGTACTGTTCAATCAATTAAGAAGTGGAAAATTCAGAGATGTCTTGATACCAAGCCAAGGTCAGGTAGACCAAGAAAGATTTCACACACAACTGCCAGAATACAAATAAAAACCCACAGGTAAGCTCAGGAGAAATACAGGCTGCTCTGGAAAAAGACAGTGTGGTTGTTTCAAGGAGCACAATATGACAATACTTGCACAATAATGAGCTGCATGGTGGAGTTGCCAGAAATAAGCCTTTACTGCACCATTGCCACAAAAAAGCCCAGTAACAATACGCCCGACAACTACTTGACACGACTCTCAGCTTTTGGACACTGTAATTTGGAGCGACGAGACTAAAATAGAGCTTTATGGTCACAACCATAAGAAATATGTTTGGAGAGGGGTCAACAGGGCCTATAGTGAAAACAATACCACCCCCACTGTGAAGCATGGTGGTGGCTCACTGATATTTTGGGGGTGTCTTAGCTCTAAAGACACGGGGGGAATCTTATGAAAATTGATGGCAAGATGAATGCAGTATGTTATAAGAAAATACTGGCAGACAATTTGCATTCTTCTGCACAAAGGCCCATGCACATTGTATGAAGCATATTCCATAGGACATGAGTTCCTCCCAATATGGACAGCTGGCTAGGAGCACATCATAAGGAGCACATCATAAGGAGCACATCATAAGGAGCACATCATAAGGAGCACATCATAAGGAGCACATCATAAGGTATAAGTGGAACACAGATTTCAACTTTAAAGTCTTCAAACCTTTTACTTGAAACAGTAAAATCTCAGTACAGAGTATAACAGAGTGATGCTGAATGGAATGCATTTAATACGTTGCCCTTTAAAAGGGAGCGTTTCAAAAGACACGTATTGTTAGAATAATGCTGGAATGTCATCCATTTATAAGAGAGCGCCAATATTATTCTATCGTTAACAATGCCGTCAACATTCCGACAGGTAAAGCCTTGACAAGCAGACAATATACATGTTAACTGTGCGTAAACACAAAGGATGGACCAGTGATTCCCAGTGTAGTTGCCGTGACATTCTGGTGTAAACTGAATGCCGTCTTCAACTCAAGAATGTGTCTCTGTAAATTGCATTAGAACGAGGATTCCCTTCTGGGAAACAATGAGAACCAGCAAGTCAGTTCAACTAGAACAGGGGTGTCAAACTCAAATTCATCGGGGGCCGCATCAGCAGTTTGGTCACCCTCAAAGGGCCGGTTGTATCTGTAGGACTATGTGTCCACTCTTTATTATCATAAATTATTACACACACACACTGACAGAGACATACACACACACACACACACTGACAGACAGACACACACACACACTGACAGACAGACATACACACACACTGACAGACAGACATACACACACACAGGCTGACAGACATACACACACACACACTGACAGACATACACACACACACACACCGACAGATACATACACACACACACACACACACTGACAGACATACACACACACACTGACAGAGACATGCACACACACACACACACACACACACACTGACAGACAGACAGACACACACACAGACACACTGACAGAGACATACACACACACACACACACACACACTGACAGACAGACATATACACACACACACACTGACAGACATACACACACACACACTGACAGAGACATACACACACTGACAGACAGACATACACACACACACACACACACTGACAGGCATATACACACACTGACAGACAGACATATACACACACACTGACAGAGACATACACACACACACACTGACTGTTACGGACCGTTTCAGCATAAAAGGGGAAAATCCGTTTAGGCGATAATCCCCTTTTCCCAAAAAGGCACAGCTACTGTAAAAGCACCAAAACTCACGAACTGGATATAGATGAATAAGGTAGCACTCCAGCTGGAACCTCACGAATAGCTGCTAGCAGATGAATAGGAAAAGCAGACATCAGCTTACACTCCTAGCAGTCAAATCTCCAACAGCATACAGTGAATCCCCCCAAGAACGAGACAAGGCTCCGTGTTGAAGGTCAAGCAGTGGTCTGTTTATTCAGGGCTACCTGCCCCTGTATTTATGCAGGTCTCCCACCTGGTGGACACTCCCCTAGGGGACCAGATGGAAGACTGAAACAGCAGACAGACATGTATCACTTTCGTACACACAGCCACAATACTTTCCCACCATGCATCTTGGTTTCCTCCTCCCTGCCCTGGAGATAATTAATGAAGTAATTCAATTATCTCCTAAGACAAAGGCCAGACTCCATTATGCACATGGTGACACAGAAACAGACTATCACTTTAAAATACATACAGACACATTTTATACATAAAACACAGACATGTAACATATCCCCAGATAGCTCAGGTCTGGGTGCACATTATTAGGTGAATGGCACCCAGACCACACAAATACATTTTAATTGCCATGGAGCTAAAGTCTTTAATTATACGAACAGGCTCCATGGCAGGCTATCTGGGTTACTACAGTTCACATAAAACAAACTACCGAATTTCCCTGCATTCACCAAATTCATACGAATGAGAACCAGGGGCTGGAGGTTCAGCGGTGCCTGCACGGAAAAGTGTCCGATTTTGGTGAATGAAAGCCGGGCAGAAAAGTGTTGGCTGCCCGGGGAGCTCCAGAACAGCGCCACCTAGCGGCCGCTAAGTGTAACAGCGGCCACACAGTTAACAGGCAATTAACCGCAGCTTCAGGGAGGTAAATTGGCAGCACACTCCAGCTTCTGGGTGGCCTATTAACAACGCCGGCCGGCTTCCCACGGCTCTGGGGAGGTTGGTGAACGGCTGTTTGTTCGGTAGATGAAATCTACCGAACTGCTGTGCAGAAAGGGAGAAATAAATCCTTCTGCACAGTAAAATTAACCCTTTAGCTGCCGGTCCATAGTCCAGAGGCAGCAGGCGGGCAACCAGGCTCCTCCAATACAATGTGGCGAGATTGGTTTCGTCACACTGACAGACAGACATATACACACACACTGACAGAGACACACACACACACACTGACAGACACACACACACTGACACACACACACTGACAGACACACACACACTGACAGACACACACACACTGACAGACAGACATACACACACACACACACTGACAGACATACACACACACTGACAGACACACACACACTGACAGACACACACACACACACACACACACTGACAGACACACACACACTGACAGACAGACATACACACTGACAGACAGACATACACACAGACAGACATACACACACACACACACACACTGACAGACATACACACACACTGACAGACACACACACACTGACAGACACACACACACACACACACACTGACAGACACACACACACTGACAGACAGACATACACACTGACAGACAGACATACACACTGACAGACAGACATACACACAGACAGACATACACACACACACACACACACTGACAGACATACACACACACTGACAGACACACACACACTGACAGACACACACACACACAGACAGACATACACACACACACACACAGACAGACAGGTTCAGGAGGGTGGCTTACCTGGGATCCAGAGTGCTGCCTGAGGTAGTTGGGAGTTGGAGGAGCTGGGCTTGCCCAGCCCCCCTCCTCTCTGCCTTCTGCTGTCTTCTTGGGAGGACCTCCTCCCAGGCTGACGTGAGGGGGCCGGTGGTAGCTCCGCCCCTGCTGGGCGCCAGCCGCGCTGTGTGCTACAGAGGGAGCAGGGATATGACGTGTTCATATCCCCACCCCTCCACACAGTCCGCGGCACTGCCGGTTGGCGCTCGGCCACGCTACAAGAAGTGACCGGCAGGAGAGGGGAGCTGTGCGCTTCCCTCCTGCCGGTGACCCGGGCATTTGCACCCCCGGGCCGGTGCGCCCTAAGGGGGCCGCCTGAGCCGCCTTATGGACGCGCCGGCCCTGGGTGAAGGCTGGCGGCCGGCGGCTACATGGGCCACATGACGAGGTCTGGCGGGCCTGATTGGGCCCGCGGGGCCTTGTGTTTGACACCCGTGAACTAGAAGTATGTGTATCAGGAATGTGACATTTCTAAAGCTACATAGTTACAGAGTTCCATAAGCCGGAAACAGATTCATCAATGAAGTCCAGGGTTTCTCACATGTGGTTTTGCTATTGATCCAAAAGGGGGCATCCCGTCCCATTTTAAAACCTAGATATAATCCAGTTTGTGAATAGATTTCCAGACAATGGTTTGTATTGGCCCTGAATATATTTCCATAATGTTATCATGTCATCGTTTTTCTAACCTAAAGGGATTTCAATTTGTTAACCTTTCTTCATAGCTGATATGTTCCATTCCTTTTATTATTTTTGTAGCCCACCTCTGCACTTTTTCTAGTGCCATAATATCCTTCTTTAGAACAGGTGCCCAAAATTGCACAGCATATTCAATATGTGGTCTTACCAATCCAATCATTTACAAAGAGGCAAAAGTGTATTCTCATCCCGAGTATCAATGGCCTTTTTAATTCATGACAGGGGCACCTGGGAGGGGTTTGTGTTATGTTGTATGGAGACCCCATGCTGGAGGTCTGTGCATAAAAAGCAGAGTGTGGCAGAATAAAGAGTTGTACTCCCAGAACTGTGTGTCATTTAGTAAGTGGGGAGGAGTAGAGTGTTTCACATTCACAGTGTTCACAGTTCCACTTACTACGGATCCAGTGGAGAAAACAATTTGCTGCTCTACGGGGCCATTCAGATTGCAAAATCTGGATATTTTTAATGGAATTTAGTAAATCAGGACCTGACTGGGCCAGCATTTGGTCCTGGTTTCAGCCAAACCCATAGCCGCCGAGAGCCTGAAAACCGTATCAAAGCCATTAAATTCAGGGCTGGAGGCTTCAACTTAAAAAAATAAATAAAAAATGATTTGCCCACTTTCATTGCAAAAAGCCAGCGGGCAAACAGTTAAAAACCGACGGTGGTGCAAGTGATAATTATGTTGCAGCATAGGATAAAAATCCTTTGGGGGTCAATACACCCCTCAAATTGCTATAATGGAGGTAATGTACCACCTGCCATGCCTACTAAACTAATCACTAATTTTAAAATTTGATGTAGACTTGCCCTTACCTCCCGCACAGCATTCGGTTATGTAGACTCGCCCTTACCTGCCGCACAGCATTCGTTTATGTAGACTTGCCTTTACCTCCCGCACAGCATTCGGTTATGTAGACTCGCCCTTACCTGCCGCATAGCATTCGTTTATGTAGACTCGCCCTTACCTGCCGCACAGCATTCGTTTATGTAGACTCGCCCTTACCTGCCGCACAGCATTCGGTTTATGTAGACTCGCCCTTACCTGCCGCACAACATTCGTTTATGTAGACTCGCCCTTACCTGCCGCACAGCATTCGTTTATGTAGACTCGCCCTTACCTGCCGCACAGCATTCGTTTATGTAGACTCGCCCTTACCTCCCGCACAGCATTCGGTTTATGTAGACTCGCCCTTACCTGCCGCACAGCATTCGTTTATGTAGACTCGCCCTTACCTGCCGCACAGCATTCGTTTATGTAGACTCGCCCTTACCTGCCGCACCGCATTTGGTTATGTAGACTCGCCCTTACCTTATTTTAAATATATCAATATTTTTATTATTATTATTATTATTATTATTATATTACATTAGTGTCATTATTATTATAAGGAGCAATTTCATTATATCATGACATTATTAGTAGTATAATTGTAATAATCATTTTAACAATAATTACCTATATCATCTATAACTTGTCTTAAAGGAACACTGTAACGTTAGAAAAACACAAGTGTATTCCTAACGATATCGTGTCCCTCTTACTCCCCCCGCCCTCTACCAGCACACACCGGCACTGCAAGGGTTAACACCCGATCTGCCTTGGTGCAGCTTTAATGCTGTGCCTCCTCATTGTTACCCGACATGGGAGGTCAATGCCATGCGTGAGTGCTGCAAGCACAGTAGGCTCAAGTCATAGGAGAGCATTGCTTCAATAATTTCCTATATAGATTTAACTGATGCTGGATGCATGAAGAGCGTGGGGACGTCCAGGGTCAGTTAGGCAACAAAATGTCACCTAGCAAGCAGGAAGTGCCTCTAGTCTGATTGACAGCCTCTAGAGGCAGTCTTAGTCCTGCAATGTAATGACTGCAGTTTGATATACATTGCAGGACTAAGGGGGACAGGATCATGAGCTGAAGTGGTCTGGGTTCGAATAGTGTCCCTTCAACCTATACTGATTGGCAGGTGTAAAGGGCGGAGCTTATAACAATGACTGACAGGGAGCTAAGATGGAGGTGGCTCTCTCTATACTGACTGCCAGGTGTAAAGGGCGGAGCTTATAACAATGATTGACAAGGAGCTAAGATGGGGGTGGCTCTATCTATACTGACTGCCAGGTGTAAAGGGCAGAGCTTATAACAATGATTGACAGGGAGCTAAGATGGAGGTGGCTCTCTCTATACTGACTGGCAGGTGTAAAGGGAGGAGATTATAACAATGATTGACAGGGAGCTAAGATGGAGGTGGCTCTCTCTATGCTGACTGCCAGGTGTAAAGGGCGGAGCTTATAACAATGATTGACAGGGAGCTAAGATGGAGGTGGCTCTCTCTATACTGACTGCCAGGTGTAAAGGGCGGAGCTTATAACAATCATTGACAGGGAGCTAAGATGGAGGTGGCTCTCTCTATACTGACTGCCAGGTGTAAAGGGTGGAGTTTATAACAATGATTGACAGGGAGCTAAGATGGAGGCGGCTCTCTCTATACTGACTGCCAGGTGTAAAGGGCGGAGCTTATAACAATGACTGTCAGGGAGCTAAGATGGAGGTGGCTCTCTCTATACTGACTGCCAGGTGTAAAGGGAGGAGCTTATAACAATGACTGACAGGGAGCTAAGATGGAGGTGGCTCTCTCTATACTGACTGCCAGGTGTAAAGGGTGGAGTTTATAACAATGATTGACAGGGAGCTAAGATGGAGGCGGCTCTCTCTATACTGACTGCCAGGTGTAAAGGGCGGAGCTTATAACAATGACTGTCAGGGAGCTAAGATGGAGGTGGCTCTCTCTATACTGACTTCCAGGTGTAAAGGGTGGAGTTTATAACAATGATTGACAGGGAGCTAAGATGGAGGTGGCTCTCTATACTGACTGCCAGGTGTAAAGGGCGGAGCTTATAACAATGATTGACAGGGAGCTAAGATGGAGGTGGCTCTCTATACTGACTGCCCGGTGTAAAGGGCGGAGCTTATAACAATGACTGACAGGGAGCTAAGATGAAGGTGGCTCTCTCTATACTGACTGCCAGGTGTAAAGGGCGGAGCTTATAACAATGATTGACAGGGAGCTAAGATGGAGGTGGCTCTCTCTATACTGACTGCCAGGTGTAAAGGGTGGAGCTTATAACAATGATTGACAGGGAGCTAAGATGGAGGTGGCTCTCTATACTGACTGCCAGGTGTAAAGGGCGGAGCTTATAACAATGATTGACAGGGAGCTAAGATGGAGGCGGCTCTCTCTATACTGACTGCCCGGTGTAAAGGGCAGAGCTTATAACAATGACTGTCAGGGAGCTAAGATGGAGGTGGCTCTCTCTATACTGACTGCCAGGTGTAAAGGGCGGAGTTTATAACAATGATTGACAGGGAGCTAAGATGGAGGTGGCTCTCTCTATGCTGACTGCCAGGTGTAAAGGCCGGAGCTTATAACAATGATTGACAGGGAGCTAAGATGGAGGTGGCTCTCTCTATACTTACTGCCAGGTGTAAAAGGCGGAGCTTATAACAATGATTGACAGGGAGCTAAGATGGAGGTGGCTCTCTATATACTGACTGCCAGGTGTAATGGGCGGAGCTTATAACAATGATTGGCAGGGAGCTAAGATGGAGGTGGCTCTCTCTATACTGACTGCTAGGTGTAAAGGGCGGAGTTTATAACAATGATTGACAGGGAGTTAAGATGGAGACGGCTCTCTCTATACTGACTGCCAGGTGTAAAGGGCGGAGCTTATAACAATGATTGACAGGGAGCTAAGATGGAGGCGGCTCTCTCTATACTGACTGCCAGGTGTATAGGGCGGAGCTTATAACAATGATTGACAGGGAGCTAAGATGGAGGCGCCCAGTTACACGATAAAACGTGGTGAATTTCTACATTTAATTTTATTTTCACAGTTTACAAAATACTTATCTGTTAAATATAGGGATAAGTAAACATAATGTAAAACATGCTGGGAAGTGACAGATTCCCTTTAATAAATACAAAAGAAACAAATGCACTGGCACTCTTATATATCCCAATGGTGCTAGGTATCAGGGTAGCCCTCAGAAATATACCCGTAATAATCACAAAATATATACATATGATACTGCACTCAAATGTAGAATTTTACAAAAAAATCATCTTTATTTCACTAACTATTGTGAAGTTTAGTATCTGTTGAATATAGTGAGAGATATGGCAAACAAATTATCTCCTTCTATTACATAAAAATTCTGCAACACCTTAGGTGATATACCATAACAGACAAAAAAGAAAAAAGAGAAATACATTTTTATTCACCAGGGCCAATGAAGGGACGTACTCAGTCCCGAGCGCGCAGCCCAGGCACCCTTTTGATTTACCCAGACTAAAAGACAACCAGGAACAAATACAGCTGGGGACCTTCATTTTGGCTTGAAAGCATTGAAAAACTCAGCCACATCCATTGAGACCGAGCCAGTCATCACAGAGATCTAACTCAACTATATAACCCTGCATTCAGGACTCAGGAGTGGTGGGACAAAACCATATCAATCCCAATTCCATTGTTCATACAGCCTATACATTGGAACTATTTGAGTCTGTACACACTAGGACTTTGTAATATCATTTTTTATTTTTTATTTATTTGAATTTTTATTTTTAATTTTTTTCTATATTTTTTACACAATTGTTCATATTACGTTTCTACTTTTACCTGGTTCTTTGACCAAGAGGATTCAGGGTCAATTGTGAACAAGTGTTCTGTATCAATTCTAAGCTGTATGGTAACACTGGAGCAATAGCGGTTGTATAGAGCAGTGTTTCCCAACCCAGTCCTCAAGGCACACCTACCAGTCCAGGATTTAAGGATTACCCAGTTTTGTCTAAGGTGTTTTTAGAAAGAAAGAAAAAACACCTTAGACACAACTGGGTCACCCCTAAATCCTGGACTGGTAGGTGTGCCTTGAGGACTGGGTTGGGAAACACTGGTATAGAGATATATCAATTGGGAATATTTTTTTTTCTCTTTTTTCTTTTTTGTCTGTTACGGTATATCACCTAAGGTGTTGCAGAATTTTTATGTAATAGAAGGAGATAATTTGCTTGTCATATCTCTCACTATATTCAACAGATACTTAACTTCACAATAGTTAGTGGAATAAAGATGAATTTTTTGTAAAATGCTACATTTGAGTGCGGTATCATATGTACATTTTTTTCCCTTTAATAAATGACGGCGTTTTTATAATTACAGATCAGAGCTTCGTGCTTGTTGCAATGCCGGCAGCAATCTCCTGGTAACACAAGCTAACACTCACATTGGAGATAATATTACATACGAAACCCAAAGGGACAAACACATTGTGGTGAAAGAAAACATCTATAAAATGCTTCCCAAGGTACGTGTAAAAATCTACCACTTCTATATCCCTGCTCTCCTCTTGCGGGGGGACCTATCCCATCAGATTGCCCTACCCTATCAGATTGCCCTATCCCATCAGACTGCCCTACCCCATCAGACTGCCCTACCCCATCAGACTGCCTAACCTCTCTCAACCTTCCTCTAATGTTCCTCTTAGTTAAATCATAAAACTGTATCCTCAGAATATAACAGGAGGTGTAATGAGTTCCTAAAGGAGAACTTTAGAGTTAGCCCCAGTAACAAAAAATAAAACAAAAACTCACAGTAATGTACCTCGTCAAAAAGGAGAATTTCTACGTAGTAAATCAATGAATTCCACTATTTATTAAACATTTGAGATGTATTCAGAACATTAAAACAGTGGCAGATAAATAGCACCAAATATATGTATGAAATAAAGTGCTAGCAGTTAAAGATGTCGCGAACATAACATTTTCCGTTCGCGAATGGCGAACGCGAATTTCCGAAAATGTTTGCGAACTGGCGAACCGGGTGAACCGCCATAGACTTCAATAGGCAGCCGAATTTTAAAACCCACAGGGACTCTTTCTGGCCACAATAGTGATGGAAAAGTTGTTTCAAGGGGACTAACATCTGGACTGTGTCATGCCGGAGGGGAATCCATGGCAAAACTCCCATGGAAAATTACATAGTTGATGCAGAGTCTGGTTTTAATCCATAAAGGGCATAAATCACCTAACATTCCTAAATTGTTTGGAATAATGTGCTTTAAAACATCAGGTATGATGTTGTATCGATCAGGTAGTGTAAGGGTTACGCCCGCTTCACAGTGACAGACCAAACTCCCTGTTTAACGCACTGCAAACAACCGCAAACAGTCCATTTGTACAACCGCAAACTCCCCATTTGCACAAGGTTGGATACCAAGCTAGCCATGTCCCGTTCCTTGTCCTCACTGATGTCATTGAAGGTCTCTTCCTCCACCCAGCCACGTACAACACCAAGGGTCCTCGAAAGGTGACAACAAGCCCCCTGGGACGCCTGCTGTGTTTGGTCTTCCACCTCCTCAAAGCCACCTTTCTCCTCTGACTCCTCTTCTTCAGACTCCTCTCTCTGCGTTATTATAAGGTGTGTTAAGCAGTACTATTCCTATCAGTTTAATCCCTGTTACATCCCCTGTCAGGGGACGTGTATATGGCACCGATTTTAGGAACCGGGAGATGGAAAAAGATGCTTGGTCGGTCCTCCTACTTCAAATTTGGGGCACTGCGCGAGCAATCTAATGTGCCACCAGATAGGAGTGGTGTGTTAAGTAGTACTATTCTTATCAGTTTAATCCCTGTTACGTCCCCTATCAGGGGACGTATATATGGCATCGATTTTAGGAACCGGGTGATGGAAAAAGATGCTTGGTTGGTCCTCCTACTTCAAATTTGGGGCACTGCGCGTGTAATCTAATGTGCCACCAGATAGGAGTAGTGTGTTAAGTAGTACTATTCTTATCAGTTTAATCCCTGTAATCCCTGTTACGTCCCCTATCAGGGGACGTGTATATGGCATCGATTTTAGGAACCGGGAGATGGAAAAAGATGCTTGGTCTGTCCTCCTACTTCAAATTTGGGGCACTGCGCGTGCAATCTAATGTGCCACCAGATAGGAGTAGTGTGTTAAGTAGTACTATTCTTATCAGTTTAATCCCTGTTACGTCCCCCTCATCAGGCCTTTTTTAGTCGAATGTATCGCCCACTGTCAGTCCCTTCGGGATCCATCCCTCATTCATCTAAATAAAGGTGAGGTAATCTAGACTTTTTTGACCTAGGCGACTTCTCTTCTCAGTGACAATACCTCCTGCTGCACTGAAGATCCTTTCTGACAGGACACTTGAAGCGGGGCAGGCCAGAAGTTCTATCGCAAATTGGGATAGCTCAGGCCACAGGTCAAGCCTGCACACCCAGTAGTCAAGGGGTTCATCGCTCCTCAGAGTGTCGATATCTGCAGTTAAGGCGAGGTAGTCTGCTACCTGTCGGTCGAGTCGCTCTCTGAGGGTGGATCCCGAAGGGCTGTGGCGATGCGTAGGACTTAAAAAGCTCTGCATGTCCTCCATCAACAACACGTCTGTAAAGCATCCTGTCCTTGCCGGCGTGGTCGTGGGAGGAGGAGGATTACTTTCACCTCTTTCCCTGTTAATTTATTTTAGAACTGCTGCATCCTTTCCGACTTGCGGTAATTCGGTAACATTTCAGGCACTTTCTGCTTATACCGGGGGTCTAGTAGCGTGGACACCCAGTACAGGTCGTTCTCCTTCAGCCTTTTTATACGAGGGTCTCTCAACAGGCACGACAGCATGAAAGACCCCATTTGCACAAGGTTGGATGCCGAGCTACTCATATCCTGTTCCTCGTCCTCAGTGATCTCACTGAAGGTATGTTCTTCCCCCCAGCCACGTACAACACCACGGGTACCAGATAGGTGACAACGAGCACCCTGGGATGCCTGTTGTGGTTGGTCTTCCTCCTCCTCCTCAAAGCCACATTCCTCCTCTGACTCCTCTTCCTCACAATCCTCTTCCAGCGTGGCCGCAGGTCCAGCAAGCGATGCTGATAAGGCTGTTTCTGGTGGTGATGGTGACCACAACTCTTCCTCTTCACGCTCATCTACGGCCTGATCCAGCACTCTTCGCAGGGCACGCTCCAGGAAGAAAACAAATGGTATGATGTCGCTGATGGTGCCTTCGGTGCGACTGACTAGGTTTGTCACCTCCTCAAAAGGACGCATGAGCCTACAGGCATTGCGCATGAGCGTCCAGTTACGTGGCAAAAAAATTCCCAGATACGCAGAGGCTGTCCTAGCACCCCGGTCATACAAATAGTCGTTAACGGCTTTTTCTTGTTGGAGCAGGCGGTCAAACATTAGGAGTGTTGAATTCCAACGTGTCGGGCTGTCACAAATCAAGCGCCTCACTGGCATGTTGTTTCACCGCTGGATATCTGAAAAGTGCGCCATGGCCGTGTAGGAATGCCTGAAATGGCCACACACCTTCCTGGCCTGCTTCAGGACGTCCTGTAAGCCTGTGTACTTATGCACAAAGCGTTGTACGATCAGATTACACACATGTGCCATGCACGGCACATGTGTCAAAGTGCCCAAATTCAATGCCGCCAACAAGTTTCTTCAGTTGTCACAAACCACTTTGCCGATCTCCAGTTGGTGCGGAGTCAGCCACTGATCCACCTGTGCATTCAGGGCAGACAGGAGTGCTGGTCCGGTGTGACTCTTTGCTTTCAGGCAAGTCAACTCCAAGACGGCGTGACACTGCTGTATCCGGGATGTGGAATAGTACCTGGGGTGCTGGGGGGGTGCCGTTGATGTGGAGCAAGACGCAGCAGCAGAAGAGGACTCAGCCGAGGAGGTTATGGAAGAGGATGGAGTAGGAGGAGTAGAGGTGGTGGCAGCAGGCCTGCCTGCAAGTCGTGGCGGTGTCACCAACTCCTCTGCAGAGCCACGCATTACATGCTTGTCAGCCGTCAGCAGGTTTACCCAATGCGCAGTGTAGGTGATATACCTGCCCTGACCATGCTTTGCAGACCAGGTATCAGTGGTCAGATGGAACCTTGCCCCAACACTGTGTGCCAGACATGCAATTACTTCCTTTTGCACAATCGAGTACAGGTTGGGGATTGCATTTTGTGCAAAGAAATTTCGGCCGGGTACCTTCCACTGCGGTGTTCCAATAGCTACAAATTTTTGGAACGCCTCAGACTCCACCAGCTTGTATGGTAAAAGCTGGTGGGCTAAGAGTTCAAACAAGCCAGCTGTCAGATGCTGGGCAAGGGGGTGACTTTGTGACATTGGCTTCTTATGCTCAAACATGTCCTTGACAGACACCTGACTGTGGGCAGATGAGCAGGAACTGCTCAAGGCGAGAGACGGAGTGGCGGATGGTTGAGAGGGGGCAAGGAGGACAGCAGTGGTTGATATGGCTGAAGATGCTGGACCAGGAGGAGGATTTCGGCTTTGAGTTTGTGTGCTGCTTGTACTCATGTGTTGATCCCATAGGTGTTTGTGATGTGCGATCATGTGCCTTCACAAAGCAGTTGTACCTAGGTGGGTGTTGGACTTCCCACGACTCAGTTTCTTTTGGCACAGGTTGCAAATGGCATCGCTGTTGTCAGAGGCAGACACACAAAAAAAATGCCACACTGCTGAGCTCTGCAATGACGGCATTCTGGTGGTGGCAACAGCATGCGTTGATTGGCGTGCTGTCTGGCTGACCCCGTGTGCCGATGCATGCTGTCTGACTGTGCCACTAGCTCCTTGCGACGACCTCCCCCTGCTTCCAACTCATCTCCTCCTCCTCTCTGTCTCCCCATCTAAACTTTCCCCCTGTTCTTCTTCTCTACCAGCGGGCACCCACGTGACATCCACGGACGCATCGTCATCATCAACCGCTTCACTTGTATCTGACAACTCAGCAAAGGAAGCAGCAGTGGGTACAACATCATCATCATCACACCGTACGTCCATGTGTGTAATGCTGCCTGACTGAGACATATCCCTGTTATCTACATCCTCTGGCAATAATGGTTGCGCATCACTCATTTCTTCCAACTGATGTGTAAATAACTCCTCTGACAGATCAAGTGAAGTGGCTGTGGTGCTAGTGTTGGTGGTGGCGGCAGGCGGGCGAGTGGTAACTTGAGAGGTGCCCGAAGCTAAACTGGAGGAGGATGGTGCGTCAAGGTTCCGAGCGGAAGCTGTAGAAGATTGGGTGTCCTGTGTTAGCCAGTCAACTATGTCCTCAGAACTTTTCGAGTTCAGGGTACGTGGCCTCTGAACACTGGGCATTATTCTAGGGCCAAAGGGAATCACAGCACCACGACCACGACGGCCCCTGCGGGGTGGCCTGCCTCTGCCTGTCATTTTTTTTTCGATTAGTGGTACTATGCGTGCAAGCTACTGTGACAACAGATATGAGTGGCACTGTGCACTGGCAGAAGTTGGCAGAGTAGACGCTGTAGGCCTGACACACACGTTTGCAGACAACTAACTGCTATTCAACCTATTACAGTCAAATTTTTTTTAAATGTACACTACTGTTACACCAGATATGAGTTGCACTGGTGTGACACTGTGCCCTGGCAGGTCCTGAAACGCACACGTGTGAAGGAAACTGACTGCTATTATTTCACAGTCAAATTTCTATTTTTTTTTTAATGTACACTACTGTTACACCAGATATGAGTTGCACTGGTGTGACACTGTGCCCTGGCAGGCCTTGAAACGCACACGTGTGAAGGAAGCTGACTGCTATTATATTACAGTCAAAATTTTTTTTAATGCAAGCTATTGTGACACCAGATATGAGTGGTGGCACTGGGTAAGTGGGCACAGTATACGCTGTGAGCCTGACACACACGCTGGCAAGCAGGCAACTGCAATTAGATTACACAGGAAAAAAAAAAAGCAGACTGATGTTCTAGCCCTAAAAAGGGCTTTTTGGGGTGCTGTCCTTACAGCAGAGATCAGATGAGTCCTTCAGGACTGTTAGGGACACTGAATACTCTAGCCTAGCTATCGATTTCCCTATTAAATCAGCAGCAGCTACACTGTCCCTCTCACTAAGAATGCAGATTCCGAATGAATCTAAAATGGATGCTGTCCAGGAGGTGGGAGGGTCTGGGAGGGAGGGTCTGCTGCTAATTGGCTGGAATGTGTCTGCTGACTGTGAGGTACAGGGTCAAAGTTTACTCAATTCTGACGAATAGGGGGCTGACCGAACATCGCATATGTTCGCCCGCCGTGGCGAACGCGAACAAGCTATGTTCGCCAGGAACTATTCGCCAGTGAACTATTCGGGACATCTCTACTAGCAGTACATGTGGGTGGGCATGAAAGAGAGAGACACATACCACACGCCAAGCAAGCTGGATGCTTTTCGTGCCTGGAGGGCACTTTATCAATAGCTGGACTGGTGTGATTACTAATTTGTGCCATTTCTTTTTACAGGTCTCGCCCTTCCCTGATAAGCCGCATAGACGCTGTGCCGTGGTGGGAAATGGGGGAATTTTACTAAACAGCTGCTGCGGCTCGGAGATCGACCAAGCGGACTTTGTGTTCAGGTAGTTTCCAGTGGAACTAAATCATTAATAAACACATATAGCAGTCTGACAGTAAGTTGTAATAATCAATATGACATGTTAAAAAGGGATAAGCACGGGTGAAAATTTAGTTTTCTTTCATTAGTTTATTTTCTAATTTGGGTTCATCAGCAATTCTGTTAATTTTCAAACACTGTAGTTGTGCTTGGATGTTGATTGACAAATTTTTTTCCATCAAGCACAACCATTCATTAACCTTTCCTGACCTACCTCGACCACTAGTTTGTCATCGCTGCCAAGCCTTCATATTGGGAGAGTGTGGGTATGAAGGGGTTAATAACCAGTCTTTTATACCCCTATTCCCTTACAGAGCATAAAGTAACATTAATAAATCCGAAATCACTGCCACTAACTAAACCTTTTATCGGGCGTTTCGGTCTACCCTCATAATAGAGTTTTATCAACCCAAAAGTTTTGAACTGATAAGACAAGGTATCTTCCTTAATTCTATCCTAAATGTAAACCTGTTCACCACCTCCATATTCTATACATTATGTTATTTTATTCTGGGAATTCAGGGAGAGACAAACTCCAATCTCTGGTTTTGTCTAGTCTGATTGTAACAAACCTCATGTACTTCTTATCGTACGTTCGTTCGCAATCTCCCGAAATCCCGCAAGGTCGTGTGAATTATAGCTCTGTCATTCGCATACCTAAACATCAATTGAGACTTGATGAAGGGTACAACAGGAATGTCTTATTATGGCCAGATGGCCCACTTTTATACACAGACCCCCAGAATTAGGTCTCCAGCCAAAACATAGGGAAAACCTGCCCAGGCGTCTGTGTCTGGGAGATAAGTGAGTGTACTTTGCTTAAACTAATTATCTTCTAGGCACTGAAGGTACAGAGAATAAAACAGAAAACAACCCAAAACATACATAATGTTAATAGGTACTCTCACAAGTCTTAGATCCCCGGATAGCTCAGATCTGAGTGCCCAAGGGGTCCAAATAGCGCTCAGACCCCGATAATACCAGCCGCACACGTGGCGTCAGCCCTAGTTAGTTCCATAAGAAAAGTGGTAGCGGTCGGTCAACTTTTGGGAGTTCCTACACAAAAATAAACTAATGGTTCCCCTGGCTCATAGGTAGCAATTGTTCACCTTATTCGTGCAAACCTTTTCACTGAACAGCGCTCTCCTGGCTTGTCGGGAATAGAAGCAGACGACAGCACAAAGTTACCGAGGTTCACGAATTACAGTAAACGTCTTTGAGTTCCAGACACTCAACGACCAAGTACCGCTGCCTGCATTCTGGAGACAAAATGGCCAATATTTTCTAGAGCACGTGTTCTTCGGTTATATGGCGGCCAACCAGAAAGAGCACTTAAGTTTGTCATTATTTTGAAGAATGCGTTCGGTAGATAGAAATACCGAACCAAAGGCAAAATAACTTGGGCTTGGGGAAAATAAAAAGGGTTCCAGGGCAGTTTGTCACACTTATTAACTTCATATTCTCTCCTCCTCGCAGGTTTAATCTGCCACCCATGAATTATTCAGGAGACATTGGAACAAAGACAGATCTGGTTACAGCGAACCCGAGTATCCTGCATAACCGGTAACTAACACACTAACATATTATATCAATGCATGGAGGAGAGGATGTCAATAGGTGTCTCATCAGCTCTACTGAGCTACAGTTCCCATGATGCTTAGTTAGCCTGTGGCTAGTTGATGAATGATTATTTCTGTGGCTAGCCCTGGAATAGAGACACCATGAATATTTATACATCACAGTATACAGGTCTAAAGAGCCGTTTTCTTCTATTTCAGTTTCTCAAGACTGAACGAGCAGAGGAAACCATTTGTGGATCTTGTAAAGACATACAAACATGCCCTGATCCTGATGCCAGCTTTCTCCTTTACCAGCAATGTAGATGTTTCCTTTAAAGTTTTTTATACTTTACAAGATTTTGAGTCACAGCAGAAGGTGGCTTACTTCCACCCAGACTATCTGACGAACCTTGCGCTCTACTGGAAAAATAAGGGTCTTAAGGCTCGTCGTTTGTCCTCTGGCCTCATGATTGTCAGCACAGCCTTGGAGCTCTGCGATGAGATCACACTCTATGGTTTCTGGCCTTTTTCTAGAGGTACATCTGGAAAACTGATTCCACATCACTATTATGATAACAAAGTGCCAAAACCTGGCTTCCATTCCATGTCTGATGAGTTTTTCTTCTACAACCAGATGCATAGCAAAGGGATCCTGAGATTAAAGATCGGAACATGTTACTGAGATGCGACCATGAGAATTCAATGAGATTAAATGGGACATTTTACATCACAAAGATGATTATCACATTGTTACAGCACTTCAAGGGTTTCTGTTTCTTTACCAAACATGGCTACACAGAAACACAAATACAAAATACATATATGGCAGATCTGATTCACCGAATTCTCATTTAGAACCTGAAATAATTATCGAACATTAGATTCATCAGAACATACTCCTAGGATGCCGATGTGTCATATACCACTGACTCAACAAGGCTACCTACTACCTACCTAATGATGATTTTTGTGCCAAAAGGAAACAAAAAATAATAAAATAATGGGAAATCATGATAATAATCCAAAACAAGAATCCTTAAAAGAAACAGACTATAATATTGCTTTCTGTAAAACACAGTTATTGCAGAACTAATGTTAAAACCATGGATATTAAGTCTTTTTCAATATATGTCCTGTATCTGGAGGAAAAACCTCTTTATTGTAGAAAAGTCTGTTACAAGATCCAAGAGGTATTAAGCTCATACCTCGACCGCCTGATGTTGGAAACTCCTGCACGCGGCTATTGATAATGACACCGGTGAGGAGAAGCTGTTACAAGGCTCTATGTTCCTCCCCATGCGTTTTGCAACACACTGTCATGTCATGAGGGATTATTTGGGATATTGTGTGTTTGTTTTTAAATAGTACAAGATGGTATAATATAAAGTGACCTGGGACACGGACGCATATAAAATTCTCCTGTATTGAAGATATCACGCTGATTAAACAGACATTGTTTGTGGATTTTGGTGGCAATTTTTTTTCAAGTCTTTATTAATTTGATTTATAATATGTATGAAGCACAATTAACTATGTAGAAAAATAACAGTGGGCTAAAACCATTTCAACCCAGAAACAAGCAGAAATCATATCACTATTACCGAGTTAGTAAGGTTCTAGTTGCAAGCTGGGTACGTTCCCAAAAAGTTTAAATATATTACAATCAATTAAAACAAATGATAATACAAAGAATGTAATTGGTAGACTTGTACAAGGCAAAGAAAATCGGTTTGGCCAAATCAAATTAGTTTGTGTTTATGGTTCAGACAAATTTGATGCATGCAATCATTCAAGGAAAACAATTCAGACTGACCAAAAGTGTACGGCAAAATCTACATATTCAGTACAACCAAGAGGTACATTTTCTGCCATTTGTCTCATAGATCAAGTAAGTAGATGTAACCAATAGGGAACAAAGGAGGAGCAGTAAAGCTATTAAACATATATTATATAATCTGATATATAAACCAGCACTCTTGGGATTTGGGGATTTCTTTCAATAATCTTCTTTAATATAAATTCAAAATATAGATGTGAAAAATTTATGTTTCAGATCTGCATGATAACTTTTATCAGGATAAGTTTAAGACACACAAACACACAAATGCCATTTGATAAGGAAAGAAAATAGTTCCTTCGCATCCACCTGGACGCCCTAATGGGAATGATAACTGCCAGCTGCAGAGCTCCAGGGTTACCAATCAGCCGTTGGCGCGTTTCCATGGACACCGTAATGCGTCCAAGAGCAGCTGATGACAACAAAACTTCCCCATGTACAGAAAAACATACGCTTGCTATAGTAACGTGGCGCTTAACTAAAGATCAAATACTAGGGATGTGCATGGGCAAAATATTCGGTTCGGCATTTACGAAATTCGGAACTTCGCAACTTGCAGTCGCTTAGTAGATAACTCCCTAATTCCCACGTGAAAGGAAGTAAAATGTATTGCCTAAGTACTAATATACTTACCCAGTGAAAGAAGAAGAATGTCACACTGTATACAATTTCAAATAAAAAGTATACAAACATAGCCAGGATTCAGCTGTAAGCATTTGCAACACTTACAACAATCAAGTAACATACATTCATATAAAATGTAAGTTACTTGGCCAGTCAATGTAATGACAGGAATGAATAAGTAGATAACTCCCTAATTCCCACGGCATTAGGGAGCTATCTACTAAAAGGCTGAAAGACCTGAATTGGTCTTTCAACCACATTTACTAATACTGAGTAAAGATTACTTAGTATTAGTAAATTATGCCCCTACTCACTATACCACGAGTAGGGGCTGCTTACTGTTAAAAAAAAAAAAAACACAACCCAAAAAACCCCAACTGTCCCCGCATCCCAAGCCCCCAGAGCGGCGGATGGGGGCCCTAAATGAGAATAAGGGGGGGGGGACCTATTGTCCTCCCCCCTGACCCCCACCCCTGAGTGGCGGATTGGGGGCCCTAAATTAGAATAAGGGGGGGTCTTGTTGTCCTCCACCCCTGAGCGGCGGGTGGGGTCCCTAAATTAGAATAAAGGGGGAGGCTATTGTCTTCCCCCCTGGCCCCCATCCATGAGCAGTGGGTGGGGGCCCTAAATACCAATAAGGGGGGGACCTATTGTCGTCCACCCCGGCCCCCAACCCTGAGCGGCGGGTGGAGGACCTAAATAAAAATGTGACCCCCCCAGATGACTAGGGGTCCCCAAACCCCTAGTCACCTCTCTCCCAAAAAAAAATTAATAAACCCCTACCTATCCCCCTACAAATAGTGAGGGGGGAACATTAACTAAGTACCTGTAAAAAAAATTTTTTTACAAATATTACCATTTGATGTCTTCTTTTTTATAAAATCTTATTTTTTCAGCCCCAAAACAGGTAAAAAAAAACACACAAAAAAAACATAATACAGAGCAAAAAAAAATTAAAAAAATCAGACGGTAATAAAAACCTAGAAGCTGAAAAAGTAATCCATCTTCACCCATGGAGGGCACCGCGAAGACTGAGCTCTGCAGGACGGAGGAAGGCTTATAAAGCCTTGCCCCGCCCTGCAATTAGGCTCAGAGCACTCTGATTGGTTGGTTTATGCAGGTGGGGGCCCTAAAGTAGAATAAAGGGGGGGGCCTATTGTCCTCCCCATAGCCCCGACCACTGAGCGCTCCCCCTTATTTAACTTTAGGGCCCCCACCCGCTGCTCAGGGTGGGGGACACCGGGGGGGGGGAGGACAATAGGTACCCCCCCATATTCTATTTTAGGGCCCCCACCCACCGATCGGGGGTGGGAACCAGGGGGGGAGGACAATAGGTCCCCCCCATTATTCTGATTTAGGACCCCCACCCGCCACTCAGGGATGGGTGCCGGAGGGGAGGACAATTGTCCCGTCCCCCCTATTCTGATTTAGGGCCCCCACTTGCCCTTATTTTACATTCCTACAGTATTTTACATTCCCACACTATTCTACATTCCCACACTATTCTACATTCCCACAGAATTCTACATTCCCACAGAATTCTACATTCCCACAGAATTCTACATTACCATACTATTCTACATTCCCACACTATTCTACATTACCATACTATTCTACATTCCCACACTATTCTACATTCCCACACTATTCTACATTCCCACACTATTCTACATTCCCACAGTATTTCCTGTTCGCTATTTAGATGTCCATCATCCCCCTCCCCGTCCTAAGGAATATGGTAGTTTACTTAACTTTTCTCTAACACCGCGGTTCTCTCTCCATGGCTGGCACAACCTCCTTGGATGAGATCGTGAAGACTGATAATCTTAGCCAATCCAACGTTTTCCCATAGGAAAGCATTAGGAGGTTAGTGGGCATGCACAGCAAAACACAGTGCTGCACCAATCAGATGGTGAGACCATCTGATACAAATAGCCGAATTTTACTGTCAGAGCGACAGCCACTAGAGCAAGGATAGCCAACCTTTAGCAATCCAGATGTTGTGGACTAAATCTCCCAGTTTTAATATTGGAAAAACATTGGGGGAAATGTAGTTCTCAACGTATGGAGTGTCAAAGGTTGGCTAGAGCAATTAAACCCAATAATGTAAGCATTGCCTGCAGAATAGTAATGTTTTAACCCCTTAAAGGGAATCTCCAGTGCCAGGAAAACAATCAGTTTTCCTGGCACTGCAGGTTCCCTCTCCCTCCCATCCCCGGTTGCTGAAGGGACGAAAACCCCTCTAGTCACTTACCTGAGGCAGCGACAATGTCCCTCGTCGCTGCTTCCTCCGCGCCGCTCCTCCTACTGTCTCCGTCGGCCGGTGGGCGAGACTGATCCTGCCCACCGGCCGAGGAGACCTAATGCGCATGCGCGGGAATGCCGCGCATGCACATTAGCGCTCCCCATAGGAAAGCATTGAAAAAGATTTTCAATACTTTCCTATGAGGAAATGAGCGACGCTGGAGGTCCTCACACAGCGTGAGGACGTCCAGTGACGCTCTAGCAAAGAAAATCTTTGCTATGATTCAGGAAGTGACCTCTAGTGGCTCTCTAGTAGACATCCACTAGAGCTGGAGTTAACCCTGCAAAGTAATTATTGCAGTTTATAAAAAACTGCAATAATTACACTTGCAGGGTTAGGAGTAGTGGGAGTTGGCACCCAGACCACTCCAATGAGCAGAAGTGGTCTGGGTGCCTGGAGTGTCCCTTTAAGGACACAACTTCAGAAATAAAATGGAATCATGACGGAATATAAGATGAAGTAGTCTGGGTGTCGATAGTATCCATTTTAGCGGCACATAATTAGCTGTGAGCAGGAGCTCAATATGTCTACTTTACAAAATGTCTATTTACTAATCTGGGTATAAAACGTCACCAGGGTTTCCCACTAAGCTAAATCCAAATGTCAAATCCAAAACTAAAATAGCTGTCATATAGACTAGCATTGTTTGCCTGCATTTTACAATTTAGTGTTAATTAACTAAACATTTTTTTAAGAATAACTCCGAAGATCTCCTTATTCTGAGGGTGAAATGTTATTTGAAATGCTATTCTTCAATGCCTAGAATGCTATCGCTATCTTCAAGATAGGGGATCGTCCAACGCTCTAATTTACAAAATATAGTTCTTACTTAAGATATTACATCACATTTTAAAACTAATATTAGATTAATGCATCCTAGAACCCCAAAAAACAGAAATCAGTTCCATATTTTAATTCACAGAGATTTAAAGCAAACAAGAAAAAAATATCTCAGTTATTTTAAATGAAGCCCAACTAACACTAAACGAGTAGCACATTCCAATCCATAGAGCCGGTTAACGCTAAACGAGTAGCACATTCCAATCCATAGAGCCCGGTTAACACTAAACGAGTAGCACATTCCAATCCATAGAGCCCGGTTAACGCTAAACGAGTAGCACATTCCAATCCATAGAGCCCGGTTAACACTAAACGAGTAGCACATTCCAATCCATAGAGCCCGGTTAACGCTAAACGAGTAGCACATTCCAATCCATAGAGCCCGGTTAACGCTAAACGAGTAGCACATTCCAATCCATAGAGCCCGGTTAACGCTAAACGAGTAGCACATTCCAATCCATAGAGCCCGGTTAACGCTAAACGAGTAGCACATTCCAATCCATAGAGCCTGGTTAACGCTAAACGAGTAGCACATTCCAATCCATAGAGCCCGGTTAACGCTAAACGAGTAGCACATTCCAATCCATAGAGCCCGGTTAACACTAAACGAGTAGCACATTCCAATCCATAGAGCCTGGTTAACGCTAAACGAGTAGCACATTCCAATCCATAGAGCCCGGTTAACGCTAAACGAGTAGCACATTCCAATCCATAAAGCCCGGTTAATGCTAAACGAGTAGCACATTCCAATCCATAGAGCCCGGTTAACGCTAAACGAGTAGCACATTCCAATCCATAGAGCCCGGTTAACACTAAACGAGTAGCACATTCCAATCCATAGAGCCCGGTTAACGCTAAACGAGTAGCACATTCCAATCCATAGAGCCCGGTTAACGCTAAACGAGTAGCACATTCCAATCCATAGAGCCTGGTTAACGCTAAATGAGTAGCACATTCCAATCCATAGAGCCCGGTTAACGCTAAACGAGTAGCACATTCCAATCCATAGAGCCCGGTTAACACTAAACGAGTAGCACATTCCAATCCATAGAGCCCGGTTAACGCTAAACGAGTAGCACATTCCAATCCATAGAGCCCGGTTAACGCTAAACGAGTAGCACATTCCAATCCATAGAGCCCGGTTAACGCTAAACGAGTAGCACATTCCAATCCATAGAGCCCGGTTAACGCTAAACGAGTAGCACATTCCAATCCATAGAGCCCGGTTAACGCTAAACGAGTAGCACATTCCAATCCATAGAGCCCGGTTAACGCTAAACGAGTAGCACATTCCAATCCATAGAGCCCGGTTAACGCTAAACGAGTAGCACATTCCAATCCATAGAGCCCGGTTAACGCTAAACGAGTAGCACATTCCAATCCATAGAGCCCGGTTAACACTAAACGAGTAGCACATTCCAATCCATAGAGCCCGGTTAACGCTAAACGAGTAGCACATTCCAATCCATAGAGCCCGGTTAACGCTAAACGAGTAGCACATTCCAATCCATAGAGCCTGGTTAACGCTAAACGAGTAGCACATTCCAATCCATAGAACCCGGTTAACGCTAAACGAGTAGCACATTCCAATCCATAAAGCCCGGTTAACGCTAAACGAGTAGCACATTTCAATCCATAGAGCCCGGTTAACGCTAAACGAGTAGCACATTCCAATCCATAGAGCCCGGTTAACGCTAAACGAGTAGCACATTCCAATCCATAGAGCCCGGTTAACGCTAAACGAGTAGCACATTCCAATCCATAGAGCCCGGTTAACGCTAAACGAGTAGCACATTACAATCCATAGAGCCTGGTTAACGCTAAATGAGTAGCACATTCCAATCCATAGAGCCCGGTTAACGCTAAACGAGTAGCACATTCCAATCCATAGAGCCCGGTTAACGCTAAACGAGTAGCACATTCCAATCCATAGAGCCCGGTTAACACTAAACGAGTAGCACATTCCAATCCATAGAGCCCGGTTAACGCTAAACGAGTAGCACATTCCAATCCATAGAGCCCGGTTAACGCTAAACGAGTAGGGCCAATTAGGAGAGTGTTACAATAATCCTTGCTAGAGATTGCTAGAGCATGGACAAGCTCCTTAGTAGCATCTTGCATAAAAAAGGGGCAGATGCGGGCTATGTTTTTAAGGTGGAATCTACAGGATTTGGTAACAGACTAAATCAAGTAAAATGCCAAGGATGGACTGATGTGGACATATTGAGCTCCTGCTCACAGCTAAGTATTTGCCTTAAATGGATACTATACTATAGACACCCAGAACCTGAAGGGAGAGTGAAGGAGTATCAGAATTAGGAGGAGAAAAGACAAGGAGTTCAGTTTTAGAGAGATTAAGTTTCAAAAAGCGGGAGGACATCCAATCAGAGATAGAAGAATGGCAAGCAGTGACACATTGCAGAATGGCAGGGGAGAGGTCCGGGGAGGAGAGGTATATCTGAGGGTCATCAGCGTACAGGTGGTAGTGGAATCCAAATGAGGTAATAAGTTTGCCAAGAGAGGCAGTATAAAGAGAAAATAGAAGGGGACCAATGACAGAGCTTTGGGGGACTCCAGCAGAGACAGGACGAAGGGAGGGGGTATCAATAGAAAAGGAGACACTGAATGAGCATTGGGAGAGATAGGAGTAAAACCACTAGAGGACAGAGTCCCAGAGACCGAGTTATTGAAGAGTTTTGAGAAGGAGAACATGGTCAACAGTGTTAAAGGCAGCAGAGAGGTCAAGAAGAATTAGTATGGAGCAGTGCCCTGTAGATTTAGCTGTGATTAGGTTGTTAGTGACTTTAATAAGAGAAGTCTCAGTAGAGCGGAGAGGGCGGAAGCAGACTGAAGAGGGTCAAGGAGAGAGTTGGAATTGAGAAAACAAGTCAGACGGGTAAAGACCAGTCTTTCCAGAAGCTTTGAGGAAAAAGGGAGCTGGGATATGGGACGATAGTTACAAGGCTAGGACGGGTCAAGAGATGTTTTTATTAAGATGGGTACATTATAGTCGCATGTAGCGTGTTTAAGGTCAGCAGGGACAACACCAGAAGAGAGAGAGCAGTTGAAGATGTGTGTTAAGGAAGGCACAAGACAAGAGGAGAGAGATCTGATAAGGTGAGACAGGACAGGCAAGTGGTGGGGTGAGAGGAAAGGAGAAGCACAGCCATCCCTTGTTCAGTAGCCGGGGAGAAAGTCTGAAGGGTAGGTGTTACGATTGCCTCCGGTCTAGCAGGAGGTTGGATCGCTTGATGTCCTGGTTCCTGAAGTCAGAGAGTCGAACGGTGCTTCAATCGGTAGAAATCTGTAAATGTAGAATATCCCACTAGCTATAATAAAGCTAGGATTCCCGGATCCCTACAACACGAGTCGAGGCTGCGAGTTGTGGGTAAAACGAACTGGCTTTAATGGCACACGAGCATGGCAATTTATGCAAGTCCCCAGGTCCAGGGACAACCCCCTATGGACCTGATGGGATACAGGTACAGTACAAAGATTTAACCAGTCATAATACAATGTATCATTCAAACTAGTACCCACCCAGCTTGGAGATAATGAGGCCAACGGTTATACAATCTAATTATCTCCAAGCACCCAAAAGAACATGCTTTATTGTGTTCTAGAAAACAGCATAAAAATATATAACTTTGACATTTTAGGGAGAATATAGTGCATTCCACTATTCATTCGGTAGCTCAGATCTGGACGCATCAGGTATACGAATTGCGCCCAGATCCCACGAACAGAACGGGGGGTTTCTGCCACAGAAAGTCTTATTCAGTACTTTGGTCGTGAACCCCTGATGGCGGCCATGTTTTGAGTCTGGTCAATGGACAGCGGGATCTCGACCTAATACTTATGGAGCGGGGGTCGGATACATATTTGCACGAATCCCCGCTCTCAGTCTGGTTGTCCCGGCCGTTCAGGAGACGAACGGAGACCACCAGGAAGGGGGTATTTAACCTGCGGTTAACCGCACGAGCAACGTTCTAATTGATGCCACACGCCAGAATGTAGGTGGTCCCCATTCGTGAGTCTTTCGGCAGTTTACCTTCGGGGAATTGTATACGAACGTGGGTCCCCTGGGACATTCAATTAGTTGTTGGTTAACCGCAGACCGCAGCGCCTTGTGCGGTTAATGAGAGGCACACTCCACTCGTAGGGTGGTCGGTTATTCGGTACTTTTAGAGGTGACAGGGGTTAAGTGGCGGCACGCGCCAAGGGCTGGGTGGTCCATCGTTCGTACAGACGAATGTGTCTTTATAATGGTTCGTGCAATGCGTTCGTACGGTCTGAATACCGACAAAATAGGGGTTTTAATCGAAAAGAGGTTATGTTGTAACAGTATATAGAGTACTTGTAACAGTGCTCCCTCCTTGTGGAACACTCTGGCAGACACCGTCTGACCCTTTTTCGGGGCAGACTAAGGCTGTCCAGACCGAGGAATTATGCTGGACTGAGGTCGGTTTGCCGTGATAACCCGTTGGCATTGCCATTCTACTTTCCGGGTCGGTAGGTGATAGTAAAATTAAACGGTTGTAAAGATAAGCTCCAGCGTAAAAGTCTGCCATTGTCCCCAGCGACCCGATTGAGCCATACCAACGGGTTATGGTCTGTAACCAGAGTGAACTCTTGTCCGTACAAGTAGGGAGTTAATTTCTTTAGTGCCCACACCAGGGCCAAACACTCCTTTTCCACTGCGGCATAGCTGACCTCGCGTGGCAGGAGTTTTCGGCTGATGTAGGCAATCTGGTGCTCTTTTCCATCGTCTCCTACTTGGCTGAGGACAGCCCCCAGCCCGAACATGGAAGCGTCTGTATGAACAATAAAATGTTTATTAGGGGCTGGGGCAGCCAAGACAGGAGCATTAATTAGGGCACTTTTGAGCATCTGAAAAGCTGTTTCGCAGTGGGGAGACCACAGGACCTGTCGGGGAAGATTTTTCTTCGTCAAATCAGTCAGGGGTTTAGCAATAGCACTATAGTCTGATACGAACCACCTGTAGTACCCTGCCGTGCCCAAGAAGGCTAGTACCTGGGTCTTAGTGTGAGGGGTGGGCCAATTTGCGTACGCCTCTACCTTAGCTGGCTCCGGTCGCTGCTTCCCGCATCCCACTCGGTGACCCAGGTACTGCACCTCAGCCATTCCAAAATTAAATTTTTCTGGCTTCAGGGTCAGGCCCGCGGCTCGAATCTGATCCAGGACCATTCCTACATGGGCTAAGTGTTCCTCCCAGGACTCACTATGGATCGCTATGTCATCCAGGTAGGCACAGGCAAAATCCTGGAAGCCAACAAGGAGTCTATCCACCAAGCGGTGGAATGTGGCGGGGGCATTCTTCATCCCGAATGGCATAACCTTAAAATGGTATAAGCCAAACGGGGTGAATTACGCCCACATCCCACAAACAGAACGGGGGGTTTCTGCCATAGAAAGTCTTATTCGTTACTTTGGTCGTGAACCCCTGATGGCGGCCATGTTTTGAGACTGGTCAATGGACAGCGGGACCTCGACCTAATACTTATGGAGCGGGGGTCGGATACATATTTGCACAAATCCCCGCTCTTAGTCTGGTTGTCCCGGCAGTTCGGGAGACGAATGGAGACCGCCCGGAAGGGGGGTTTTAACCTGCGGTTAACCGCAAGAGCAACGTTCTAATTGATGCCACACACCAGAATGTAGGTGGTCCCCATTCGTGTGTCTTTCGGCAGTTTACCTTCGGGGAATTGTATACGAACGTGGGTCCCCTGGGACCTTCAATTAGTTGTTGGTTAACCGCAGGGTGGTCGGTTATTAGGTACTTTTAGAGGTGACGGGGGTTAAGTGGCGGCACACGCTAAGGGCTGGGTGGTCCATCATTCGTACAGACGAATGTGTCTTTATAATGGTTCGTGCAATGCATTCGTACGGTCTGAATACCGACAAAACAGGGGTTTTAATCGAAAAGAGGTTATGTTGTAACAGTATATAGAGTCCTTGTAACAGTAGGAAAGGCATGATCCAGGTGTGGTTAAAAAATAGAGGGGCAAGGTGGTGAGAATTCTTTCCTTAGCTGTTCAATCTTGTCTGTAAAGTATGCAAAGCATGCAAAGCTATCGACTGTAGGGTTAGAGAAAACTCTGAATTATATAAACTGATTGATTCTTATGTATATCTAGTTTTCTTTTTTCTGGAAACATACGGTAAGCTCGCCTTGAATCATGAACAAACATATATTTTCTTTCTTCTTTGTGTCACTGAAAATATCACACAATCAGTCTTACTTCAATTATCTCAACTGTAGCTCTATTCTACCACACAGCAGATACAATACATTCTATATACTGTATGTAACCCACCACACAGCAGATACAATACATTCTATATACTGTGTGTACCCCACCACACAGCAGATACAATACATTCTATATACTGTATGTAACCCACCACACAGCTGATACAATACATTCTATATACTGTATGTACCCCACCACGCAGCAGATACAATACATTCTACATACTGTATGTACCCCACCATGCTGATCCAATACATTCCATATGCTGTAGGTACCCCACCACACAGTTACAATACATTCTATATACTGTGTGTACCCCACCACACAGCAGATACAATAAATTATATATACTGTATGTACCCCACCATGCTGATCCAATACATTCTATATACTGTATGTACCCCACCACACAGCAGATACAATACATTCTATATACTGTATGTAACCCACCACACAGCGGATACAATACATTCTATATACTGTGTGTACCCCAACACACAGCAGATACAATACATTCTATATACTGTATGTAACCCACCACACAGCAGATACAATACATTCTATATACTGTATGTAACCCACCACACAGCAGATACAATACATTCTATATACTGTATGTACCCCACCATGCTGATCCAATACATTCCATATACTGTATGTACCCCACCACACAGCTGATACAATACATTCTATATACTGTATGTACCCCATCAGGCAGCAGATACAATACATTTTATATACTGTATGTACCCCATCAGGCAGCAGACACAATACATTTTATATACTGTATGTACCCCATCAGGCAGCAGACACAATACATTTTATATACTGTATGTACCCCATCATGCAGCAGACACAATACATTATATATACTGTATGTACCCCACCATGCTGATCCAATACATTCCATATACTGTATGTACCCCACCACACAGCTGATACAATACATTCTATATGCTGTATGTACCCCATCAGGCAGCAGATACAATACATTTTATATACTGTATGTACCCCATCAGGCAGCAGACACAATACATTTTATATACTGTATGTACCCCATCATGCAGCAGATACAATTCATTTTATATACTGTATGTAACCCACCACACAGCAGATACAATACATTCTATATACTGTATGTAACCCACCAGACAGCAGATACAATACATTCTATATACTGTATGTACCCCACCACACAGATACAATACATTCTATATACTGTATGTACCCCGTCATGCAGCAGATACAATACATTCTATATACTGTATATACCCCACCACACAGCAGATACAATTCATTTTATATGCTGTATGTACCCCACCACACAGCAGATACAATACATTCTATATACTGTATGTAACCCACCACACAGCAGATACAATACATTCTATATACTGTATGTAACCCACCACACAGCAGATACAATACATTCTATATACTGTATGTACCCCACCACACAGCAGATACAATACATTCTATATACTGTATGTAACCCACCACACAGCGGATACAATACATTCTATATACTGTATGTAACCCACCACACAGCAGATACAATACATTCTATATACTGTATGTACCCCACCATGCTGATCCAATACATTATATATACTGTATGTACCCCACCACACAGCAGATACAATACATTCTATATACTGTATGTAACCCACCACACAGCAGATACAATACATTCTATATACTGTATGTACCCCACCACACAGCAGATACAATACATTATATATACTGTATGTACCCCACCACACAGCAGATACAATACATTCTATATACTGTATGTACCCCACCACACAGCAGATACAATACATTCTATATACTGTATGTACCCCACCACACAGCAGATACAATACATTCTATATACTGTATGTACCCCACCATGCAGCAGATACAATACATTCTATATACTTTATGTACCCCACCACACAGATACAATACATTCTATATACTGTATGTACCCCACCACACAGCAGATACAATACATTCTATATACTGTATGTACCCCACCACACAGCAGATACAATACATTCTATATACTGTATGTACCCCACCACACAGCAGATACAATACATTCTATATACTGTATGTAACCCACCACACAGCAGATACAATACATTCTATATACTGTATGTAACCCACCACACAGCAGATACAATACATTCTATATACTGTATGTACCCCACCACACAGCAGATACAATACATTCTATATACTGTATGTACCCCACCATGCAGCAGATACAATACATTCTATATACTGTATGTACCCCACCATGCAGCAGATACAATACATTCTATATACTGTATGTACCCCACCACACAGATACAATACATTCTATATACTGTATGTACCCCACCACACAGCAGATACAATACATTCTATATACTGTATGTACCCCACCACACAGCAGATACAATACATTCTATATACTGTATGTACCCCACCACACAGCAGATACAATACATTCTATATACTGTATGTAACCCACCACACAGCAGATACAATACATTCTATATACTGTATGTACCCCACCACACAGCAGATACAATACATTCTATATATTGTATGTACCCCACCACACAGCTAGACATTGATATTATAATAATAGTAATTAGACTTGGATATATTTTGGTATGAACTGTCATTTGGCTGAATTTGGGCAGATAAGATGATCAGTCAAATTCCTGAATTCCAAGCCGAAATGTCGTCAAGTCAGCAGGATTAAATTAAAGGAACACTACAGGCACCATAACCACTACAGTTTCCAGGAGTGCAGGTCTTAGCTCATTGACTGAGATCTTCAGCTGATCACTGTCAGTCAATGAGCTAACACCTGAATTGTGGGGCATAGTGCATTAGTAGTGGAATGAAAGAGGTAACTAGACCCCAGCTAAGAAGTCAAACTGTTCAGAAATATTTTGACAAATTACAATGGGGAACACCAGGGTACTCCAAGCACCATAACCACTACAGCAAGATGTAGTGGTTATGGTGCGCAGAGTGTTCCTTTAACAAAGTAACAGTGTGAAGGCAAACAAAACATCTTCATTATAATCACATTAGTGAACTCTGAACTAACAGCGACTGGATTCTCTGAGCTGACAGAGTCACACCCAGAATGTCACCTATACGGCTCTGTCACAGCAGGTCTCTCCCCGGCATGGCTTTCAGAAGATGCAGATTTATGAATCTTATTATTATTTTGATATTATTAGTAACATTTTACAGCTTCTACAGGATTATTAGTGATCGAGTCTGTTACTGCCCAAGGTAAGTCCATTTTTATATAAATTTTATGTATTTTTACATTTAACATAATAAAACAAAGGCTCAGTGTTTTTGAATCTGCATTGAAGTTCGTCTTTAGTTGTATAAATGTAAGTTTTTTTTTAATTAGCAATAATTGCATCCTACTTTTATAACTTGTTATAAATTATCCAGAATTCTTGTAATTCACTCTGCAGACTGTTCTCAATCAGGAAAATTGCCGATTCCAGAACGCTGCCGATTTAACTGCTTGTTACCGAGTTATTTGTCTTTGCAGACAGGATGCACAGCTAGCGTAATTCCATGTATTGCAAGACGTAATGGAAAATATAGAGAGAATGATCCACTTTGGATAATAGAAGAATATCTGATATCTAACAAAAGGATGTTAGAAAGAATTGCCGTCGTTTACAGGAAAAGGAAATCTTTAATTATATGAGGGTAAAATCTCATCTTATAAAATCCTTAATGAAACAATGAGAATATAAAAAAAAAAAACGAAGGAGCGAGTTACAAAATTGAGAATTTTTTTAAACGAATGTCAAAATGCTTCCACTTTGTTGGAGACATAATGGAACCTCGAGTGGAATCGATAGATCTAAACGATTGGCGTAAAGCCTTTTGGGGAATATATCAAATCATTCACTGTTTAAACCTACAAGAATTACATTTCGAGAAATTTAATAGATGGTATTTGGTACCAAGCAGGCTAAAGGAGATCTATCCAAGATAATTAAATAACTGCTGGAGATATATAAATGGTGATTGCATGAACATGGAGGAACTGTCCATTAATTGTCCCCTTATGGAGAGACCATGCAAATAGAATAAAACAGTTATTAGAAATTGATTTACCTAATAGACCAGAAGGGATATTACGCCACTTAGGGATCCCAACTACGACCAGAGATAAACATCGATTTACAATTCATGTAATATTAATAACTGCAGAGACCTGGATATCTAAGTCATCATTCTCAATAAATACGAAATTAGAAGAAACATCAGAACAATGCAAGACAGAAAAGAGAATAGCAGGCTTTACAAGCTACGGAAACAAAGAAATATTAGGTAAAAAGAAAAATAGATCAATATTTAAAGTCTTAAAAATGTAGAGCATGAGTACAGCTGATTCCCAAATAGCACTCTATTCTAGGGATTTGAACTGATTAGCGAGTAAAACGTCTTGTTTTTGGTTTGATGGTCAGACTCTCGTCTATGGTATGATCGCTTTTCGAAGTTGGTCAAATGTAACGATTGGTTTAACAACTGTTTAATCTGCGGTCACAAACTAGAACATACGGTTTATGTTTGTATATAATTGTATATAATTAATTATACACACAAAAAGGAAAGGAAATTTAAAGAAAACTAAATTGCTGCTCAATGCGGCATGAAAATGAAAATTACTTAAATGTAGGCAGTTTTATTTTCCCATCTATTATTTCTGGTTTTCCAGTAATAGGGAGAGTGTTTATTATATGTCATATCTTATCTTTTAATATTTCACGCTTTCACTCCCTTCCCCTCTCTGTTAGACTTTCACCCAGTCTCCACTCCTTCAACAAAATCATTGTAAACGTACTTCTTCAGGAACCTATATCATTTAAACTGTGAATAGCTTTCATTCCCCGCACCCCACCCTGATTCCTGTCCTTGAACTGTCATCAAAACAAAACACTCAATATACACTATCCTAGCAATCTACTTTTCTACCCTACCCTTACCTTTTGTGTCATTTTACCCCACTCCCTCTAGCATGTAAACTCTAGCATGTAAACAAAGACATGTAAAGTCACTGAGCAGGGCCCTCAATCCCTCTGTTACTGTCACAATACCCCACTCCCTCTAACATGTAACCTCACTGAGCAGGGCCCTCAATCCCTCTGTTACTGTGTCACTATGCCCCACTCCCTCTAGCATGTACACTCACTGAGCAGGGCCCTCAATCCCTCTGTTACTGTGTCACTATGCCCCACTCCCTCTAGCATGTACACTCACTGAGCAGGGCCCTCAATCCCTCTGTTACTGTGTCACTATACCCCACTCCCTCTAACATGTAAGCTCACTGAGCAGGCCCGCAATCCCTCTGTTATGGCGTCACTATACCCCACTCCCTCTAACATGTAAACTCACTGAGCAGGGCCTCAATCCCTCTGTTACTGTGTCACTATACCCCACTCCCTCTAGCATGTAAACTCACTGAGCAGGGCTCTCAATCCCTCTGTTACTGTGTCACTATACCCCACTCCCTCTAACATGTAAACTCACTGAGCAGGGCCCTCAATCCCTCTGTTACTGTGTCACTATACCCCACTCCCTCTAGCATGTAAACTCACTGAGCAGGGCCCTCAATCCCTCTGTTACTGTGTCACTATACCCCACTCCATCTAACATGTAAACTCACTGAGCAGGCCCTCAATCCCTCTGTTATGGCGTCACTATACCCCACTCCCTCTAACATGTAAACTCACTGAGCAGGGCCTCAATCCCTCTGTTACTGTGTCACTATACCCCACTCCCTCTAGCATGTAAACTCACTGAGCAGGGCTCTCAATCCCTCTGTTACTGTGTCACTATACCCCACTCCCTCTAACATGTAAACTCACTGAGCAGGGCCCTCAATCCCTCTGTTACTGTGTCACTATACCCCACTCCCTCTAGCATGTAAACTCACTGAGCAGGGCCCTCAATCCCTCTGTTACTGTGTCACTATACCCCACTCCCTCTAACATGTAAACTCACTGAGCAGGCCCTCAATCCCTCTGTTACTGTGTCACTATACCCTACTCCCTCTAACATGTAAACTCACTGAGCAGGGCCCTCAATCCCTCTGTTACTGTGTCACAATACCCCACTCCATCTAACATGTAAGCTCACTGAGCAGGGCCCTCAATCCCTCTGTTACTGTGTCACTATGCCCACTCCCTCTAACATGTAAGCTCACTGAGCAGGGCCTCAATCCCTCTGTTACTGTGTCACTATACCACGCTCCTTCTAGCATGTAAACTCACTGAGCAGGGCCTCAATCCCTCTGTGTCTTTCACTATACCCCACTCCCTCTAGCATGTAAACTCACTGAGCAGGCCCTCAATCCCTCTGTTACTGTGTCACTATACCCCACTCCCTCTAGCATGTAAGCTCACTGAGCAGGGCCATCAATCCCTCTGTTACTGTCACTATACCCCACTCCCTCTAGCATGTAAACTCAATGAGCAGGGCCCTCAATCCCTCTGTTACTGTGTCACTATACCCCACTCCCTCTAGCATGTAAACTCACTGAGCAGGCCCTCAATCCCTCTGTTACTGTGTCACTCTACCCCACTCCCTGTAGCATGTAAGCTCACTGAGCAGGGTCATCAATCCCTCTGTTACTGTCACTATACCCCACTCCCTCTAGCATGTAAACTCAATGAGCAGGGCCCTCAATCCCTCTGTTACTGTGTCACTATACCCCACTCCCTCTAACATGTAAACACACTGAGCAGGGCCTCAATCCCTCTGTTACTGTGTCACTATACCCCACTCCCTCTAACATGTAAACTCACTGAGCAGGGCCCTCAATCCCTCTGTAACTGTGTCACTATACCCCACTCCCTCTAACATGTAAACTCACTGAGCAAGCCCTCAATCCCTCTGTTACTGTGTCACTATACCCCACTCCCTCTAACATGTAAACTCACTGAGCAGGGCCCTCAATCCCTCTGTTACTGTGTCACTATACCCCACTCCCTTTAGCATGTAACCTCACTGAGCAGGGCCCTCAATCCCTCTGTTACTGTGTCACTATACCCCACTCCCTCTAACATGTAAACACACTGAGCAGGGCCATCAATCCCTCTGTTACTGTCACTATACCCCACTCCCTCTAGCATGTAAACTCAATGAGCAATCCCTCTGTTACTGTGTCACTATACCCCACTCCCTCTAACATGTAAACTCACTGAGCAGGGCCCTCAATCCCTCTGTTACTGTGTCACTATACCCCACTCCCTCTAACATGTAAACACACTGAGCAGGGCCTCAATCCCTCTGTTACTGTGTCACTATACCCCACTCCCTCTAACATGTAAACTCACTGAGCAGGGCCCTCAATCCCTCTGTAACTGTGTCACTATACCCCACTCCCTCTAACATGTAAACTCACTGAGCAGGCCCTCAATCCCTCTATTACTGTGTCACTATACCCCACTCCCTCTAACATGTAAACTCACTGAGCAGGGCCCTCAATCCCTCTGTTACTGTGTCACTATACCCCACTCCCTTTAGCATGTAACCTCACTGAGCAGGGCCCTCAATCCCTCTGTTACTGTGTCACTATACCCCTCTCCCTCTAACATGTAAACTCACTGAGCAGGCCCTCAATCGCTCTGTTACTGTGTCACTATACCCCACTCCCTCTAACATATAAACTCACTGAGCAGGCCCTCAATCCCTCTGTTACTGTGTCAGTATACCCCACTCCCTCTAGTATGTAAGCTCATTGAGCAGGCCCTCAATCCCTCTGTTAATGTGTCACTATACCCCACTCCCTCTAACATGTAAACTCACTGAGCAGGGCTCTCAATCCCTCTGTTACTGTGTCACTATACCCCACTCCCTTTAGCATGTAACCTCACTGAGCAGGGCCCTCAATCCCTCTGTTACTGTCACTATACCCCACTCCATCTAGCATGTAAACTCACTGAGCAGGACCTCAATCCATCTGTTACTGTGTCACTATACCCCACTCCCTCTAACATGTAAACTCACTGAGCAGGCCCTCAATCCCTCTGTTACTGTGTCACTATACCCCACTCCCTCTAACATGTAAACTCACTGAGCAGGGCCCTCAATCCCTCTGTTACTGTGTCACTATACCCCACTCCCTCTAACATGTAAACTCACTGAGCAGGGCCCTCAATCCCTCTGTTACTGTGTCACTATACCCCACTCTCTCTAACATGTAAACTCACTGAGCAGGGCCCTCAACCCCTCTGTTACTGTGTCAGTATACCCCACTCCCTCTAACATGTAAGCTCATTGAGCAGGCCCTCAATTCCTCTGTTACTGTCACTATACCCCACTCCCTCTAGCATGTAAACTCACTGAGAAGGGCCCTCAATCCCTCTGTTACTGTGTCACTATACCCCACTCCCTCTAACATGTAAACTTACTGCGCAGGCCCTCAATCCCTCTGTTACTGTGTCACTATACCCCACTCCCTCTAACATGTAAATTCACTGAGCAGGGCCCTCAATCCCTCTGTTACTGTGTCAATATACCCCACTCCCTCTAGCATGTAAACTCACTGAGCAGGCCCTCAATCCCTCTGTTACTGTCACTATACCCCACTCCATCTAACATGTAAACTCACTGAGCAGGGCCCTCAATCCCTCTGTTACTGTCACTATACCCCACTCCCTCTAACATGTAAACTTACTGCGCAGGCCCTCAATCCCTCTGTTACTGTGTCACTATACCACATTCCCTCTACCATGTAAACTCACTGAGCAGGGCCCTCAATCCCTCTGTTAATGTGTCACTATACCCCACTCCCTCTAACATGTAAACTCACTGAGCAGGGCCTCAATCCCTCTGTTACTGTGTCACTATATCCCACTCCCTCTAACATGTAAACTCACTGAGCAGGCCCTCAATCCCTCTGTTACTGTGTCACTATACCCCACTCCATCTAACATGTAAACTCACTGAGCAGGCCCTCAATCCCTCTGTTACTGTGTCACTATACCCCACTCCCTCTAACATGTAAACTCACTGAGCAGGCCCTCAATCCCTCTGTTACTGTGTCACTATACCCCACTCCCTCTAACATGTAAACTCACTGAGCAGGGCCCTCAATCCCTCTCTAACTGTGTCACTATACCCCATTCCCTCTAACATGTAAACTCACTGAGCAGGGCCCTCAATCCCTCTGTTACTGTCACTATACCCCACTCCCTCTAACATGTAAACTCACTGAGCAGGGCCTCAATCCCTCTGTTACTGTGTCACTATACCCCACTCCCTCTAACATGTAAACTCACTGAGCAGGCCCTCAATCCCTCTGTTACTGTGTCACTATACTCCACTCCCTCTAACATGTAAGCTCATTGAGCAGGGCCTCAATCCCTCTGTTACTGTGTCACTATACTCCACTCCCTCTAGCATGTAAGCTCATTGAGCAGGGCCCTCAATCCCTCTGTTACTGTGTCACTATACCCCACTCCCTCTAGCATGTAAACTTACTGAGCAGGCCCTTAATTCCTCTGTTACTGTGTCACTCCCTCTAACATGGAAGCTCACTGAGCAGGCCCTCAATCCCTCTGTTACTGTGTCACTATACTCCACTCCCTCTAGCATGTAAGCTCATTGAGCAGGGCCCTCAATCCCTCTGTTACTGTGTCACTATACCCCACTCCCTCTAGCATGTAAACTTACTGAGCAGGCCCTTAATTCCTCTGTTACTGTGTCACTCCCTCTAACATGGAAGCTCACTGAGCAGGCCCTCAATCCCTCTGTTACTGTGTCACTATACTCCACTCCCTCTAGCATGTAAGCTCATTGAGCAGGGCCCTCAATCCCTCTGTTACTGTGTCACTATACCCCATTCCCTCTAACATGTAAACTCACTGAGCAGGGCCCTCAATCCCTCTGTTACTGTCACTATACCCCACTCCCTCTAACATGTAAACTCACTGAGCAGGGCCTCAATCCCTCTGTTACTGTGTCACTATACCCCACTCCCTCTAACATGTAAACTCACTGAGCAGGCCCTCAATCCCTCTGTTACTGTGTCACTATACCCCACTATCAGCAGCAGGTATGCATGTTTGGGTGATTGCAACCTCTTGTATGTAAATATATTTGGGAGTCCAGGCCCCAGCTCCCCGGTTTTGCACCCCTCCCGGTCACAGGTGCCTCATTCCAGGGTCCTATTTAAGCCTGAAAGGCAGAGAATCCCAGGAGGAAGGATTTTGTTCTCATACAAGCAGGCACTAAGGACCTGCCAAAAATGGGGTACATTGGCGTGATGGAAGGTTTATAGTAATAATGGTCATATACTGTAACTAGATCCCCAATAGTTTTGCATAAGTTAAGTGTTTGTAACAAAAACTATTAAAATCTGAGAGCTTTGAAGTTGGTGTTCAGTGAGTAAGTGAGTTGGATATTGTTTGTATAGATTGCCAAAAGGTTCTGTGGTGCTGTACATCTGGTGAAATTACCGTCATAATCGTATACGATCTAGCTGTAGGGATATTACAGGAATCATTTAATAAAACCAAACTATGGACTATCCATCACATTTTTATATTTCTCTGTGTTGGTTTTATTTATAACCTTTAGTAAACTCTGTGACGTTCGGCTTCTGAGGAAGCGACCGAGATGGCGTCAGGGAGGATGAAGGGTGGGGTGAACGGGTAATGGGAATTTTCCTTATATTATACATTAATCTGATTTGTTTGTTTTTCTGATAGAGCCCACGATCAATTACTGTCCTTACCAGAGGAAACATGTCGGCAAATAAGGAACTCCATCATTCTCACACAACTGAAAAAGTAAGACCTTCATTATTTATCATTTCAATAAATATACTCATTCATTTATACCCTGTATAGTGTCCTGGATTCAGTTATGCCCTATATAGCGTGTGACTTTCTATCTCTGGAATCAGTTACACCCTGTATAGCGTGTGGCTTTCTGTCTCTGGAATCAGTTATACCCTGTATAGCGTGTGGCTTTATATCTCTGGAATCAGTTACACCCTGTATAGCGTGTGGCTTTATATCTTTGGAATCAGTTACACCCTGTATAGCGTGTGGCTTTATATCTTTGGAATCAGTTACACCCTGTATAGCATGTGGCTTTATATCTCTGGAATCAGTTACACCCTGTATAGTGTGTGGCTTTATATCTCTGGAATCAGTTACACCCTGTATAGCGTGTGGCCTTATATCTTTGGAATCAGTTACACCCTGTATAGCGTGTGGCTTTATATCTCTGGAATCAGTTACACCCTGTATAGCGTGTGGCTTTATATCTCTGGAATCAGTTACACCCTGTATAGCGTGTGGCTTTATATCTCTGGAATCAGTTACACCCTGTATAGCGTGTGGCTTTCTATCTCTGGAATCAGTTACACCCTGTATAGTGTGTGGCTTTCTATCTCTGGAATCAGTTACACTCTGTATAGTGTGTGGCTTTATATCTCTGGAATCAGTTACACCCTGTATAGCGTGTGGCTTTATATCTCTGGAATCAGTTACACCCTGTATAGTGTGTGGCTTTCTATCTCTGGAATCAGTTACACTCTGTATAGTGTGTGGCTTTCTATCTCTGGAATCAGTTACACCCTGTATAGCGTGTGGCTTTATATCTCTGGAATAAGTTACACCCTGTATAGTGTGTGGCTTTCAGTCTCTGGAATCAGTTACACCCTGTATAGTGTGTGGCTTTCTATCTCTGGAATCAGTTACACCCTGTATAGTGTGTGGCTTTCTATCTCTGGAATCAGTTACACTCTGTATAGTGTGTGGCTTTCTATCTCTGGAATCAGTTACACCCTGTATAGCGTGTGGCTTTATATCTCTGGAATCAGTTATACCCTGTATAGCGTGTGGCTTTATATCTCTGGAATCAGTTACACCCTGTATAGCTTGTGGCTTTATATCTCTGGAATCAGTTACACCCTGTATAGCGTGTGGCTTTATATCTCTGGAATAAGTTACACCCTGTATAGTGTGTGGCTTTCTGTCTCTGGAATCAGTTACACCCTGTATAGCGAGTGGCTTTATATCTCTGGAATCAGTTACACCCTGTATAGTGTGTGGCTTTATATCTCTGGAATCAGTTACACTCTGTATAGCGTGTGGCTTTATATCTCTGGAATCAGTTACACCCTGTATAGCGTGTGGCTTTATATCTCTGGAATCAGTTACACCCTGTATAGCGTGTGGCTTTATATCTCTGGAATCAGTTACACTCTGTATAGCGTGTGGCTTTATATCTCTGGAATCAGTTACACCCTGTATAGCGTGTGGCTTTATATCTTTGGAATCAGTTACACCCTGTATAGCGTGTGGCTTTATATCTCTGGAATCAGTTACACCCTGTATAGCGTGTGGCTTTATATCTCTGGTATCAGTTACACCCTGTATAGTGTGTGGCTTTATATCTCTGGAATCAGTTACACCCTGTATAGTGTGTGGCTTTATATCTCTGGAATCAGTTACACCCTGTATAGCGTGTGGCTTTATATCTCTGGAATCAGTTACACCCTGTATAGCGTGTGGCTTTATATCTCTGGAATCAGTTACACCCTGTATAGTGTGTGGCTTTATATCTCTGGAATCAGTTACACCCTGTATAGCGTGTGGCTTTATATCTCTGGAATCAGTTACACCCTGTATAGCGTGTGGCTTTATATCTCTGGAATCAGTTACACCCTGTATAGCGTGTGGCTTTATATCTCTGGAATCAGTTACACCCTGTATAGCGTGTGGCTTTATATCTCTGGAATCAGTTACACCCTGTATAGCGTGTGGCTTTATATCTCTGGAATCAGTTACACCCTGTATAGCGTGTGGCTTTATATCTCTGGAATCAGTTACACCCTGTATAGCGTGTGGCTTTATATCTCTGGAATCAGTTACACCCTGTATAGCGTGTGGCTTTATATCTCTGGAATCAGTTATACCCTGTATAGCGTGTGGCTTTATATCTCTGGAATCAGTTACACCCTGTATAGCGTGTGGCTTTATATCTCTGGAATCAGTTATACCCTGTATAGTGTGTGGCTTTCTATCTCTGGAATCAGTTACACCCTGTATAGTGTGTGGCTTTCAGTCTCTGGAATCAGTTACACCCTGTATAGCGTGTGGCTTTATATCTCTGGAATCAGTTACACCCTGTATAGTGTGTGGCTTTCTATCTCTGGAATCAGTTACACTCTGTATAGTGTGTGGCTTTCTATCTCTGGAATCAGTTACACCCTGTATAGCGTGTGGCTTTATATCTCTGGAATCAGTTATACCCTGTATAGCGTGTGGCTTTATATCTCTGGAATCAGTTACACCCTGTATAGCTTGTGGCTTTATATCTCTGGAATCAGTTACACCCTGTATAGCGTGTGGCTTTATATCTCTGGAATAAGTTACACCCTGTATAGTGTGTGGCTTTCTGTCTCTGGAATCAGTTACACCCTGTATAGCGAGTGGCTTTATATCTCTGGAATCAGTTACACCCTGTATAGTGTGTGGCTTTATATCTCTGGAATCAGTTACACTCTGTATAGCGTGTGGCTTTATATCTCTGGAATCAGTTACACCCTGTATAGCGTGTGGCTTTATATCTCTGGAATCAGTTACACCCTGTATAGCGTGTGGCTTTATATCTCTGGAATCAGTTACACTCTGTATAGCGTGTGGCTTTATATCTCTGGAATCAGTTACACCCTGTATAGCGTGTGGCTTTATATCTTTGGAATCAGTTACACCCTGTATAGCGTGTGGCTTTATATCTCTGGAATCAGTTACACCCTGTATAGCGTGTGGCTTTATATCTCTGGTATCAGTTACGCCCTGTATAGCGTGTGGCTTTATATCTCTGGAATCAGTTACACCCTGTATAGTGTGTGGCTTTATATCTCTGGAATCAGTTACACCCTGTATAGTGTGTGGCTTTATATCTCTGGAATCAGTTACACCCTGTATAGCGTGTGGCTTTATATCTCTGGAATCAGTTACACCCTGTATAGCGTGTGGCTTTATATCTCTGGAATCAGTTACACCCTGTATAGCGTGTGGCTTTATATCTCTGGAATCAGTTACACCCTGTATAGCGTGTGGCTTTATATCTCTGGAATCAGTTACACCCTGTATAGCGTGTGGCTTTATATCTCTGGAATCAGTTACACCCTGTATAGCGTGTGGCTTTATATCTCTGGAATCAGTTACACCCTGTATAGCGTGTGGCTTTATATCTCTGGAATCAGTTACACCCTGTATAGCGTGTGGCTTTATATCTCTGGAATCAGTTATACCCTGTATAGCGTGTGGCTTTATATCTCTGGAATCAGTTACACCCTGTATAGCGTGTGGCTTTATATCTCTGGAATCAGTTATACCCTGTATAGTGTGTGGCTTTCTATCTCTGGAATCAGTTACACCCTGTATAGTGTGTGGCTTTATATCTCTGGAATCAGTTACACCCTGTATAGCGTGAGGCTTTATATCTCTGGAATCAGTTACACCCTGTATAGCGTGTGGCTTTATATCTCTGGAATCAGTTACACCCTGTATAGCGTGTGGCTTTATATCTCTGGAATCAGTTACACCCTGTATAGTGTGTGGCCTTCTGTCTCTGGAATCAGTTACACCCTGTATAGTGTGTGGCTTTATATCTCTGGAATCAGTTATACCCTGTATAGTGTGTGGCTTTCTGTCTCTGGAATCAGTTACACCCTGTATAGCGTGTGGCTTTATATCTCTGGATTCAGTTACACCCTGTATAGCGTGTGGCTTTATATCTCTGGAATCAGTTACACCCTGTATAGCGTGTGGCTTTATATCTCTGGAATCAGTTACACCCTGTATAGTGTGTGGCCTTCTGTCTCTGGAATCAGTTACACCCTGTGTGGCTTTATATCTCTGGAATCAGTTATACCCTGTATAGTGTGTGGCTTTCTGTCTCTAGAATCAGTTACACCCTGTATAGCGTGTGGCTTTATATCTCTGGAATCAGTTACACCCTGTATAGCGTGTGGCTTTATATCTCTGGAATCAGTTACACCCTGTATAGCGTGTGGCTTTATATCTTTGGAATCAGTTATACCCTGTATAGTGTGTGGCTTTCTGTCTCTGGAATCAGTTACACCCTGTATAGCCTGTGTGGCTTTATATCTCTGGAATCAGTTATACCCTGTATAGTGTGTGGCTTTCTGTCTCTGGAATCAGTTACACCCTGTATAGCGTGTGGCTTTATATCTCTGGAATCAGTTACACCCTGTATAGCGTGTGGCTTTATATCTCTGGAATCAGTTACACCCTGTATAGCGTGTGGCTTTATATCTCTGGAATCAGTTACACCCTGTATAGCGTGTGGCTTTATATCTTTGGAATCAGTTATACCCTGTATAGTGTGTGGCTTTCTGTCTCTGGAATCAGTTACACCCTGTATAGCGTGTGGCTTTATATCTCTGGAATCAGTTACACCCTGTATAGCGTGTGGCTTTATATCTCTGGAATCAGTTATACCCTGTATAGTGTGTGGCTTTCTATCTCTGGAATCAGTTACACCCTGTATAGTGTGTGGCTTTATATCTCTGGAATCAGTTACACCCTGTATAGCGTGAGGCTTTATATCTCTGGAATCAGTTACACCCTGTATAGCGTGTGGCTTTATATCTCTGGAATCAGTTACACCCTGTATAGTGTGTGGCCTTCTGTCTCTGGAATCAGTTACACCCTGTATAGTGTGTGGCTTTATATCTCTGGAATCAGTTATACCCTGTATAGCGTGTGGCTTTATATCTCTGGAATCAGTTACACCCTGTATAGCGTGTGGCTTTATATCTCTGGAATCAGTTACACCCTGTATAGCGTGTGGCTTTATATCTCTGGAATCAGTTACACCCTGTATAGCGTGTGGCTTTATATCTTTGGAATCAGTTACACCCTGTATAGCGTGTGGCTTTATATCTCTGGAATCAGTTACACCCTGTATAGTGTGTGGCCTTCTGTCTCTGGAATCAGTTACACCCTGTGTGGCTTTATATCTCTGGAATCAGTTATACCCTGTATAGTGTGTGGCTTTCTGTCTCTGGAATCAGTTACACCCTGTATAGCGTGTGGCTTTATATCTCTGGAATCAGTTACACCCTGTATAGCGTGTGGCTTTATATCTCTGGAATCAGTTACACCCTGTATAGCGTGTGGCTTTATATCTTTGGAATCAGTTACACCCTGTATAGCGTGTGGCTTTATATCTTTGGAATCAGTTATACCCTGTATAGTGTGTGGCTTTCTGTCTCTGGAATCAGTTACACCCTGTATAGCCTGTGTGGCTTTATATCTCTGGAATCAGTTATACCCTGTATAGTGTGTGGCTTTCTGTCTCTGGAATCAGTTACACCCTGTATAGCGTGTGGCTTTATATCTCTGGAATCAGTTACACCCTGTATAGCGTGTGGCTTTATATCTCTGGAATCAGTTACACCCTGTATAGCGGGTGGCTTTATATCTTTGGAATCAGTTACACCCTGTATAGCGTGTGGCTTTATATCTTTGGAATCAGTTACACCCTGTATAGTGTGTGGCTTTCTGTCTCTGGAATCAGTTACACCCTGTATAGCGTGTGGCTTTATATCTCTGGAATCAGTTATACCCTGTATAGTGTGTGGGCTTTATATCTCTGGAATCAGTTACACCCTGTATAGCGTGTGGCTTTATATCTCTGGAATCAGTTACACCCTGTATAGTGTGTGGCTTTATATCTCTGGAATCAGTTACACCCTGTATAGCGTGTGGCTTTATATCTCTGGAATCAGTTACACCCTGTATAGCGTGTGGCTTTATATCTCTGGAATCAGTTACACCCTGTATAGCGTGTGGCTTTATATCTCTGGAATCAGTTACACCCTGTATAGCGTGTGGCTTTCTGTCTCTGGAATCAGTTACACCCTGTATAGTGTGTGGCTTTATATCTCTGGAATCAGTTACACCCTGTATAGTGTGTGGCTTTATATCTCTGGAATCAGTTACACCCTGTATAGCGTGTGGCTTTATATCTCTGGAATCAGTTACACCCTGTATAGCGTGTGACTTTATATCTCTGGAATAAGTTACACCCTGTATAGCGTGTGGCTTTATATCTCTGGAATCAGTTACACCCTGTATAGCGTGTGGCTTTATATCTCTGGAATCAGTTACACCCTGTATAGCGTGTGGCTTTATATCTCTGGAATCAGTTACACCCTGTATAGCGTGTGACTTTATATCTCTGGAATAAGTTACACCCTGTATAGTGTGTGGCTTTATATCTCTGGAATCAGTTACACCCTGTATAGCGTGTGGCTTTATATCTCTGGAATCAGTTACACTCTGTATAGCGTGTGGCTTTATATCTCTGGAATCAGTTACACCCTGTATAGCGTGTGGCTTTATATCTCTGGAATCAGTTACACCCTGTATAGCGTGTGGCTTTATATCTCTGGAATCAGTTACACCCTGTATAGCGTGTGGCTTTATATCTCTGGAATCAGTTACACCCTGTATAGCGTGTGGCTTTATATCTCTGGAATCAGTTACACCCTGTATAGCGTGTGGCTTTATATCTCTGGAATCAGTTATACCCTGTATAGCGTGTGGCTTTATATCTCTGGAATCAGTTATACCCTGTATAGCGTGTTGCTTTATATCTCTGGAATCAGTTATACCCTGTATAGCGTGTGACTTTATATCTCTGGAATCAGTTACACCCTGTATAGCGTGTGGCTTTATATCTCTGGAATCAGTTACACCCTGTATAGCGTGTGGCTTTATATCTCTGGAATCAGTTACACCCTGTATAGCGTGTGGCTTTATATCTCTGGATTCAGTTACACCCTGTATAGTGTGTGGCTTTATATCTCTGGAATCAGTTACACCCTGTATAGCGTGTGGCTTTATATCTCTGGAATCAGTTATACCCTGTATAGCGTGTGGCTTTATATCTCTGGAATCAGTTATACCCTGTATAGCGTGTGGCTTTATATCTCTGGAATCAGTTACACCCTGTATAGCGTGTGGCTTTATATCTCTGCAATCAGTTACACCCTGTATAACGTGTGGCTTTATATCTCTGGAATCAGTTACACCCTGTATAGCGTGTGGCTTTATATCTCTGGAATCAGTTACACCCTGTATAGCGTGTGGCTTTATATCTCTGGAATCAGTTACACCCTGTATAGCGTGTGGCTTTATATCTCTGTAATCAGTTATACCCTGTATAGCGTGTGGCTTTATATCTCTGGAATCAGTTATACCCTGTATAGCGTGTGGCTTTATATCTCTGGAATCAGTTACACCCTGTATAGCGTGTGGCTTTATATCTCTGGAATCAGCTACACCCTGTATAGCGTGTGGCTTTATATCTCTGGAATCAGTTACACCCTGTATAGCGTGTGGCTTTATATCTCTGGAATCAGTTACACTCTGTATAGTGTGTGGCTTTATATCTCTGGAATCAGTTACACACTGTATAGCGTGTGGCTTTATATCTCTGGAATTAGTTACACCCTGTATAGCGTGTGGCTTTATATCTCTGGAATCAGTTACACCCTGTATAGCGTGTGGCTTTATATCTCTGGAATCAGTTACACCCTGTATAGCGTGTGGCTTTATATCTCTGGAATCAGTTACACCCTGTATAGTGTGTGGCTTTATATCTCTGGAATCAGTTACGCCCTGTATAGCGTGTGGCTTTATATCTCTGGAATCAGTTACACCCTGTATAGCGTGTGGCTTTATATCTCTGGAATCAGTTACACCCTGTATAGTGTGTGGCTTTATATCTCTGGAATCAGTTATACCCTGTATAGCGTGTGGCTTTATATCTCTGGAATCAGTTACACCCTGTATAGCGTGTGGCTTTATATCTCTGGAATCAGTTACACCCTGTATAGCGTGTGGCTTTATATCTCTGGAATCAGTTACACCCTGTATAGCGTGTGGCTTTATATCTCTGGAATCAGTTACACCCTGTATAGCGTGTGGCTTTATATCTCTGGAATCAGTTACACCCTGTATAGCGTGTGGCTTTATATCTCTGGAATCAGTTACACCCTGTATAGTGTGTGGCATTATATCTCTGGAATCAGTTACACCCTGTATAGCGTGTGGCTTTATATCTCTGGAATCAGTTACACCCTGTATAGCGTGTGGCTTTATATCTCTGGAATCAGTTATACCCTGTATAGCGTGTGGCTTTATATCTCTGGAATCAGTTACACCCTGTATAGCGTGTGGCTTTATATCTCTGGAATCAGTTATACCCTGTATAGTGTGTGGCTTTCTATCTCTGGAATCAGTTACACCCTGTATAGTGTGTGGCTTTATATCTCTGGAATCAGTTACACCCTGTATAGCGTGAGGCTTTATATCTCTGGAATCAGTTACACCCTGTATAGCGTGTGGCTTTATATCTCTGGAATCAGTTACACCCTGTATAGCGTGTGGCTTTATATCTCTGGAATCAGTTACACCCTGTATAGCGTGTGGCTTTATATCTTTGGAATCAGTTACACCCTGTATAGCGTGTGGCTTTATATCTCTGGAATCAGTTACACCCTGTATAGCGTGTGGCTTTATATCTCTGGAATCAGTTATACCCTGTATAGTGTGTGGCTTTCTGTCTCTGGAATCAGTTACACCCTGTATAGCGTGTGGCTTTATATCTCTGGAATCAGTTACACCCTGTATAGCGTGTGGCTTTATATCTCTGGAATCAGTTACACCCTGTATAGCGTGTGGCTTTATATCTTTGGAATCAGTTACACCCTGTATAGCGTGTGGCTTTATATCTTTGGAATCAGTTATACCCTGTATAGTGTGTGGCTTTCTGTCTCTGGAATCAGTTACACCCTGTATAGCCTGTGTGGCTTTATATCTCTGGAATCAGTTATACCCTGTATAGTGTGTGGCTTTCTGTCTCTGGAATCAGTTACACCCTGTATAGCGTGTGGCTTTATATCTCTGGAATCAGTTACACCCTGTATAGCGTGTGGCTTTATATCTCTGGAATCAGTTACACCCTGTATAGCGTGTGGCTTTATATCTCTGGAATCAGTTACACCCTGTATAGCGTGTGGCTTTATATCTTTGGAATCAGTTATACCCTGTATAGTGTGTGGCTTTCTGTCTCTGGAATCAGTTACACCCTGTATAGCGTGTGGCTTTATATCTCTGGAATCAGTTACACCCTGTATAGCGTGTGGCTTTATATCTCTGGAATCAGTTATACCCTGTATAGTGTGTGGCTTTCTATCTCTGGAATCAGTTACACCCTGTATAGTGTGTGGCTTTATATCTCTGGAATCAGTTACACCCTGTATAGCGTGAGGCTTTATATCTCTGGAATCAGTTACACCCTGTATAGCGTGTGGCTTTATATCTCTGGAATCAGTTACACCCTGTATAGTGTGTGGCCTTCTGTCTCTGGAATCAGTTACACCCTGTATAGTGTGTGGCTTTATATCTCTGGAATCAGTTATACCCTGTATAGTGTGTGGCTTTCTGTCTCTGGAATCAGTTACACCCTGTATAGCGTGTGGCTTTATATCTCTGGAATCAGTTACACCCTGTATAGCGTGTGGCTTTATATCTCTGGAATCAGTTACACCCTGTATAGCGTGTGGCTTTATATCTCTGGAATCAGTTACACCCTGTATAGCGTGTGGCTTTATATCTCTGGAATCAGTTACACCCTGTATAGCGTGTGGCTTTATATCTTTGGAATCAGTTACACCCTGTATAGCGTGTGGCTTTATATCTCTGGAATCAGTTACACCCTGTATAGTGTGTGGCCTTCTGTCTCTGGAATCAGTTACACCCTGTGTGGCTTTATATCTCTGGAATCAGTTATACCCTGTATAGTGTGTGGCTTTCTGTCTCTGGAATCAGTTACACCCTGTATAGCGTGTGGCTTTATATCTCTGGAATCAGTTACACCCTGTATAGCGTGTGGCTTTATATCTCTGGAATCAGTTACACCCTGTATAGCGTGTGGCTTTATATCTTTGGAATCAGTTACACCCTGTATAGCGTGTGGCTTTATATCTTTGGAATCAGTTATACCCTGTATAGTGTGTGGCTTTCTGTCTCTGGAATCAGTTACACCCTGTATAGCCTGTGTGGCTTTATATCTCTGGAATCAGTTATACCCTGTATAGTGTGTGGCTTTCTATCTCTGGAATCAGTTACACCCTGTATAGTGTGTGGCTTTATATCTCTGGAATCAGTTACACCCTGTATAGCGTGAGGCTTTATATCTCTGGAATCAGTTACACCCTGTATAGCGTGTGGCTTTATATCTCTGGAATCAGTTACACCCTGTATAGCGTGTGGCTTTATATCTCTGGAATCAGTTACACCCTGTATAGCGTGTGGCTTTATATCTTTGGAATCAGTTACACCCTGTATAGCGTGTGGCTTTATATCTCTGGAATCAGTTACACCCTGTATAGCGTGTGGCTTTATATCTCTGGAATCAGTTATACCCTGTATAGTGTGTGGCTTTCTGTCTCTGGAATCAGTTACACCCTGTATAGCGTGTGGCTTTATATCTCTGGAATCAGTTACACCCTGTATAGCGTGTGGCTTTATATCTCTGGAATCAGTTACACCCTGTATAGCGTGTGGCTTTATATCTTTGGAATCAGTTACACCCTGTATAGCGTGTGGCTTTATATCTTTGGAATCAGTTATACCCTGTATAGTGTGTGGCTTTCTGTCTCTGGAATCAGTTACACCCTGTATAGCCTGTGTGGCTTTATATCTCTGGAATCAGTTATACCCTGTATAGTGTGTGGCTTTCTGTCTCTGGAATCAGTTACACCCTGTATAGCGTGTGGCTTTATATCTCTGGAATCAGTTACACCCTGTATAGCGTGTGGCTTTATATCTCTGGAATCAGTTACACCCTGTATAGCGTGTGGCTTTATATCTCTGGAATCAGTTACACCCTGTATAGCGTGTGGCTTTATATCTTTGGAATCAGTTATACCCTGTATAGTGTGTGGCTTTCTGTCTCTGGAATCAGTTACACCCTGTATAGCGTGTGGCTTTATATCTCTGGAATCAGTTACACCCTGTATAGCGTGTGGCTTTATATCTCTGGAATCAGTTATACCCTGTATAGTGTGTGGCTTTCTATCTCTGGAATCAGTTACACCCTGTATAGTGTGTGGCTTTATATCTCTGGAATCAGTTACACCCTGTATAGCGTGAGGCTTTATATCTCTGGAATCAGTTACACCCTGTATAGCGTGTGGCTTTATATCTCTGGAATCAGTTACACCCTGTATAGTGTGTGGCCTTCTGTCTCTGGAATCAGTTACACCCTGTATAGTGTGTGGCTTTATATCTCTGGAATCAGTTATACCCTGTATAGTGTGTGGCTTTCTGTCTCTGGAATCAGTTACACCCTGTATAGCGTGTGGCTTTATATCTCTGGAATCAGTTACACCCTGTATAGCGTGTGGCTTTATATCTCTGGAATCAGTTACACCCTGTATAGCGTGTGGCTTTATATCTCTGGAATCAGTTACACCCTGTATAGCGTGTGGCTTTATATCTCTGGAATCAGTTACACCCTGTATAGCGTGTGGCTTTATATCTTTGGAATCAGTTACACCCTGTATAGCGTGTGGCTTTATATCTCTGGAATCAGTTACACCCTGTATAGTGTGTGGCCTTCTGTCTCTGGAATCAGTTACACCCTGTGTGGCTTTATATCTCTGGAATCAGTTATACCCTGTATAGTGTGTGGCTTTCTGTCTCTGGAATCAGTTACACCCTGTATAGCGTGTGGCTTTATATCTCTGGAATCAGTTACACCCTGTATAGCGTGTGGCTTTATATCTCTGGAATCAGTTACACCCTGTATAGCGTGTGGCTTTATATCTTTGGAATCAGTTACACCCTGTATAGCGTGTGGCTTTATATCTTTGGAATCAGTTATACCCTGTATAGTGTGTGGCTTTCTGTCTCTGGAATCAGTTACACCCTGTATAGCCTGTGTGGCTTTATATCTCTGGAATCAGTTATACCCTGTATAGTGTGTGGCTTTCTGTCTCTGGAATCAGTTACACCCTGTATAGCGTGTGGCTTTATATCTCTGGAATCAGTTACACCCTGTATAGCGTGTGGCTTTATATCTCTGGAATCAGTTACACCCTGTATAGCGTGTGGCTTTATATCTTTGGAATCAGTTACACCCTGTATAGCGTGTGGCTTTATATCTTTGGAATCAGTTATACCCTGTATAGTGTGTGGCTTTCTGTCTCTGGAATCAGTTACACCCTGTATAGCGTGTGGCTTTATATCTCTGGAATCAGTTATACCCTGTATAGTGTGTGGGCTTTATATCTCTGGAATCAGTTACACCCTGTATAGCGTGTGGCTTTATATCTCTGGAATCAGTTACACCCTGTATAGTGTGTGGCTTTATATCTCTGGAATCAGTTACACCCTGTATAGCGTGTGGCTTTATATCTCTGGAATCAGTTACACCCTGTATAGCGTGTGGCTTTATATCTCTGGAATCAGTTACACCCTGTATAGTGTGTGGCTTTATATCTCTGGAATCAGTTACACCCTGTATAGTGTGTGGCTTTCTATCTCTGGAATCAGTTACACCCTGTATAGCGTGTGGCTTTATATCTCTGGAATCAGTTACACCCTGTATAGCGTGTGACTTTATATCTCTGGAATAAGTTACACCCTGTATAGCGTGTGGCTTTATATCTCTGGAATCAGTTACACCCTGTATAGCGTGTGGCTTTATATCTCTGGAATCAGTTACACTCTGTATAGCGTGTGGCTTTATATCTCTGGAATCAGTTACACCCTGTATAGCGTGTGGCTTTATATCTCTGGAATCAGTTACACCCTGTATAGCGTGTGGCTTTATATCTCTGGAATCAGTTACACCCTGTATAGCGTGTGGCTTTATATCTCTGGAATCAGTTATACCCTGTATAGCGTGTGGCTTTATATCTCTGGAATCAGTTATACCCTGTATAGCGTGTTGCTTTATATCTCTGGAATCAGTTATACCCTGTATAGCGTGTGACTTTATATCTCTGGAATCAGTTACACCCTGTATAGCGTGTGGCTTTATATCTCTGGAATCAGTTACACCCTGTATAGCGTGTGGCTTTATATCTCTGGAATCAGTTACACCCTGTATAGCGTGTGGCTTTATATCTCTGGAATCAGTTATACCCTGTATAGCGTGTGGCTTTATTTCTCTGGAATCAGTTACACCCTGTATAGTGTGTGGCTTTATATCTCTGGAATCAGTTACACCCTGTATAGCGTGTGGCTTTATATCTCTGGAATCAGTTACACCCGGTATAGCGTGTGGCTTTATATCTCTGGATTCAGTTACACCCTGTATAGTGTGTGGCTTTATATCTCTGGAATCAGTTACACCCTGTATAGCGTGTGGCTTTATATCTCTGGAATCAGTTATACCCTGTATAGCGTGTGGCTTTATATCTCTGGAATCAGTTATACCCTGTATAGCGTGTGGCTTTATATCTCTGGAATCAGTTACACCCTGTATAGCGTGTGGCTTTATATCTCTGCAATCAGTTACACCCTGTATAGCGTGTGGCTTTATATCTCTGGAATCAGTTACACCCTGTATAGCGTGTGGCTTTATATCTCTGGAATCAGTTACACCCTGTATAGCGTGTGGCTTTATATCTCTGGAATCAGTTACACCCTGTATAGCGTGTGGCTTTATATCTCTGTAATCAGTTATACCCTGTATAGCGTGTGGCTTTATATCTCTGGAATCAGTTATACCCTGTATAGCGTGTGGCTTTATATCTCTGGAATCAGTTACACCCTGTATAGTGTGTGGCTTTATATCTCTGGAATCAGTTACACCCTGTATAGCGTGTGGCTTTATATCTCTGGAATCAGTTACACCCTGTATAGCGTGTGGCTTTATATCTCTGGAATCAGTTACACTCTGTATAGTGTGTGGCTTTATATCTCTGGAATCAGTTACACACTGTATAGCGTGTGGCTTTATATCTCTGGAATCAGTTACACCCTGTATAGCGTGTGGCTTTATATCTCTGGAATCAGTTACACCCTGTATAGCGTGTGGCTTTATATCTCTGGAATCAGTTACACCCTGTATAGCGTGTGGCTTTATATCTCTGGAATCAGTTACACCCTGTATAGTGTGTGGCTTTATATCTCTGGAATCAGTTACGCCCTGTATAGCGTGTGGCTTTATATCTCTGGAATCAGTTACACCCTGTATAGCGTGTGGCTTTATATCTCTGGAATCAGTTACACCCTGTATAGTGTGTGGCTTTATATCTCTGGAATCAGTTATACCCTGTATAGCGTGTGGCTTTATATCTCTGGAATCAGTTACACCCTGTATAGTGTGTGGCTTTATATCTCTGGAATCAGTTACACCCTGTATAGCGTGTGGCTTTATATCTCTGGAATCAGTTACACCCTGTATAGCGTGTGGCTTTGTGTCCCCCATGAAAGGGGAAATATACCTCCATATTGAGAATCATTAGACAAGTATGAATTAATTGGTGTCTGCTAGTTTCCCTTTCCATAGATGGGAAGTGGTTACAATCATGAAAGAGAGAATTCATTCTTCCTCCCTGGATCTGCTCTCTCAATAGTTTGGGTTTCAGTGGGACAGTTCCAATTTTGGAGTCTTTTTTGCCATCCTAAATTTCCTTTAGAAGCACAAAGCACTCTGTGTGGTCTTCCATGTTGGAGACTGGTCTGGAGTTTGCACTCTAGTAGACAGCCACTAGAGGAGGAGTTACCCTGCAAGGTAAATATTGCAGTTTATGAAAACACGTAGACTGATACTGATTAACTATATACATAATTATTAATAATTAAATTAATAAAATATAAAAAAATATATAGATGTTTTATTTCGTTCTAACTGTATTGTGATATTAATATATATATAAAAAAATTATATATATATATATATATATATATATACGTATATATACACATATGTATATATATATATACATATATTAATTCTACACATATATTTATGTAATAATTTGACATAATTAGGTATCCTAATTAATTACAATTAGCGGGACCTGCCTGACAACCCATGTTGAAAGTATAGGGAATTTAATTTGCTAGCACTATATTTAACCCTATAACTTTCCAAAACACCATAAAACCTGTACATGGGGTTTTTTTTTTTTACTCGGGAGACTTCGCTGAACACAAATATTAGTGTTCAAAACAGTAAAATGTATTACAACGATGATATCGCCAGTAAAAGTGACGTTTTCTGCATTTTTCACGCACAAACAGCACTTACACGGACGATATTATTGCTGTGATACTTTTTACTGTTTTTAAACACAAATATTTGTTTTCAGCGAAGTCTCCCGAGTACAACAGTACCCCTCATGTACAGGTTTTATGGTGTTTTCAACAATTACAGCGTCAAATATAAGGCTTGTGTTGTGTTCATTTTTTTCACATTAAAATTCGCCAGATTGCTTACGTTGCCTTGATGACCCATGGTAGCCCAAGAATGAAAATTACCCCTATGATGGCATACCATTTGCAATAGTAGACAACCCAAGGTATAAAATGATATATGATAAGGGGGGGTGCATTTAATATGAAAGAGGTGAATTACGGTTGGATAGACATATAGCGCAAATTCCAGGTTTTGTTTACATTTTGTTTTGTTCACAACGTGTACATTTGGCTCCGTCCTTAAGGGGTTAATAGCCATAAAAGAAAACAAAATTGCCACACAAAAGTATATATTTATATAAAGTAGACATCACAGGCTATTTACCTAAGGTTGTTTTGACACTTTCTACGTAGCCATTTTACCGCCAACCTCTGCTAAATATTGGAGTAAAATTGTGGTGTTTTTTTTTTTTTTTGGCACATAAACTTATAACAAATAACAAAGAACTTCTCATGTGTATTTTGTAAAGTGGGTGTGTGCTATTCCTGTACAAAACTTTATTTTGTGTTCAGCTACATCTGCTGATCACAACGGTACCCCCCTTGTATGTCTTTGGCACTATTTCGTGAAGCTACAGTGCCATATAGAAGACCTGTCCTTTTCAGTATTTACAGTAGAATTTTGAGAGACGGATTTAATGAGCCTATGCTTCCATTTGGGACATTATAGCAATATAGCATTATAGCATTATAGCAATATAGCAATATAGCATTATAGCAATATAGCATTATAGCAATATAGCATTATATCATTATAGCATTATAGCAATATAGCATTATAGCAATATAGCATTATAGCAATATACCAATATAGCATTATAGCAATATAGCATCATAGCATCATAGCATCATAGCATTATAGCAATATAGCATTATAGCAATATAGCATTATAGCAATATAGCAATATAGCATTATAGCAATATAGCATTATAGCATTATAGCAATAAAGCATTATAGCATTATATCATTATAGCATTATGGCAATATAGCATTATAGCAATATAGCATTATAACATTATAGCAATATAGCAATATAGCAATATAGCATGATAGCATGATAGCATTATAGCAATATAGCAATATAGCATTATAGCATTATAGCATTATAGCATTATAGCATTATAGCAATATAGCATTATAGCATTATAGCAATATATCATTATAGCATTATAGCATTATAGCAATATACATTATAGCAATATAGCAATATAGCAATATAGCATTATAGCATTATAGCATTATAGCAATATAGCAATATAGCAATATAGCAATATAGCATTATAGCATTATAGCAATAAAGCATTATAGCATTATATCATTATAGCATTATGGCAATATAGCATTATAGCAATATAGCATTATAACATTATAGCAATATAGCATGATAGCATGATAGCATTATAGCAATATAGCATTATAGCATTATAGCATTATAGCAATATAGCAATATAGCATTATAGCATTATAGCAATATATCATTATAGCATTATAGCATTATAGCAATATACATTATAGCAATATAGCAATATAGCAATATAGCATTATAGCATTATAGCATTATAGCAATATAGCAATATAGCAATATAGCAATATAGCATTATAGCAATATAGCAATATAGCAATATAGCATTATAGCATTATAGCAATATAGCAATATAGCATTATAGCATTATAGCAATATAGCAATATAGCAATATAGCATTATAGCATTATAGCATTATAGCATTATAGCATTATAGCAATATAGCAATATAGCAATATAGCAATATAGCAATATAGCAATATAGCAATATAGCAATATAGCAATATAGCAATATAGCAATATAGCAATATAGCAATATAGCAATATAGCATTATAGCATTATAGCATTATAGCATTATAGCAATATAGCATTATAGTTTGACTGTTCAGAAAAAAACACAAAGGCCTACCATTTCTTAAAGTAGACACCCCAGGGTATTTCAAATAGTATATTTTAAACCTTAGTGCAGGATAATTTTTTTGCTAGTTTGTACCAAAAGTAAGTCTAGTAGCAATTGGCATTTTTTTCTGCCTTTTTGACACACACTTGGAGATGTTACTGTAAGTTTTGCAATCCTTATGTTTGCTACGGCATTATAACATCTAATATGTTGCTCAACTATGTCGTCTTAGTAAAACAATACCCCCATGTGTACATTTTTCAGGGATATGTGGATGTTGAAAGGCCACATTGGAGACCAAGCCATATCATTTTTTTTCAAACTTTGAATTTTGACGCTGGGTCCATGTGCAATTTTAGAGCATCCTAGCAGTCTGATCATTCAAACTACCCCCACAAAGGCCTACCATTTGTTAAAGAAGGAACCTCAGGCTATTTAAAATGGTACATTTTAAACCTAGTCTAGTAGCAATTTGCACATGGGCATCCGCAGGACTTTTTCTCGGGGGGGGGGGGGGGGAGGGGGGGGGGTGGTGTAATTATAATGACATCAATGTTTGGCCCCCTTTTGACAGTGCCATGAGGGAGAGGGGCATAGTCATTATCGCATAAAGCCAGGATAAATAGCGTTTTCACGACTATTGTGTCAGGAATACATGTATGTATTCCTGACACTATAGTGTTCCTTTAATCAAATTAAAGGAACATTCTGGTTACCATAATAACCTCATCTAAATGGAAATGCTATAATGCCAGGAGGCCCCTGTGTGCTCTTTCCTTTAAGGGGTTAAACCACTCTCAAATGGTTTAACCCCAAAGACTTCCTCCAGTTCCAGATCTCCAGATCGCTCAGTGGTATTCGGCTTCTGAAATGGAGTGTAGATTGACGTCAGGCATGGGTGCCACTGATTGGCTGGAGTCAGCTGATGCTCTAAGTCAATCAATCGCTAGTTCTCGGTTCATAAAAATGTTTTACGTTTTTATGAATTGAATGGGGAGCTACTGATCGGCTTAGAGTGCCAGCTGACCACTCTAGCCAATCAGCGACACCCCTACCCAGCGGCACTCTGTGCTTTCTAACACTCAGTAAATAAGCGTGAACACATTAACACTGATATTTTTTTTAAGATGAGAAGGTCCAACATTTCCCTGCCAGGCCCAGGTGACAAAACCTTATGATGTTGTGTCCAGAATAAAGTGGAGGGATCACTTCACTTGTCCTTCTTGCTCAAATCTCTTTTTCTTCTTCTTCTTCATTTGACACCGTCTTCTTACTCTTCTGACACGGTCTTCTCTCCTCCTTGGCTTCTTTTGCTCCTTTACCTTTCTGCTTCTTTTGTGCCCTTCTGTTCCTTTCTCTTTCTGATCCATTTCTGCTCCTTGCAGACCCTTTCTGCTCCTTCTCCTGCTTTACCTTTCTGCTCTTTCTGCCCCTTCCAGCTCCTTTCCTGCTTCTTTCTGTTCCTTGCTGTCCCTTCCTGTTCATTTCTGTTCCTTCTCTTCCCTGCTCCTTTTACTACTTTACCTTCCTGCTCCTTGCTGCCCTTTCTGCTCCTTCTCCTACGTTACCTTTGTGCTCCTTCTGATTATTTCTGCTCCTTTAGTTTTCTGCTCCTTTTGTCCCTTTCTGCTCATTTTTATTCCTTTCTACTCCTTTTCCTACTTTACCTTTGTGCTCCTTCTGCCACTTCCAGCTCCTTTCTACTCCTTGCTGCCCTTTCCAGCTCCTTCTTCTACTTTACCTTTGTGCTCCTTCTGATTCTCTCTGCTCCTTTACCTTTGTGCTCCTGCTGTCCCTTCCTAGTAAAAAGAGAGTACTGGAGGTAGCAGAAATGAAATGTATGGAAAAAATGGAATAACCAAAGAGAAATAACTGTAAACTTTAAAACGTCACTTTTAATGGTGTATCTAAAAAGTCCCTAATTATAGTGGACTAAACTAATGCAAAATACTAACAATAAATAATCAGTCACTATACAGGACTAGATATGTCCTGTGACTGGGCGGGACTAGTTATATCCAATAGGTCTTTGTCAAGACAAATATTAAATAGTGTGACAGAACTAAGTATGTCCAATAAGTCTTAATAAGACCAAATACTAAATAGAGCCAAACAATTCCAAGTGGTTTGTAACAACCAAAAAAAATAGTACTTAGGCAGTATTCAGCTCCATAGAGCAATTACCAACTAGAGTCCCAGGCATAGGCAACCTATGGCACTAGTGCCATGCACGGCACTCAAGGCTGCTAGAGCCAAACAGGCTCTGGCCTATCAGGAGTCCCAGTGAAACTTCAGATCTTTGCTAATACGAAAAGGTGTTGAAGGACAATCCTCAATGTATGCATTGCAGCACGTAGAGGAAGTGATCTCAGATAACAATCTCATATCACTTCCTCCCAGCACTTGTAAATGGGAATCCACACTGTAGTAGAGCAGCCTGCAGCTGCTGTTGCAACTCCTGTCTTTGACCTGTACCTGGCCAGCCTGGCCCCCACTGGAACCCAGGGAAGCCACCCACACTGGTAGATATACACAGAAATGCACAATAACCCTCCCCTCATACAAATAATATGAACAGCCCACAAACAAACATACATACAATCCACACAAACGTAACCCGCTAACAATCCACATACATGCACACAACCACACATGCAGCCTCTCACATGCAATACCCCAAACAGCCCCCACACATACGCACACAAAGTGACTTATCCATCCACACACACAATTCCACAAGCAGCCCCCATACACAGCCCACATTTATATGTATCATACACGATACCACAAACTACTTCTGAACATATACAATATAATAGCTCATATACGCACAAATATAAAGATACAAAGCAATTGCAGTATAAACAGAAAACGTCAGCAGAGAGACCTCAATTTAAAAAAATAGGACTGGTGTGAAGAAAATAGACTTTTGTTTAATATTCTTCTTTGTTCTTTTTCCTACAAGTATTGCATGTATATTGAATCTATTGGTTCGGTAGTTTGAAACTACCGAACACCGACCACCCTCCTGGCTCATTAACTTAAAAAGAACCGTCTATTAAGTGCTCCCTGGGCGGCCGCTGTTCGTATAGCCGAACGCCAAGTGGAATAGAAAACGGCGGCCATCTTGTTTGCACGAGGGGAGTCAGCAGGACTTGGTCGTCGAGTGTCTGGAACTAAAATCGGACACTCGACCTCACGAACCACCACTGAAACTACCGAAAGCCTGCTTCCTTTAGTTGCCGAACAGCCAGGAGAGCGCCATTCGGTAGTTTTGTTCATACGGACAAGGGGAGCAATCACTCCTATGAGCCAGGAGAATCCATTCGGTACTTTGTTAGTTTTTTTACCTTTTTCTGAATTGACCGACCGCACACACTGAATTTGTGGAACTGTTTTGGGCAGGAGCCTCGTGTGTGGTCGGTAAAATGTGACTTCCATACTTTTTAAGAACCCCTGAACCGATCTGGGTGAAATTTGGATATGTTTGTCCCCCAGATCAGGGCTATCAGGGGATATGTAATTTGTGGGGATACCTTGTGGGTAAATGGATGTTCCAACTTTTGGGAAAATTGTGTGCCCTCTGCCTGGAGATAATTGGTTTATTCCTTAACTTATCTCAATATCTCCCAGGCAGAGAGAAGGCGGGTATTACTGTAAAACTGTATGGTGATTGGTTATTGTCTTTGTTTGCTGTGGGAGGTCCTCTTGCAGGAGGATTTCTCATAAAAGCCAGTGTGTTTTCAATAAACTTCATTCCTGTTACACCCTTCATGAAGTCTAGGCTCATGTTTGGGGGATATTCTATTTGCTGGGGAGAATCGTCTTGGAAGCTGCATTCATCTACACTATTTCTCTATTCCCTGCTGCAGCTATAATCACGTATGCTCCACTATTGGGAAAGGAATAGAAGAATGCAGTACCATAAACACTGCAGGTCATAACAACCGGCACGCTACGGGACATCACAATCCTATATCGGCACAGTGCTGCTAAAAGTTTGCCTACCCCTGAACTAGACAGTAGCCAGAGGATGTTAAGGTATTGATACATTTGTTAAACAGTAACAATATGTAGTATGGTAACTCTCTAATTGAGTGTCAGTTAGTAGCATTGTTGCAATGATTTGCCATACTCAGTTTGACACCTTATTCAAGTAAAATGTGCAGTTCAGTATCTGTTTAGCAATAACCACAATAAGCCTAATAAAAGTGACCTTGCCTTGGTCATTTGCAACATCCGTTGGGTGCAGTACTAATTACTGGTGTAAAGTTACAGTGACAACGGTATTTTGTGCTAGTGCTACTGTAGATGCAGAGGATTTTTCAGCTGTTCGGTAAAGGTAACCGCTGGTCTGTCATTGTAGGATCGCTAGACACCCCGGGTAGTGCCGATCCTGAGTATAACTGTGACAGACGGCGTGAAGTATAGTGGAGAGATGCTAGTAAAGGGGTGATAACTGAGAGGATCGAAGGACTATGTAAGTCTTGCCCTACTGTGCCTTCCAGGGCACCCCTTACCCCCAGTAAAAGCTCACCCTGTATGACTTGGTAACCACCTCCCCCAGAATAATACTGAGTGCTAAGCTCCTAAATATTGCCGATAACCATGGCCAAAAAATAATAATAAACTGGACACTACTGTTATATAACTTGTTTGCTAAAGATGAAGCGTGGTAATGTGTCAGTGGTAACACAAATTGTCATGTTGCCCTGATGCGCGTTTCGCTTCTCTACTCATCAGAAGGGAACGACAGGAAGGTGGAGAGTCCTGTCCCCTGCCAGCACGCCTAGTAGGTCTGGCTAGTCCTACTTCTATTAGATCTTGGACTATACCTTGCATCACAGCAGAACTTTTGAATGAAACATAAGGTACCAGCAACAGCTATATACACCAATTTATCAAGTCACATACATATATATTTATATATAGGTATCGCTAAACAGGCTTTTAGAAGGGAGGCAACTGCTTAGTTATAGAACTGTGTCTAGTATTGGAAACAACCCTGTTGTATAATTATATTGAGCAGGTTTATTTAACTTGGACCCAAATCTGTGCAGCCGGTAAATTAAATCTGTTTAAAGTTATGTGGCTGGTACTATTAGCTATTGGTAAGTTCCTTCTGTTACAATAATACTTTATTAGAATATCATGTGATGAACTATATTAGGTACACACCATAGTTTGGATATCAGTAACAGGTATAGGCCCATCATTGCAAATACCAGTCTGGTAGAGTCCGTTAGCTGGTTAGATACAGTATGATTAAAAATAGGTTGCCTATGAATTTGGGTTTCATGTAATCAACATACATTTCATTCACTTTCATATCAATTCAAGACCTCACTCAGTTCTCCTTTACATATTGTACATACATTCGAACTCTGACTTTTACAAAGGACTGTCTCCTTACGCTGACCCTCGCAGGGTCCTCCATATGCATTCGAGCATTCGTTGCATAACTCAGTATTCAGTACATGTTTTGTTCGGGATATTGATGATCTGTCTCCATCATAAGTAAATTAGGATCCAGATTACATGCATTCCACACAGATAGATGGGATATATCTTATTATGATAATATTTAGGTTGAGCCATTTTGGACTATGTTCATTCAGGGCGATTTTTCACTACTAGTACAATTCAGCTTCTCATCTAGACATTGCATCACAGTATGCCTCCTTTAGCTTACTAAGACTTATAGTTTTCTATACTGTCATTCACCTTATCTCCTCAAGAGCAGGTGTCGCTACTGACCGGATTAGTTTGATGCCGGGCCCGTAAATCATAGATATCCACAATATACATCATACATATCTTAATAGGTAGATATATACGTAGGTATATAGTGGCTGGTGGTGTGTGTACACAAATAGATGTGTATACATGTGATTGTGTGTATTCCCTCACGCTCTGGTTCATTATTTCAGACTATTGTACTCACTGTTATGTTGGTACATACGATTATGTTATCCTCAGTTCCTATGTCATAACTCTAGGGTTGTTTAATCGTTTGGCTCACCTATGGCACGTCTCACGTATCTACATGTGCCTCAAGCAGATCTTGTCATATGCACTTCATGAGTATAGTGACTTGGTCAGCTGCTAATAACTACTTTATCGATATATGGCCATATTCCAGGAATTGACAAATTTGTTACTAATCACTTATCTTGACAGGCTTGACAGGCTTTCCACTGAGGGTCTACAGTTTAACGGATTATGGCTAGATTTTTATGTTGTAATCAAGCTTCTTGAGTACAGTGGTCGATTTTACTTCTTGTGCCACCTTTTAATTAAATATTTTAACACTACTAATGATATTTTAGAATTCTGTCAGTAATAATTCTGGATAACGACCTAACCTTTGTTCAAGGTTCCTCCTACTAGCCTTACACGGCAATACTCTAACGACAAGTAAAGTCAGACTTTATCTCAGGTTTTTACTGCATGGTCAGATGAGGTCTTTATTCACGCAATTAAGCAGGTCACTCCTTTCACATGAGTGCTGACAACCATACCTCCAGGAATATTCGGTACATTTTAATGGGACTTTGAGACTATGGAGGCCTCTGCTTACTCCAGATATATACATCAACCTGTTCTTTAATATGCCAAGACTTCCGTAACATGTATATGTAATGTATTGTAATATACTTGATTTGTAGGCTGTATAATTATGTATGGTATACTCTTTTTGCCCTCTTTTTATCACAGGCCCACAACATCGTCGGTTCCGGGACACCAAAACTGACATCTTCATATTACTATAGGTCTCAAATAGGGACCTTACAAAACTACTTCTAATATGCTCACTACGGCTTTTGGCCCGACCATAAATGGAAGGCAGGGCCTGTAGTTATGGCATTGTCTGTTCCTGCACACCTCAACTGACTTTTTCATATTACTATAGGTCTCATATAGGGACCTTACATGCCGACTTCTAATATGTTCATTACGGCTTTTGATGCCACGACCATAAATATATATATATGAGTTATGTATTCTTTGGGAATGCAGTAAATAGTTTTGCACTATTATTAAGACCTAGTGTGCTCCCTTTATTGCTTTTTATATACATATTACGCGGGATTGCACCTAGGCTTATCTATATTTGAAAGTTGTTTGATAAGGAGGAGTGCCTGGCTCTGGAGTTTTTTATATATATATATATAATGCCAAAATACCAGAGTATTGCAGTATGCAATGATACCTTTTTTATTGGACTAACATCATATTCTAAAGACACGCTTTCGAGAGTTTTCCTCTCTTCCTCAGGTCTTAAGCAATACTGATTGTGACAAGACCAATCTCGCCACATTGCATTGGAGGAGCCTAGTTGCCCGTCTGTTGCCTCTGGACTATGGCCCCATGTTAAAAAGCCATCTTTTCCCCTGCAGAAAAGGCTTGTTCGTGCCTTTCTGCCTGGCGGTCCCTGGACCACCTGGGAGCTGGAGTGTGCCATCAATTGACCTTCCAGAAGCTTTTATGTGACAAATGTAACATTATGTATTTTATTGTATTTTAGTGTTTTACTGTAACCATGTGGTTAATGGAGTTTTGCCTCTGTCCTTGGAGATAATTGGATTACTTCCCAATTATCTCCAGGATAGAGGGAAGGGATTGTAATGTACTGTGGGAGTGTTTTAACCCTGTATGCCTGTGATTGGTAATTTTACCATATGTGTCCCAGTCTTCCATCTGGTCCCCTAGGTAAGTGTGCACCAGGTGGAAGACCTGCATAAATACCGGGCAGGTAGCCCACATTAAACCAGACCACTGCTTGACCCTCAACACGGAGCTCTGTCTCGTCTTTGGGAGGATTTACTGTATGCTGTTAGAGACTGATTGCTAGGAGTGTAAGCCACTTGGATGCTTTTCCTGTTCGTCTGCTAGCAGCTATTCGTGAGGTTCCGGTTCGGGAGTTTGGAGTGCTATTTTGTATGCAGTTCGGGAGTTTGGAGCATTCCCTTGTATTCAGTTCGGGAGTTTGGTGTTCTGCAGTAGCTGTGCCTGTATCTCTGGAAGGGGAAGATCTTCTAAACGGCGGTTTAACCCCTTTATGCCCGGGGTGCCGTTACACTAAACAATCTGATAGAGTTTAACACTTAACACAACTGATTTTAGAGAAGGGGGTGAGTGGGGTGTAATAAATAGCAGAAGATGTGCCTGAAAGTGAAAGGTGCAGGTTGGCTGAGAATAGTCAGAAAAAGTAAAAACACAGGAGAGTCAATAAGCTACTTGGAAGAAAAAAAAAAATATTGGGAAAAAAACCAAGAAAACAGCAGAGCAGAACATGCATGTATATAATTGCATATATGTATGTATATAAATTGATCCAATAAAGGTGAAATGAGAATATGTAAGACATTAATATGTGTGTTTATAAAAAGTTTTGGTAGTGTGTGAGAAAGCCAAAGTCTACATTAAGTCCTCCATTCCTGGTGTTGAAATGTGTGATCATTTTCATTTCAAATTTCTTTTGTTCATGAGAGACTTTGAAATTCCCTTTAAGAACATTAATCCTGAGGTCTTTGATGGAGTGACCAGTGATGACCAACAGGGAGTACAATATCCGTTTTCCTTGTGGTTCTTGATTAAGTGTCTGTGCAGATTCATTCTGAGATGCAGTTTAAAGCCAGTTTTTCCAATGTAGCAAGCTTTGTCACACACTGTACACTGTATCATGTACACCACATTCGCAGATGTGCATGAATATGATCCCTTAATGTTGTATGACTTGTTATCGTGTCTGGCTGTGTTATTGCCAAATATATGCTGACACAGTTTGCAGACTGATTTGTTGCATCATGCAGTGCCATTCTGTGTGCGCGTCGTACGGTGCCATTCTGTGTGAGCGTCGTACGGTGCCATTCTGTGTGAGCGTCGTACTGTGCCATTCTGTGTGAGCGTCGTACGGTGCCATTCAGTGTGAGCGTCGTACGGTGCCATTCAGTGTGAGCGTTGTACGGTGCCATTCCGTGTGAGCGTCGTAGTGTGCCATTCCGTGTGAGCGTCGTACGGTGCCATTCTGTGTGAGCGTCGTACGGTGCCATTCTGTATGAGATTCGTACGGTGCCATTCTGTGTGAGCTTCGTACGGTGCCATTCTGTGTGAGCGTCGTACGGTGCCATTCTGTGTGAGCTTCGTATGGTGCCATTCTGTGTGAGCGTCGTACTGTGCCATTCCGTGTGAGCGTCGTACGGTGCCATTCAGTGTGAGCGTCGTACGGTGCCATTCAGTGTGAGCGTTGTACGGTGCTATTCCGTGTGAGCGTCGTAGTGTGCCATTCCGTGTGAGCGTTGTACGGTGCCATTCTGTGTGAGCGTTGTATGGTGCCATTCTGTGTGAGCGTCGTACGGTGCCATTCTGTATGAGATTCGTACGGTGCCATTCTGTGTGAGCTTCGTACGGTGCCATTCTGTGTGAGCGTCGTACAGTGCCATTCTGTGTGAGCTTCGTATGGTGCCATTCTGTGTGAGCTTCGTATGGTGCCATTCTGTGTGAGCGTCGTACTGTGCCATTCCGTGTGAGCGTCGTACGGTGCCATTCAGTGTGAGCGTCGTACGGTGCCATTCAGTGTGAGCGTTGTACGGTGCCATTCCGTGTGAGCGTCGTACGGTGCCATTCTGTGTGAGCGTTGTATGGTGCCATTCTGTGTGAGCGTTGTACGGTGCCATTCTGTGTGAGCGTCGTACGGTGCCATTCTGTGTGAGCGTCGTACGGTGCCATTCTGTGTGAGCTTTGTACGGTGCCATTCTGTGTGAGCGTTGTACGGTGCCATTCCGTGTGCGCTTCGTATGGTGCCATTCTGTGTGAGCGTCGTACGGTGCCATTCCGTGTGAGCTTCGTATGGTGCCATTCCATGTGAGCTTCGTATGGTGCCATTCCATGTGAGCTTCGTATGGTGCCATTCTGTGTGAGCTTCGTATGGTGCCATTCTGTGTGAGCTTCGTATGGTGCCATTCTGTGTGAGCGTTGTATGGTGCCATTCCGTGTGAGCTTCGTATGGTGCCATTCTGTGTGAGCTTCGTATGGTGCCATTCTGTGTGAGCTTCGTATGGTGCCATTCCATGTGAGCTTCGTATGGTGCCATTCTGTGTGAGCTTCGTATGGTGCCATTCCGTGTGAGCGTTGTATGGTGCCATTCCGTGTGAGCTTCGTATGGTGCCATTCTGTGTGAGCTTCGTATGGTGCCATTCTGTGTGAGCTTCGTATGGTGCCATTCTGTGTGAGCTCCTGTTCTGTGGTCTATTTGAGTGTGGGCCAATCTCTGCCTCAGGTTGTTTGAATGCTAGTATGGGGAGTTCAGGAAATATTTTTTTGTGTGGTTGTAGCTATTTTTTTTCTGAAATTAATGGTTGTAGCTCTTTAATAAGTTTACATACTCCTTCTAGAGTTGGGTTGTATGTAACTACTAGAGCAGTGATGGCAAACCTATGGCACACGTGCCACAGGTGGCACGCCGGGCCCTCTCTGTGGGCACGCGGCCATAAGTTTGCAATCACTGCAGAGTAGGCACCTGCCTGCCCAAAACGGCAGGTGCCTACTCTGCTTCCGTGTCGGGAGGACCGGAAGCAGGGGGGAGGGATCGAGGAAGCAGCTCTCCCGTCCTCCCACGAGCTGTGTGGAGCGTTGCCGCGCGTTACCATGGCAACGCTCCACAGAGCATCGCGCGGGAGGACAGGAGAGCTGCAGGACCTGTCCTCCTGTCCTGCATATCACCACCGGACCACCAGGGATGGCTGTTTCCCCCCCCCCTCCTTTTCACCAAAGGTAATAAGAAGGGAAGGGGGATACTGATTTTTTTTAATATGTTAAAAAAAAAATAGTGCATCTGCTACTCATCCCCCCTACCCACAACACCCCTACCCACAGCACCCCTACCCTCACTACCCACAGCACCCCTACCCACAGCACTCCTACCCACAGCACCCCTACCCCCACTACCCACAGCACCCCTACCCAGAGCAGCCCTACTGCCACTACCCACAGCACTCCTTCCCACAGCACCCCTACCCCCACTACCCACAGCACCCCTACCCCTACTACCCACAGCACCCCTACCCACAGCACCCCTACCCACAGCACCCTTACCCCCCTACCCTTACCCCCCTACCCACAGCACCCCTACCCAGAGCACCCCTACCCCCACTACCCACAGCACCCCTACCCCCTACCCGCAGCACCCCTACCCACAGCACTCCTACCCCCCTACCCACAGCACCCCTACCTACCCCTCCTACCCACAGCACCCCTACCCACAGCACCCCTACCCACAGCACCCCTACCCACAGCACCCCTACCCACAGCACCCCTACCCCCTACCCACAGCACTCCTACCCACAGCACCCTTACCCACAGCACCCCTACCCCCCTACCCACAGCACCCCTACCCCCTCTACACACAGCACCCCTATCCACAGCTCCCCTATCCACAACACCCCTACCACTCTACCCCCTGCACCCTACCCCTCTACACACAGCACCCCTATCCACAGCACCCCTACTACCCTACCCACTGCACCCCTACCCCTACACACAGCACCCCTATCCACAGCACCCCTACACACAGCACCCCTACCCCCCTACACACAGCACACCTACCCCCCTACCCACAGCACCCCTATCCCCCCACACACACAGCACCCCTATCCCCCCCCCACACACAGCACCCCTACCCCCCACACACACAGCACCCCTACCCCCCCACACACAGCACCCCTACCCCCCCACACACAGCACCCCTACCCCCTACACACAGCACCCCTATCCACAGCACCCCTACACACAGCACCCCTATCCCCTACCCACAGCACCCCTATCCCCCACACACACAGCACCCCTACCCCCCACACACACAGCACCCCTACCCCCCCACACACACAGCACCCCTACCCTGCCCCCACACACACAGCACCCCTACCCCCCCACACACACAGCACCCCTACCCCACACACACAGCACCTCTACCCCCCACATACACACAGCACCCTTTCCCCCCCACACACACACAGCACCCTTTCCCCCCCACACACACACAGCACCCTTTTCCCCCACACACGGCACCCCAACCCCCCACACACAGCATTACACACAGACACATACACTGCACCCCTCAATGCAGTATATGTGTGTGTGTGTGTTCAGCAGTGTGTGTGTGTATTCAGCAGAGTGTGTGTGTGTATTCAGCAGACTGCGTGCATGTATTGAGCAGACTGTGTACTCAGGAGTGTGCGTGTATTTAGCGGACTGTGTACTCAGCAGTGTGCGTGTATTTAGCTGACTGTGTGTGTATTTAGCAGTCTGTCTGTGTCTCGGTGTGTGTATGTATTAAGCAGTTGGTGTGTGAATGTGTTCCGCAGTCTGTGTGTATGTATTGCATTTGTTGGAGATACTAATAAATATAAGCTTAATTTATATCATTATTTAAAATTTGTATAATTTAACTCCCTGTTGTTAACTGTACGAGTAGTTTTTTCTAAACGTAAGCCTCAGTATTTAGGTTTAATTGCCATGTTGGCACTTTGAGGGAAAAAAAAGTTGGCATGTATTGCGGTTTGGGCACTCGGGCTCAAAAAGGTTCGCCATCACTGTACTAGAGGGATTCTGGTTTTGTTTTCATTTCCTTTTCTTTCTATTGTAGGAGCCTTTCCCGCTGTGTTTTTAGGGCAGATTTTATTTTATTGGATATTGTCCTTTCCTTGTAGCCCTTTTTGCTAAAATTACTGACTGTGTACTCAGGTGCTGATATTATGGCCACGTGCTCCAATATCATATCCAAAAGAGACATTAATACAGATTAATACTCAAGCCTCATTTTTTATCATATTTAGAATGGGACAAGCACAATTTTCTAACCAAGCCTAAACATGATTTGTGAACATGGGGACCCCACAAACAATACATTGTTAAATAGCCCTGATCTGAGCGTCCAAGTTCTCCAAATAGCACTCAGATCCATGCAGTGTAGTTAAGTCCTCAATCCCTCTACATATATAATAACTCCCAAACGGTGTCACAGACCTGGACCATAGTCGGTGGGCAGGAGGCCGGCTTCTAGACTCCTCTAAGAGTCTGTGGCAAACATACGTGGGAAGGAGTGTTTGTCACAATATATATTTCTTCTTGTTGGGTGGCTCGCCGTGTTATACAGATATACATCTATGTTCTAGTTCTTCTGTGTCAGTTACAAACATCAATACGCATCACACTTACGCATTCATCAGGTTTATTCTTACAGTTACTGATATTTAATAAAACAAAGGATGTTACAGGATAATGGATGTTCAACAGAAGATGGTAATTGCTGGACTCCCGAAGGAAGAATTAGATTCTACATAGTTAGAGAACAGACAGACAACATGCCTTGTGGTCTTTTCTCCACTATTTTATATAGCAATGACCATAATTACATCAGACCCTTCAATTATAACTCTGGCCATATAAGGTCAAAACCCTCAATTACCACATTCTAGACTTCTCATGGTATAGCAAAGTACCATCTGTTCTTTTTAACCCATTAGACATCCATGTCGACTTTGAATATAAATAGGAACATAGTAATATTCTACAGTGGTAACAAATTCATTTTCTGCATTGGATATTATCCGAAAAAAAAATACCTAAGCAAAACGTGTTTCTTATATCAGTCTGCCTGTATTTCCAACTTTGTATTGATTAAAAATTAGCTGTAAATGACAGAACTAAACAATGTAAAACCTGCACAGAAGTTACATGTGCTCACTTTATTTACTAAACTGAGATATGTCAGAGTTTAAAATATATGAAAAAATATGATATCCAGCTATATTTGCTGGACCCTTTTTTGCTAGAATTTTGTGTGTTGTGACGAGCTGAATCTTGTCACGGGTTCTTGGAGGGGCCTGCTGGCTAGCCTCTTACCTCAGGACTATGGCCCCTGGTTCAGGACTGTTAAAAGGCTCTTTTCGTATCTTCTAATCACCAGGTTCGGTATATGAGATGTACTGAACGAATTGAACTTTGTGCTGTTCGTTTACCGAACAAACTCCTGAACAGTTTGACCACCCAAAGTGGAGTGTGCTGCTTGTTGACTCTTTTGACCCCTATCAACACCTTAACCGCACTGTTCTAAGTGGTTGGTTGGGTGGCCGACGTTTGTATGGATGAAGCCGCGAACGTGTGCAGCGGCGTTTGGTCGTCGAGTGTATTTAACTATAATCAGGAACTCGATGGCGAACACTGCTGGGACTTCCATCTCCAGTTAGGTTCGTGAAAATGGATTCGAATGAACGGCGTTCGGTGAAAGCAAACTCCCGAACGTGGGGCACAAGACAAGTGTACGCACAAACAATTTATTTATTGCTTTTACTGTGTTTTGTACTCCCGAAAGAGATCGACCGCACAGCCTGATTTCAAGGAGCTCTTTTGGGCAGAAGCCTCATGTGCAGTTGTCAACTTATGACTTCCATGGGAATCCTTAACCCCTGAACCGATCTGGGATGTAACTTTTGTGGGGTTTACATGTGTTTTGGGGGTACCTTTGGGATATTGTAAAATGTATTTTTTTTGTGCCTGGAGATAATTAAGTTTAGTACAGTTCCACAGGGGAGGGATTATCCTGTTTTGTGTGAGAGTGTCCTGGACCTGAGAGCCAATGTAGTGTGTACTTTGTCACAGTCCCCTCTCAGGTTCAGTGGGGAATGCCCCTAGAATATGTTATGGAAAACCCCCTGCATGGGGACTTGCATATAAGGCCAGTTGTAGCTGCCATTAAACAGTTTTTCTTCACCCTCAACATAGAGCCTCGTCTCATGTGTGGAGGGGACATCTATATTAACTCTGGGGATTGCTATATCACTATACTCCCTTGGATTACAACACTAGCTCTTGTTAGAGCTATCTTGCTATACTCTCTGGAGTAGGAGAGGTCTAACCACTGGAAACTGGATCCCTGACTTGGGTCTAGGGTGGGTGGAGCACAGCGAGCCAAGCTGCGTCGGTTAAGGGTGATTATGGTGTTCCAGTGTGGTGCTTATTGTGCTCGCAATTACTAGGAAGCAGCGATTGGAGGAGGCACCAAGTCGCGGTGCTAGGCGGTCGTCACGTGTGTACCCCTTAATTTTCATGGGCAGTGGACTAAAACTCGCATCATCCTAGTAGTTAACTAGTTATGGTCTATGTGGAATCCAGTTACCCTTTAGCCCTAATTCCCTACTAAGCCTAGTTGTAACAATTCCCATTCCCTTAAAATCACAGCACCATTCCAGTGCTGATCAAACACTCAACACTTTATTCTGTTTGGAATGTAAATTAATCATACCTGCATGGGGAACTGGGGGAATTCCTGGTACTGTAATAAATTAAACTGAATGGAAACCATGAAAATAGAATCTTGTAATGTGACAATAAGTTATTAAAAATGCCATCCATACTATCCAATGATAATTCTGTGTCTCCATTTCTAGTTACAATCAAACATTTCTAATGGAACAAATCAACAAACTGCAAAGTTGTCGGTGGTCGGTGACTGGACATGCCCTGAAAGATATACGGTGAGTGATGGTCAACTAAACTTTCTGTATTACAGCCTCATTCAAGGCATCTCCGCAACATTCTTTCAATTTTAAAGCCCCAACAACCTGCACAGTGCTGGATACACTGTCCCAGAGAGAAGTGACAAAGCTTAGCTTGACAAACCGCAACGGACTGGTAGAGTAGGTTTTAAGAACCTCGTCCACAGACATAGTTTAACAAGTATTTTAAACAAAATTTACAACAATGGACGGATCTGATTGTTGGAAACAGTCATTATATTATTATTATTATTATTATTATTATTATTATTATTATTGCCATTTATATAGCGCCAACAGATTCCGTAGCGCTTCACAATATTATTAGAGGGGGGATTTAACTATAAATAGGACAATTACAGGAACGATAGGTTGAAGAGGACCCTGCTCAAACGAGCTTACAGTCTATAGGAGGTGGGGTATAAAACACGTTAGAACAGGAAATTGCAGTCAAATTAGGTGGGAGTGAAGCAGAGCTGGAGGAGAGAGTAGAGTGCTGCCCTCTAGGAGAGAGCAAGAGACAGGTATGTGAGGTAGAGGGTAGTCTGGGAGGCCATAGGCTTTCCTAAAGAAATGGGTTTTAAGGCCCTTCTTAAATGATTGAAGACTAGGGGAGAGTCTGATGGCGGTAGGTAGGCAATTCCATAGGAAGGGAGCCAAACCTGCAAGTATGAGTTGGTCGTACAGATGAGAGCAGCGGACAGAAGGTGGTGGTCGCGGGCAGAGCGGAGAGACCGAGAAGGGACATACCTATGGATCTGTGAGGAGATCTAAGAGGGGCTAAGATTATTCAGTGCTTTAAAGGTAAGGCTTAGAACTTTGAATTGACTCCTATAGTATACAGGAAGCCAATGTAAGGACTGACAGAGGGGTGAGGTGTGAGATAACCAAATAGTGAGGAAAATTAATCTGGCGGCAGCATTCATTACAGACTGTAGCAGGGCAATACGGCTATTGGGAAGACCAATTAGGAGAGAGTTACAATAGTCCATGCGAGAGATTACTAGAGCATGGACAAGCTCTTTAGTAGCATCTTGTGTAAGAAAGGGGCAGATGCGGGAGATGTTTTTGAGGTGGAATTGGCATGATTTGACAACAGACCGGATGTGAGGCTTAACCCCTTAAGACCGGAGGGCGTACTATTACGTCCTTTTAAAAGCGGCTCTAAACGCCGCAGGGCGTAATAGTACGCCCTCCGGTTTTTAGTAACTTACCCGGTCGCCGGCGGTCCCACGCCGGCGATCGCGGTTGGGGGGACTCCCAGGGAGCCCCCCCGCAGCACATCTTCCTCCTCCGGTCCCTCCCGGTCATGTGAGACTGAGGTCCTTGCGAGGACCTCACAATCACATGGCCGGTATAGCTGGCTGCAGCAATGCCAGCAGGGGGACCAACTGTAATGACAGTTGGTCCCCCTGCTGGCTGAAATCAAATAAAATAAATGTTAAATAATTGTAAAAAAAAAAAATTTATACTTAGATCATATATATATATATATTATATATATATGATCTAAGTATATATATATACACATATACATACACACACATACACCGTCTAGGTGTATTTTAATATTAATATATATATAATTATATATATATATTAATATCAAATTACACGTAGACTGATACTGATTAAATATATATATAATTATTGTTATATATATATTTATAAATAATATAAAAAAAAATATGTAAATACGTAAAAAATAAAATAAAAAAAATAATTAAAAATAAAATATTAAAAAATATATAGATGTGTTTTATTTCGTTCTAACTGTATTGTGATATTAATATATATATATTTATATCAAAATACACGTAGAACGAAATAATATATATATCTATATACATAAATATATACGTATATATACCTATACATAAATAAAAATATTAAAAAAAAATATATATATATATATATACGTACATGGTCTTTTCTTGTCTGATTACCATAAGGCTAGACAAATCCCAAGAGGTTTTAGGGTGCAAAATGCGCCCACAATAGGGAGAATGAAACCTAAAGTAAGAAAGAACTGGATTGCTGTTATGAACAAATGTTCAATGGACCTGATGCTCATCATAATCCAAGATGTAAAAGAAGACCTTCAGGATATTAGACTAAAAATACAACAAGCAGAAAGTGAGAATGCTGTTATCTTAAGTTCATCAGAAGGCATTAGTCTAAGTATCAAATTGAATGAGGAAGTCTTAAAATATAAAAATCAATTAGTGAGATTCAAACGCCAAAAAATGGAAAGAGTCAGGATGGATTATGGAGAGAACCGGGTGTATAAATGGCTAATGGGGGAGCAAAGACATAGACCTAAACGCTTCCGAAAGAAGATTATCAAACCAGATGTTACGACAATAGACATCATCTCAGGTCTGCCTCCGAAAATGAAGGAGCCCCTTCACATAAATTGGTGACTTTTTTAGGGGACAACGATCAAATGGACACATTGTCCCCACCTCGGAAAGTGACAAGAAGCAGTCGCAGAAACGTAAGAGACATATCACAAGAAGGGGCCAGAGGGGGCATCCCCACTGGACTCAAGGACAAACCACCACTCAGGAGTTAATTCCGGTGTTTAACCTATCAAAGAGGCCCTTATCTGCTGAGGAAATACAGGTTTTGAACAAAGGTCTCTCTTTTATCCCGATGATATTGCCTAATACGTTTCAGTGGGATGTAGAACTCTTTAAGTTCGGGAGGAGTCTTAGACTAAAGGACTTTTTCCACAAATCACAAGATGGAAAAACAGAAAAAGAGGAGATCACAAAACAAAAATTCAAAGTTGCCAGTAAATTTGACCCCCCCACTTGTCATCCGACTATCAAGACCTTTTTGATGTCTGTAAAAACAGAGACAGAGGAGTTAATATCAAAACATCAGATACAGCATCCCAACATCTCTAAGAAACAAAAACAGATCATTCAAGGCCTCTCAGAAGATCCCACCATTACAATACGCTCTGCGGACAAAGGTGGAGGCATAGTCATACAGAATTATGCAGACTATGCACTAGAAATCTATAAACAACTGGAAGATGAGAACACTTACTTAACTTTAACTGGGGACCCTACCAAAAAGGTAGAACAAACAATTGATGAAACTTTGACATTTGGACTTACAGCGGGCTTTATCGACTTGCAATTATTTCAATTTCTGCACAAAGATAGTCCTCGAACTCCTATCATTTACACGCTCCCAAAAATTCATAAGAGCCTAGAGAGACCCCCGGGACGGCCAATAGTCTCGGCAGTGGGTGGCCTATTGGAACCGATTGCAAAATATTTGGATTTTTTGTTTAAATCACCTGTCAGTGGAATTCCCACTTGTATTAAGGATACGGCTACTCTAATAGGAGAACTGAAAAAAGTTAAAAACTTGGAAGGAACAGTCACACTAATGACTTTAGACGTATCCAGCCTCTACACGGTCATACCCCATGAAGGGGGAATAGAGGCTATGAGGGAGTTACTAACTGAGACAACACTCTATTCTGGACCACCCATTGAATATACCCTTGAGCTGCTATCTCTGGCATTGAAGAATAACTATTTTAGATTTGAAACGAAGTGGTACCTACAGAGGGCCGGCACATCCATGGGGGCTGCTATGGCCCCCATGTATGCGAATGCCTATATGTACCAGTTTGAAAAGGAGTACATTCTCAGCAGACATCAAGACAAGATAATTAAATATTTTCGTTATATTGACGATATCTTAATTTTGTGGAAAGGGAGCACTCAACAAGCGACGGAATTTGTTGGAGATCTTAATAAGTTGCCCACTCCAATAAAAGTAACTTCAAATATCAGTAGTCACAGTATTCAATTCTTGGATTTGGAAATACTATATGACCAAGGAAATATAGAATACCAACTTTACACAAAACCTACAGATCGCAATACGTTACTCCATTACGAGAGTGCACATCCTAATCATGTGAAAAACTCCTTACCTTTCTCGCAATTTTTAAGAGTAATGAGAAACAACTCCAAGGAATCCCAATGTGAGAAACAGCTACAGGAAATGTATGACAGGTTTCTACAGAGAGGGTATACCAATAAAGTGTTGAATAAGGCTCTGACTAAAGCAAGAGATCGAAGGGGAGAAACAGAAAAGAAATCTCATCAGAAGAGCTACAGGATTCCATTCCCAATGACTCACAATTCAGCAACAACTAAAATTTGCCAGTCGATAACCAAAAACTGGCACATTATGGAGAATGACAATAGTCTCCCTAAGGGTTTACACAACAAACCGATGTTCTCATATAGAAATAACAAGAACTTAAAAGATCTATTGGTCCATACTGATCCAATCAAGAGTTACACTTCTACAACTAAAAATGTGGCAAACTATGGGTGTGTAAGATGTCTAGGCTGCGTGACTTGTGGACACCTGATACCCTGCAAGAGCTTCAATCATCCCCATACGGGTCAATCTTTCAAAATACAACATAGAATCAGTTGCCGCACAGAATATGTGATTTACAAGCTGTCATGTCCCTGCGGATTGAACTACGTAGGTAAGACAGAAACGGCCTTATGTGAAAGAATAAGAGGACATAGGTCCAGTATCAGGCTGGCCTATAGGGATACAAAATCAGATAAACCAGTGGCACGACATTTCATAGAGAAAAACCATCCGCTATCATCACTTAAATGTATAGCGATTGATCATCTCCCAATTTCCCGAAGAGGTGGTAACAGACAGCAACAATTACTACAAAAAGAGACTTGGTGGATCCAGAAGTTGGGGACTTTGGCTCCTAATGGCTTAAATGAGAAACTTTCATATATGTCTTTTCTCTGATAGTATATGCGCTATAGGAAGCTTGAATATAGGCTGGTTAGGGATAGCATATAAGAAGAATATGGTAGAAGAATTGGGCTTTCCTTTATTTTAAATTTCATTATTTTTTGGATTAATTCCAATTTTTAATTTTCTTGGGAGATCAAATGTACTTCATTATAGTAATCTTGAGAGCTCCAGTTATGATGGGGGAGGAAATAGAAATCACGTTGAACTGTGCTCACTACGATTAGATGGAAGAGCATAAGGAGAAAGCACTTAATCCACACTTAAAATAATCCTTCTGTTTTTTTTACTCTCTGAATAGGGTTGACACAATGCACAACATTGTATGCTCCTGTATAGGAGCTTGTAGTATGTTCACATTAGAACACACATATTTGAATACTGTATATCATCCCAAAATATGATGCAGTATCACTTTAAATTATGACATTATTAGCAATTTTTGTTTCATTTTTTCACTTTTTGATAAATTTTTATATTTGCACTCTTATCTTTGCAGACACAGTAATATAGCAGTGTCACACACTACACTGATCACTTCTCCAGTGATCCTTTTTTTCAGTAGTTGTAAATAGTATATATAGATTTTCTTACTATATGTAGATCTAGATTCTTTTGACTATATGTATATCTAGATGGAGTTTGGAGTATTTTTGATAATCATTCAATGTATCAATATTTCACTTTAAATACGGTCACTGTGTTTTAGATGGTCACTTTAAGGTTATTGGTGGACCTGGCTTATAGAGATTATTATTTATCTATTGAGGAGGATTTATCTATGTTCCCTCTGACAGAGGGAGCCTATTAATGTAGAATTTATGATTTTGGGCGTTCTCCTGCCTCCATGCGAGGGTTAGGGTGCAGAGGACGTTCCTATCTGCAAGTACGCATGCGCCCGACGTCTCCATGGTGATGGAGGACGCGGGCAATCAGGAAGCAGAGGAAGACTCTATTAAGGACCAAACTTCTGGAATAAAAGGGAATCATGACGTGTCACACATGTCATGTGTCCTTAAGGGGTTAAGCAATCGCGCATGCGCCCGACGTCTCCATAGTGATGGAGGACGCGGGCAATCAGAAAGTAAACTGAACGCGCGCTTAGCTCTATTGAACCGCCCTGCACCCGCCCAGAAGCTCGGAGGATAGGTTGATTGATTCCTTGCAAACCTGAACTGTGAGTTAAATTGATTACTTCCCTTATTTAATTCGATTGATTTTATTTGTATTTTGTATTCTGTCCTGATGAAAGTTCCCCAGTGGAACTGAAACGTTGACTGTTGGAATAAAGAAATAACTTTCACTTTGGATAAATCCTGGGAGTGCTGATTTTTCTTCGCTTGTATCTATTCAGTGCAATCAAGCACCGGGTCCGTATTGATGTGAGTTGGAGTGCAAGGCTTTTTTTCTTTTTTTTTTTTTTCTTTTTTTTCTTTTTTTCTTTTTTTTTCTTCTTTTTTTTTATATATATACGTATATATACACATATGTATATATATACATATATTAATTCTACACATATATTTATGTAATAATTTTACATAATTAGGTATCCTAATTAATTACAATTAGCGGGACCTGCCTGACCACCCATGCCGAAAGTATAGGGAATTTAATTTGCTAGCACTATATTTAACCCTATAACTTTCCAAGACACCATAAAACCTGTACATGGGGGGTACTGTTTTACTCGGGAGACTTCGCTGAACACAAATATTAGTATTTCAAAACAGTAAAATGTATTACAACCATGATATCGCCAGTAAAAGTGAAGTTTTTTGCATTTTTCACGCACAAACAGCACTTACAGGGACGATATTATTGCTGCAATACTTTTTACTGTTTTGAAACACAAATATTTGTGTTCAGCGAAGTCTCCTGAGTACAACAGTACCCCTCATATACAGGTTTTATGGTGTTTTCAAAAATTACAGCGTCAAATATAAGGCTTGTGTTTAAATTTTTTCACATTAAAATTCGCCAGATTGCTTACGTTGCCTTTATGACCCTATGGTAGCCCAAGAATGAAAATTACCCCTATGATGGCATACCATTTGCAATAGTAGACAACCAAAGGTATTGCAAATGGGGTATGTCCAGTCTTTTTTAGTAGCCACTTAGTCACAAACACTGGCCAAAATTGGCGTTTTTTGCATTTTTCACACACAAACAAATTCGAAAGCTAACTTTGGCCAGTGTTTGTGACCAAATGGCTACTAAAAAAGACTGGACATCGCTTATTTGCAATACCTTGGGTCGTCTACTATTGCAAATGGCATGCCATTATGGGTGTAAATTTATTTCCTGGGCTACTATACAGTCTCAAAGGCAACGTAACCAATCTGGCGAATTTCAATTTCAAATGTAACACGCTATATTTGACCCTGTAACTTCCCAAAACACCATAAAACCTGTACATAGGGGGTACTGTTTTACACGTGAGACTTTGCTGAATACAAATATGTGTATTTTATTGCAGTAAAAGCAAACAGTATTATGACATTGACAGTTAAAATGTCACGTAGAACGAAAAAAATAAAAAAAAATCTTATTTTCTCCCATTTTATACATATTAAATTATGTTTCATAGCTAAATATTTGATATTAAATGAAAGCCCTGTTTCCCCTGAATAAAATGATATATAATAAGTGTGGGTGCATTTAATATGAAAGCGGTGAATTACGGTTGGACAGACATATAGCGCAAATGCCAGGTTTTGTTTACATTTTGTTTCGTTCACAACTTGTACATTTGGCTGCGGTGTTAAGGGGTTAAAGGTGAGGCCAGAATCAAAAGTAAAACCAAGACAACGTGCTGGTAAGGATGGGCTGATATGGGTACCACCAATCTGAAGGGAGAGCGAGAGAGGAGGATTAATATTAGGAGGAGCCATGGTAATGAAGCCAGCATGGAAGAGGAAAATATAAAGATTTATAAACGTACTATTACAAGGAAAGTGAAGCTCAGTGCTCCTTACTGGGAGATAATCAGCTTTATAGAAATTCACAAGGTAGCCGTTCATTGCATAGAATGATTTTAGTTTTATATATATAGTATATTCATGGTCTTTGATTTGTGGTTTTTAGTATAAATCAAGTAGCAGAATGTAGTGCAGATGTAGAGACTGAAACATGGTGGTAATATAACGTATTACATTGCTGCCTCATCCTGTATATTCTGATCCTGCTTAAAGGGACACAGTAAATGGCAAATTACCTCCATTTTAAATTGGAGATAATGCATTACAAAATATAATAAGTAACAAGCAGAGTCTGCACCAGTCAGGAGCCTCTCATTCTGGGCTATGGGGGCTTTTTTTATACCATAAATCTGGTGAAGCAGAGGTGTATGGGATACGTAATAAGAATGAAAGAGTTCCATTGGAGAGTGAGATTGAACAGCAAATTAACGAGTATCAGGACAAGGCAGAAATTCTCAATCTTTTTTTGTTTGTTTTTCTTCAGTATATAGAGAAGAAGAATCAATGGCTGTAGATTTGCAAATCCCTGTAACAAAAGCCTTACATCAAACAGATGATTGGTTAACACAGGGTAAAGTACTTCTAAAATCAAAGATAATGTAAACAAAGCCCCAGGGCCAGATGGTATTCACTCACTTGTGCTTAGGGAGCTTAGTGTAGAAATATCTATACCACTTTTTTAATCTTTCACAATGTTTTTCTTTCAAGAATTGTGCCAGAGCATTGGAGAAAAGCAGATGTAGTGCCTATATTTAGAAATTAGTTTAAAAGCTCAACCCAGAAACTACAGACCTGTGAGCTTAACATCTGTGGTTGGTAAATTATTTGAAGGGCTTTTATTGAATTTTATGAATAAGTTAATAGAATATAGATCAAGTTGTTTCAGTAGATGTGATCTACTGGGACTTTCCTAAGTCATTTAAAACATTCTCATACAAAAGGTTACTATTCATACTGAAATCAGTTGGTTTAAATGAAATAGTATTCTTGGATAGAACACTTGTTTAATGATAGAGTGCAGAGGGTAGTTGGAAATGGAAAATTTTAAAATTGGACAAAAGTGGTAAGTGCTGAGCCTCAGTGTTCTGTCCTGGGTCCACTTGTCTTTCATCTGTTTATAAATGATCATGAAGTGGGGATTGAAAGTCATTTGTCTGTGTTTGAAGATGCCACAAAGCTAGGTTAGAAAATACAGCCTGAATATGATAGAACTTCTCTACAGAGGGATTTGAATAAATTGGGGGACTGAGCAAGCAAGTGGCAGATGAGATTCAATCCAGATAAATGCAAAGTCATGGATTGTGGAATAAGGAAACCCACAAGCAACATATACATGAAATAGGATAGAGTCAGGGATAACATTAAATGAAAAGGACTTGGGAGCAATAACTATTCAACACTAGGCAATGCATGTCTGTCATTGCAAAAGCTACTAAGGTGCTATCGAGTATAAAACCCCTGTCAGGATTACTAATTGATCCAGCACATAGGATTGTGTCACACTGCTAACTAATAGGTAACGTATACCGTGCCTTAGAATGGCCGGACTTAACGCACCAAAGAATAGTCAGGACACTTGCCGAGGTCAGGGACACAGAATGAGACACAATGATAAGGGAAAGCCAGAAGTCGGGGATACCAGAATACAGGGAAGTCAAACGAAGCCAAAGTCAAAAATCAGAAATTAAACGCTCAGGAACACACTCTCGGACAACCACTAGGGAGTTCTGACTGGCTGAAAATGACCTTTGACACCAAAACATGCGCGCACGTCTCCAGTGTGACATCACGCGCCCGCCGACATCGTCATTAACGTGGGGGTATAATTTGGCATGGGACAGCTCAGGCAGTCCCCCTGCTGGCAGCTCCTAGACTCCTATTGTGGTGATTTGATCACATGGCCATGGAGGGCCGGGGTGGCCAGAGCTGCTGCAGGGGCACTGCTAGGGTCTCCGGCAATCCCCCTGACTGTGATTGCCGCGGATGGCCAGTCCAGGTAAGTCCAGGGTTCTTATTTGACCGAGCAAAAGTCTGACACTCCGCCGGGGCCCCTCCCGGCCCTCGTGGAGGATCCAAAACCCTTCCTGAAATCCTGCCAATAACAGCGCCACCGCATCACCAATTCCCATACCTATATAACCACTGGAGCATCGCGACAACGTCCACCAGCGTCTTCCCCCTTTGGCCCCAAGGCATCAGGCTTCTCCCCCGCATTTCCATGCTTGAAGTACCGAGAAGCGGGGGTTGGATCCCACGCAGACTGATAATTCGAGCTTGAACTTACAACTTGCTCCCCACTTGTACTGGCTCTTAGGGCCGGACTGGGAAAAAAATTAGGCCCGGGCATTTTTCAATCAGAGCGGCCCCCTAAGGGGGCGGGGCCAGAGAGGGTGTGTTTTGCCATCACTAATGACAAGCACGCCCCCTCTCAAAGTGAGCATGTTGGTTCAATGCGCAGAGCCGCGCTGAAGAGCTCTGGCATTAGAAAAAGGCCCTGAATTTGTTCTGCGCAGCGCAAGCAAATTTAATAACATGCTTGCACTGTGTTTGCTTTTAAATTGTCTCTGGTGTCTCCACAAGTGGGATACCAGAGGACAAAAGGGCCAGGAAAGTGTATGGTGCATGTGTTTGGAGCCTGCTTGAGGGATTGCGTGTGTGTACAGTGTGGTGTGGTATTGTGTAAATAGGTCAATTTAATTTGTGTTTGTGGTGTAATATGTGTGGCTAGGGGCTGTAGAGAGTGTGTGTATAGAGGGCATAGTGTTATAGGTGATGTAGCGAGTGTGTGCATACGGGCTGTAGTGTGTGTGTGTATAGGTGACGTAGTGTGTGTAGGGGTTGTAGAGAGGGTGTGTTTAGAGAATGTTGTATGTGTTTGCTGACAAGGAATGCAGTGTGTGTGTGTGTAGGAGTTCCAGTGTGTAAAGGACCCAGAGTGTGTATAGGAGATTGTGTGTGTGTGTGTGTGTGTGTGTGTGTGTGTGTGTATATAGAGGATTAAGAGTGCATATAGGGTAAGGGATCTAGCGTGTATCTGGAGCGTAATGTGTGTAGTGGTGCAGTGTGAGGGTTGCTGTAGTGTATGTGTGTATGTGTATATATATATATATATATATATATATTTGGACGTATTGTATGTGTGAGGGGCGCAGTATGTGTGTATGTAAGAGGGGTGCTGTGTGTGAGGGTGTTTTTATCTGCCGTCACATTCTAGGTTTCTAATTTTCTTTGTTAAAGGGACACTCCAGGCACCCAAAGCACTTCTGCCCATTGGAGTGGTCTGGGTGCCAACTCCCACTACCCTTAACCCTGCAAGTGTAATTATTGCAGTTTTTTATAAACTGCAATAATTACCTTGCAGGGTTAAGTCCTCCCCTAGTGGCTGTCTACTAGACAGCCACTAGAGGTCACTTCCTGCATCATAGCACAGATTATCTGTGCTAGAGCGTCGCTGGACGTCCTCACGCTCTATTCCCCATAGGGAAGCATTAAAATTAATTAACGGAGGAAGAAGGTGGAGCGGCGGGGGAGGCAGCGACGTGGGACATGTCGCTGCCTGAGGTAAGTGACTGAAGGAGTTTTCACCCCTTCATTAACCGGGGATTGGGGGGTGGGAGGGAGAGGGACCCTCCAGTGCCAGGAAAACGGATTGTTTTCCTGGCACTGGAGTTTCCCTTTAAATCACTGAGGGTTAATATATATATATATAAAATCATAGATTAATAGGAGCACTCAAAAGGACTTCTTTTCTGTGTTTTTTAATGTGGCAAAAAGTTTACATCAAAGTGTAACGCATCAAATCTCAAATCGACGTTTCGACCCCTAAGGGTCTTTTTCAAGATCCGATCTTGAAAAAGACCCTTAGGGGTCGAAGCGTCGATTTGAGATTTGATGCGTTACACTTTGATGGATCTTGAAAAATACCCTTAGGGGTCGAAACGTCGATTTGAGATTTGATGCGTTACACTTTGATGGATCTTGAAAAAGACCCTTAGGGGTCGAAACGTCGATTTGAGACGCACACTTTGATGTAAACATTTTGCCACATTAAAAAACACAGAAAAGAAGTCCTTTTGAGTGCTCCTATTAATCTATGATTATATGTTTGGACGTTGGTAGCACCAAAGGCAAGAACAACGTGAAAGCTGTTTAAGGGTGAGTGCCTAAATCATACCTTTTTTATATATATATATATGTGGGAGTGTGCTGTGTGTGTGAGCGAGGGTGCTGTGTTTCAGGATGCTGTGTTTGAGGGTGCTGAGTGCGTCTGAGGGTGCTGAGTGCGCGCGTCTGAGGGTGCTGAGTGCGCGCGTCTGAGGGTGCTGTGTGCGCGCGTCTGGGGGTGCGCTGTGTGAGCGTCTGGGGGTGCGCTGTGTGCGTCTGGGGGTGCGCTGTGTGCGTTGTGTGTGTCTGGGGGTGCTGTGGGTGTTGTGTGTGTCTGGGGGTGCTGTGGGTGTTGTGTGTGTCTGGGGGTGCTGTGGGTGTTGTGTGTGTCTGGGGGTGCTGGGGGTGCTGTGTGTGTTTGGGTGCTGTGTGTGTGTGTGTGTGTGAATGTATTTTGTATTTAAATTAAAATATATATTTTTGTATTAATAATAAAAAAATAAAAATAAATAAAAAGTTATATCCCCCCCTCCCTTCTTACCTTTAGCCGTTCTGCCATGATGTGAGCCGTTCTGCCATGAGGGGGGGACCATGCTTCCTTCCCTGGTGGTCCAGTGGTGAGAGTGAACTCTAGCCTGCAGGCTAGAGTTCACTCTCGCGAGATCTGAGCTCAGACCTCACGAGAGGACCCGGCGGAGCTGCTGGATAGAGCTCCGCCGGTCCTTTCCTCCCTCCCACACTCCCCAGCCAGCGGCCGCCTTTATCAGTGCCTGTGGGCCGGTGAGGGAGATCTTTGATCTCCCCACCGGCCCATGGAGGCACAGAGCGGGTAGCTTGGGTAGCGCGCTGGCCCTGCAGGGGCTGGCAGGGGAGATCCTGTGATCTCCCCTGCCGGCCTCGGCCCCACGGCCATCGCGGCCCACCGGGCATTTGCCCGGTGTGCCCGATGGCCAGTCCGGGCCTGCTGGCTCTCATTGAACTGCCAACAACAACTGAGGCGACGGGAACTGAACAATGCAGACGGTGTCCCTGCTGTACCGGCTTACCCAAGAAAGGACGATAAACCCCCCAGGCGGGTCATAATCGCGAGCCACAGCCCAATATCAGCGGGTGGTGGGAGCGCTGGCATGCTTCCAGGACAGGATCTGGGTGGGTTTGTCTCCATTACGGGGTTTGCTGGATCGGTTGGACGGGCAGGTTCAGGCGGCGTGGGGGCGTTGGCTACAGCGGGATCAACCCCGGCCGGGTCTGCAGGTCCATCTTGGTCCGTACTGGTTACTGACCCAGTGATCCAGATGCGCCGGTTTCTCCTCCCACGGCAGCTACAGCCCGATATCCATCTGGTCCCACCCCACCGCAGGGCGCACCGCGAGCCACTTACAGAACTGTTGATCATTCCGACGCCACCCCAGACCTCCGTAAACACGATACGCATAACAAATCATATCCTGGTAGCAGAAGAGGGCCAAGCTCTTGGCAGGGGCCTTGTGACACTGGCCAGGATAGAAAAGGCCAGAATCTAGTTACCAAATGTCTATGGAATCTTCCGAAAACAAAGCTGTTCCCTCTGATTCTTTAGCATCCTTGTCTGGGGGTGGCAAATCCTCCAATGGGAGCAGCCAAAACATTTCTACAAAGCTCAAGTTTTAGGTATAGGCCCAGTGTGCCGCCTGCACCACCTCCCCTACGCTAGCAGAACCCAAATCCAAAGTCCCGTGCAGTGCTCTCAGTGATCCAGCAAACCCTGTAATGAAGAAACAAACTCACCCAGATCCTGCCCTGGAAGCACGCCTGCGCTCCCACCGCCCGCATTCCCCAACTTCCCCAAGATCCCCTAAGAGGGGGCACTAACCACTCGATGCAGGAGTAGAAGGTAACATCGTAACCACGGTTCCACCCCCACACTCTGAGGCTCAGGTAAGAGACCATGACCACCACACGACACTTATGTCCTGGGATACCCCCACTAAATTTGAGGACGAGGTAAAAATAGACCCCGCACTACAGGTATACCGGGACAGGGTACACACTGACCAGCCTGGGTTGGAGGGGGAGTGGTACACTTGGGAGAAAGGGCTACTGTACCGTATTGCTGAAAGAGCTTCTGTGGTTCCCCAGAAGTATAGGCAAGAACTGCTCAGGATTGCGCACGACATTCCCCTATCTGGGCATTTAGGGATGACCCGTACTCGGTACAGGTTAACTCACACATTCTTCTGGCCAGGGATCTCTAAAGATGTAAGGCAGTATTGCACCTCCTGTGACATTTGCCAGCGGGTGGGCAAACGAGGTGACCGCCACAAAGCCAAGTTATGTCCCCTCCCTATTATTGAAGAACCTTTCAGTAGGGTGGCCGTAGATATAGTGGGACCCTTACCCAAACCCAGTCCCTCGGGGAAAAGATATATCCTAACTGTAGTGGACTATGCCACCCGGTACCCCGAAGCCATAGCCCTCACTAATATTCATGCCGAAACTGTGGCCGAGGCTTTAATGAAAATATTTCCCCGGGTGGGGTTTCCCCAAGAAATAATATCCGATAGGGGCACCCAATTCACCGCCGAGGTCACCCAACAACTATGGAAGATATGTGGCATTAAGCCAATAGTAAATTCTGCGTACCACCCCCAGTCCAATGGTTTATGCGAAAGGTTTAATGGTACGCTGAAGCAGATGCTCCATACGTTTGGAGAGGCGCATAAAGACTGGGAGCAGTTTTTACCCCACCTGCTCCTTGCATATAGAGAGGTACCCCAAGAATCGACAGGGTTCTCCCCCTTTATATTGCTGTTTGGGAGAAGGGTGAGAGGGCCGTTAGATCTAATAAGAGAGCATTGGGAGGGAGAGAGTAGTCCAGATGTAACCCCTATTGTATCTTACGTACTGGAATTTAGGGACCGTCTGGAGGCGCTGACTCAGGCTGTGCGCACCATCCTCCAGGCGGCCCAACAATGCCAGCGCCGCTGGTACGATAGGGGAGCCAGAGACCGCAGCTTTCAAGTGGGACAGAAGGTTTTGATTTTGAAACCTGTCCGCACAGACAAGCTGCAGGCCATCTGGCCCATACCAGGTGGTGGAACAGAGATGTGACACCACCTATGTGATTGGCCCCTGCTCCAGGAAGAGACGCATGCTCCATGTGAATATGCTCAAACCCTACCACGAGAGGATAGAGGACGTGGCGGCGATATGCGCTTCCGCCTCTGAGGATCAGGAAAATCGGCCCCTACCTGACCTATTGGAACAGGAAGAACAGACAGAGCCCTCCCGGGGGGGGTTCAGCTGGTGGAGTGGCTAAGCCCTCAGGAGCTTAGCCGCTCCCTTTAGTAGCCCCTTTAGCTGATTGTAGCTAAAGGGGCTACCTTCTCTAATTTACCTGGGTACACTCCGCTGGCCACTCACCGAGTTGAAACCCCGGGACAGCTACCCATGCAACAGACTCCATATCGGGTTCCTGAATCAGTCAGGACCCATATGAAGACTGAGTTGGATGAAATGTTGCAACTAGGGGTTATCGAACCTTCCGATAGCCCCTGGGCATCGCCGGTAGTGCTGGTACCTAAGAAGGACGGCACGACACGGTTCAGTGTCGACTACCGGAGGCTAAATGACAAAACAGTGTCTGATGCCTACCCGATGCCCCAGATAGACGAGCTGCTGGATAAGATGGCCCGTGGCCAATATCTCACAACCATAGATTTGTGTAAGGGATACTGGCAAATTCCACTAGCCGAAGATGCCATCTCCAAGTCGGCCTTTGTCACCCTGTTTGGCCTGTACCAATTTCGGGTCATGCCATTCGGGATGAAAAACGCTCCGGCAACCTTTCAGCGGATGGTAGATCGGCTACTGGACGGTTTCCAAGGTTATGCATGTGCGTATTTAGACGACATTGCCATATTTAGCCAGACCTGGGAAGAACACCTACAACATATAGGGGCCATCCTAGATCGTATTGGAGAGGCAGGGTTAACACTGAAACCCAGCAAGTGTCATATAGGGATGGCAGAGGTGCAGTACTTGGGCCACCGGGTGGGGTGTGGGCAACAGAGACCCGAACCAGCCAAGATTGAAGCCATAGCCAAATGGCCCACCCCGAGGACCAAGACCCAAGTGCTAGCATTTCTAGGTACTGCGGGGTACTATAGAAAATTCGTGCCCAATTACAGTGCCCTGGCCAAACCCCTGACTGACTTGACCCGCAAGAACCTTCCTCGACAGGTTGTTTGGGCCCCAGAGTGTGAACAGGCATTCCAGCCACTAAAGACTGCTTTAACTAATGCTCCTGTACTTGCTGCTCCTGATCCAACTAAAAGATTTCTTGTCCACACAGAAGCTTCAATGTTTGGATTGGGAGCAGTGCTGAGCCAAGTGGGAGCAGATGGCGGAGAACATCCCGTAGCTTACTTGAGCCGAAAGTTGTTGCCCCGTGAAGTAAGCTACGCCGCCATTGAGAAAGAATGCCTGGCTGTGGTGTGGGCCCTTAAAAAGTTACAGCCGTATTTGTATGGACAACCTTTTTCCCTACTCACAGATCACAACCCGTTGGTGTGGCTGAACCGTGTGGCTGGGGACAATGCCAGGCTGCTGCGCTGGAGCTTGGCGCTGCAGCCCTTTGACTTTACTATTCACTACCGGCCAGGAAAGCAAAATGGTAACGCCGACGGGTTGTCCAGACAAACTGAACTTGAAAAGTGATCTGTGAGTACTCCCCCGGACATCCCCAAGCCGATCCATTGGGATCAGACTGTGTATGCCGGCTTGGTTCTGGGGGAGCATTGTGGCAAACCTAGCCACTTCTGGAACACTGGACTTTATTTGCATAAGGTTGTCTGTATTGTATGCTGTGTAAAATATGCCTCTGCTGTGTATTCCGTGCCTATTGTAATTCGTATGCTAGCAGCCGTAAGCCGCTAGCATTCATGTACTTCGTTTCACGAACAGCGACTATCCGGGCTGTTCGTGAAATTAATATGGGCCCCCCAGATAGACCACCCATTAAGAGGTGTGTGGCGCTCGTTAACCGGTTGCAACAATGTTGCAATCGGCAATTGAGTATATTCCTAAGTGGCCGTCGTTCGGCTACCGACCACGCGGCGGTCGGCCATCTTGGATTCTTTGTTTCCCCAGCGGTGTTTTGTCGTCGAGCGTGTGGAACTAAAAATGGCTGCTCGACGACACGAACACCGCTGCACTTCCAGACCGTTCGGGAGCTCCGGTATTCCCCTATTATGTTTCCCCATTGGTATTCGGTACTTTCAGACGAATTCAAATAATAACTGTATTTCGAGCGGCGTTCGGTTATTTCAGCTGGGATCTGAGCGGCATTCACACGAAAGATGCACTCAGACCCCAGCTATCTACCGAACGTCCGTTCGTCGGAATAGCACGAATATTGGTGAAATTGTGGATTTTAATGTAGAATGCCGGTTCTGCTGCACGGAGGGATAATCCACTTAACGGTATATTTTGGTAGGAGTGCAGCAGTGCCTGATGGGAGAAAAGCTCCAAATGTTAAGTCCCCCATGTAGTCCCTAACTGTGTTATTGGGGATATTGCCTTACTTTTCAGCGCTGACTGTGGATTTACCTGTTATACCAGCGGAGATCGTGGATTCTAATATTGCACTCCGCTACAGTGAAGTAGAAATAGTCGAACCAACTCAGTCTCTTATACAAAGAAGTAGCTAGTTTTGCCACACATCTCTTCTTCTCTTCCTTCTCCTTCTTACTGTCCTTTTTGTCCTCATCTTTGAGATCAATGTACTCATCCAAAGGGAGAAGCGCAGAGATCTCCACAAATTCCCCTTTCCAAATTATTTCCTTTACTTCAGGCTTGAGGTGAAATCCCAAAGGTCCAGCTAAAGAAACGTGTACATTTTGGCGCGCCCCTCCGGGACTCCCCCAATCAGATCATCACTCTCGTACCCCATGTCATCCGATGGCGCAACTGTATCACATGCTGCACTCTCCACCACTACCAGAACACCCACCGGACCTGCCCCCTGGCACTCAGATCTAGGCACCCAAACCTGACAAAAATTCACACCCTTACCCGAACCCACACTTCAAGACCTTCAAAAAGAGCACCAGAAGTATGGTTTGTAGCAGACTCCCCATCCAAACCTTTGGCCGCCAAAGGCCCTGAGGCTGCATCTCGAGTGTCATTGTCCTGGCACCATGGTTCCACATCTTGTAGTCTCACGGGGGAAACTGCCCGGAGACCTAGAAACAGAAAACATCCAGGGTAGGCCGTCCGTTCGTTCCCTGGCCTCCCTATCGTCTGAATGGGGCTAAAAGGCAAGCTCCCCCCCTCACGTCCAGAGTCCTGACAGGCCGTGCCTGTATGTATTGTGCCCTCTATCGTCCCGTTCCTGAGAACTCCCGCTAGAAGAACAATATACCTGGTATCTGTCACCTTCTCTTGGAACAGAGGGACCCGAGCGTCGGCCCTGGGCAATATCTGGGTAAGCTTTGTAACATCCCAGTTCATCCTGCACATTACTGGGGGCTCTGTTATATCCCAGTACACACTGCATAATACTGAGGGCTCTGTAATATCCCAGTACACGCTGCACATTACTGGGGGCTCTGTAATATCCCAGTACACCCTGCACATGACTGGGGGCTCTGTAATATCCCAGTACATCTTGCATGTTACGGGGGGCCTTTGTAATATCCCATTACACCCTGCACATTACTGGGTGCTCTGGAATATCCCAGTATATCCTGCATGTTACTGGGAGCTCTGTAATGTCCCTGTACACTAAGCACATTACCGGGGGCTCTGTAATATTCCAGTATACACTGCACATTACTGGGAGCTCTGTGATATCCCAGTACATGCTGCACATTACTGGGGGCTAGGTAATATCCCAGTACACGCTGCACATTACTTGGGGCTCTGTGATATCCCAGTGCATCCTGGATATTACTTGGGGCTCTGTAATATCCCAGTATACCTTGCACATTACTGGGAGCTCTGTAATATCCCAGTACACCCTGTATGTTACTGGAGGCTCTATAATTTACTATGCACACTGCACAAGGCCCCAAGGAGAGTGCACAGCTTAGCGGACAGGGGCACATGTATGAGTGTGGGGTGGATGATGCATGATTGGCTATATTCTACATGTATGAGTGTGGGATGGATGGTGCATAATTGGCTATGTGCTACGTGTGGGAGTGTGAGATGTTGGTGGTGACAAAGCAGACTGACCTCAGTGCCACTTAGGAGCCGGGCCAGCAAAAAGTTTCCTGCCCACACTCCCTTTGCTGCTTTGGGCCCGGGAGGTTGTCACAGCAAGGCGGGGCATGTCCTTGCCAAAAAAGGGATGGTAGATTAGATGAAAATGGGGATAATGGCCGGGTCTCATCCTCCCCCTGTCTCTTATGGTGAACCTGGAGGAGGTACCAGGTTGGACGTGACCCCAAGTCGACCGGTGGGGAGCATTATGGTTGGGCCCCACCGAGCGGAAAACCGGCTGGTGGAGAAAAGGAAGAGGTTTTATTATGCCGAGGGGGGAGGTGAGAGCCTTGGGGAAGTTAGATTGGCAAGGACGCTTTCTTGATTACTGTATGACTGTATAAAAAGTGTTTGTTAATTTATTATGTTATATGTTTGAGGAGTTATACAGTATTTGGTGATGTTAACAAATGCTGTGGCCTGTTTTCTCCAAGAAGTTGTCTGTCGTTATTTGAAGGGGTAAGTTATGGTTTTTATGGGGGGATGAGGGGAATGCTATCCAATGCCCACTACGTACATGTCAGTTGCCCTCACTATATATTTATGACTGTGCTTTGCTTTGTACTCATCAAAAACATAACGTAAAGGGAAGGGTGAATTAGTCTCATGGTTTCTGTTTCCGGAGAGTCGACACTTAGTGGCGCCACCTGCAGATTCGGACCCAGCCAGGTTCTTGACACTTTGCAAGACTAGTTAGACCCCAGATAAAATGACATTGAATCGGTGTGCTTGAAGATCACTAGAAAGGATACTCTGATTAACAGACTCAAAGTATTTTTGCACATTTAGAGGTTGCACAGTTTATAATTAACAGTCTAGAGTTCACACGGTTTATAATTTACAGCGGTCTAGCGGTCCCATGGTTACGTGTTCGATAAAGTAATCTATATAACCATATATAAATCTGTATAACTATATAACCAAGCTCAAAGTCCACACAAACAGAGATGGTGAGAGAGTGGGAGAGGCAGAGATAAAGTCATTTAGAAATCCGAGATTATCGGAGTTTTAGATTAGATTCGAAATATGACCTGTATCGTTATTATGGTGCTTTATAATGCCAGCAATTAACAGCATGTCAGACTTATTACCGTATATACTCGAGTATAAGACGAGTTTTTCAGCACATTTTTTGTGCTGAAAAAACCCCACTCGTCTTATACTCGAGTCAGTTGTCTGTATTATGGCAATTTTCATTGCCATAATACAGACAAGGACCGGGGGCTGTCAGGAAGCTGTAACTTACCTTCACAGCAGCTCATGTCAGCTCCCTTCTCTCTTCTCCGGTGCGTGCAGCTCCCAGGTCAGCTCCCTCTGCAACTCTCGCGAGAGCCGCGGGGTCAGAGCGTTGCCACGGGTTACCGTGGCAACGCTCCGCGCGGCCGCGAGAGTTGCAGAGGGAGCTGACCTGGGAGCTGCACGCACCGGAGAAGAGAGAAGGGAGCTGACAGGAGCTGCTGTGAAGGTAAGTTATAGCTTCCTGACAGCCCCCTCCTACAGCCCCATCCACTGGACCACCAGGGAGTGAGAGCCCCCCTCCCTGGCCAGCTAACAGGCAGGGAGGGGGGACGAAAAAATAAAATTATTAATAATAAAACAAATAATAATAAGAAAAAAAAATATTAAAATAATAATAACATAAAAAAAATACAATTAATAATAAAATAAAAAAAATTATTACCTAAAAAAATAGAATAACATTAAAAAAAATATTAAAATAATAATTAAATAATAATTAATAAAAAGCCCACCCCCCACCAATGCTCTGCACTCACACACACACTGCACACACACACTGCACTCACACATACACACACTGCATTCATACACACACTGCACTGCATTCATTATATACACACTGCATTCATACACACTGCACTCACACACACTGCACTCACACACTTCACTCATATACACACTGCACTCATATACACACTGCACTCATATACACACTGCACTCATATACACACTGCACTCATATACACACACTGCACTGCATTCATTATACACTGCACTCATACACACACACTGCATTCATACACTGCACTCATACACACACTGCACTGCATTCATTATATACACACTGCATTCATACACACACACACTGCACTCACACACACTGCACTCACACACTGCACTCATATACACACACTGCACTCATACATACACACTGCATACACACTGCACTCATACACACACTGCATTCATTATACACACACTGCACTCATACACACACACTGCACTCCATTCATTATATACACACTGCACTCATACACACACTGCATACACACACACTGCATTCATATACACACTGCATTCATTATATACACACACTGTAAATAAATATTCAGTTAATATAATTTTTTTAGGATCTAATTTTATTTAGAAATTTACCAGTAGCTGCTGCATTTCCCACCCTAGTCTTATACTCGAGTCAATAAGTTTTCCCAGTTTTTTGGGGTAAAATTAGGGGCCTCGGCTTATATTCGGTTCGGCTTATACTCGAGTATATACGGTATTATAATTTAATAGGCTGTTATCAGCGGTATCCTAAAGTTTTTGGATGATATGTGGTGGCAACTCAGGCAGTCAACTCCCTATTGACAGGTGGATACAACATGGGTAGAAAAAACAAGAAACCCAAAGCTGATAAGAGTCCCCCGAGCCAAGATATCGGAGACTTGTTCTGACATTCAGATGGCCGCATGGGACGATATGATGCTCCCTGAGGAAGGCTCTTCATTCTCCTCTGAAGATTTCTCCTGTGACATGGGTAAAGGGGCATCATACAGCCATATTTTTACTCTCCACAAGTTTAAAGGGTAATTCAGACGTGCCTAGGGAGATATCTCACGGTGCCTAGGGAGATATCAGCTATGCCTCACTGATGATGCCTAACAAGGCTGAAACGATAGTCTGGGGTTGCTGTGTCTCTCATGCAGAGGGAACTTGCTGGCATTTCGGATCTGGACTGCCCGTATGGGTGGGACCAGTCTGATATGTTTCAGAGATGTTCTCTCTGTAATGGCACAAGATGAGCAAAAATCATCTTGGGAACTGAGCGGGTACCCACCAGGCTATTTCAGCTGCTGCCCGTTCTCAGTATTCTCTTGCATCCCATTTGTTTGCTCTCCATACAGCCAAGACAGTCCTCCTTTGACTGAGGACTGAGACCTGGTTACCACAACCGTACTAAAGGCAATGCTAGCTGAGCTATGCTGCAATATAGCGACAGCATACAAGAAGGCTATAGAGGGCGCATCCATGAAGATAACACAGGCCTCACACAGCACCCATGACATCAGGCTATCAGTGGTTGAATAAAAACTGGAAGACTTCCAGTAGCTACAGATGGGTACTGCAAGTAGAGAAGATGCCCTGGAAGATCGCAGGCCTGACATGATTGCCCTAAAGTTCCGGGGAGTGCCTGACGCGATTTACCACAGTTCGTTTGGTGGTTCCTCTGGACCTACTTACCGCCCCCAAACAAGCCAAGGTGATCAAACTCGATAGTTGATTTCACTTACTTAAGCGAGCGGGAGCAACTTCCTCTGCTTCTCAGGACCTCATTGTTCAATTACAATCGTTGCAAGAAAAAGCCCAGTTTCAATTTTTTTTGTGAGGGGCAAAATTTCAATACAGTTCTAAGGTACTACACTATAGCTCTTCCCTGATCTCACTAGGAATACCATCAATTGGCGCTGAACAACTATTGCTACAACTCCTGCGAGCAAAAGAGATGTTACTTACAGAACAAGGCCACAAAGAGCTTTTCTCTTCACAGCACAGGGGGCTACCTTCAAAGCGGATACGTATCAGGTTTTTTCAGAACAACTGCATAATCTAGGCATTCTTGAGCTGCTGGTAGAAGCTGGGAATGACCTATCAAACCTTGATCAAAGATACAGGACTTTACACCCCGATCAATGCTGAATCCATCCTCTGCCAAGGTCATGACATGACTACCAGAACAGACAATATTTGGGTTTCCCAAAATGTATCCTGGTGCACTGTGGGACACTTCTCTTTTAGACCAAGATGTCCATTCCATTCAATAATCATAAAACACTCACCCGGCATGTTTTATTACTGTCATAGGATGCACTTTTTTCCCCTACTCTGCATACTCTTTCATCCGAACATGATGGATGTCATGCCATTACTCTTAATGACAAAATGCCTCAATGTCTATATTTTACTCTTGTGTGAAGTAAAAAAAAATACAGAATTAAAATTAAAAATAAACAAAGTAAGATATTTATGAAATGGTAGAGTGGGTGGAGGGGATTGGGACTAATATACAATATTTAGCTGGGGGAGGAGCGGAACCAATGAGTAGAGGGTTGTGTCAACAAGACCATACACCATTTGACCAACCTGTTAAATAAATGGGAAAGTAAAGCGAGACGGTCACTTTTCTGGAATACAAAATTGAAAAACCCCTATAACTTGTGTTAACCTTTTTCATGAGATGATAGTAAAATATATCACAATCCCGTTCAAACAAGTCAACCAGGGCACACATTGCAAATGAAGAGATGACATTTAAACATTGATTCATTTCTCCTCCTCTCTGCCTCTCTCTGTGCTGACTGACAGGTATAAAGGGTGGAGCTTATAACAATGATTGACAGGGAGCTAAGATGGAGGTGGCTCTCTCTATACTGACTGCCAGGTGTAAAGGGCGGAGCTTATAACAATGATTGACAGGGAGCTAAGATGGAGGTGGCTCTCTCTATACTGACTGCCAGGTGTAAAGGGGAGGAGCTTATAACAATGATTGACAGGGAGCTAAGATGGAGGTGGCTCTCTCTATACTGACTGCCAGGTGTAAAGGGCGGAGCTTATAACAATGATTGACAGGGAGCTAAGATGGAGGTGGCTCTATACTGACTGACGTGTAAAGGGAGGAGCTTATAACAATGATTGACAGGGAGCTAAGATGGAGGTGGCTCTCTCTATACTAATTGCCAGGTGTAAAGGGAGGAGCTTATAACAATGATTGACAGGGAGCTAAGATGGAGGTGGCTCTCTCTATACTAACTGCCAGGTGTAAAGGGAGGAGCTTATAACAATGATTGACAGGGAGCTAAGATGGAGGTGGCTCTCTCTATGCTGACTGCCAGGTGTAAAGGGCGGAGCTTATAACAATGATTGACAGGGAGCTAAGATGGAGGTGGCTCTCTCTATACTGACTGCCAGGTGTAAAGGGAGGAGCTTATAACAATGATTGACAGGGAGCTAAGATGGAGGTGGCTCTCTCTATACTGACTGCCAGTTGTAAAGGGCGGAGCTTATAACAATGATTGACAGAGAGCTAAGATGGAGGTGGCTCTCTCTATACTGACTGCCAGGTGTAAAGGGAGGAGCTTATAACAATGATTGACAGGGAGCTAAGATGGAGGCGGCTCTCTCTATACTGACTGCCAGGTGTAAAGGGAGGAGCTTATAACAATGATTGACAGGGAGCTAAGATGGAGGCGGCTCTCTCTATACTGACTGCCAGTTGTAAAGGGAGGAGCTTATAACAATGATTGACAGGGAGCTAAGATGGAGGCGACTCTCTCTATACTGACTGCCAGGTGTAATGGGCGGAGCTTATAACTATGATTGACAGAGAGCTAAGATGGAGGCGACTCTCTCTATACTGACTGCCAGGTGTAATGGGCGGAGCTTATAACTATGATTGACAGAGAGCTAAGATGGAGGTGGCTCTCTCTATACTGACTGCCAGGTGTAAAGGGAGGAGCTTATAACAATGATTGACAGGGAGCTAAGATGGAGGCGGCTCTCTCTATACTGACTGCCAGGTGTAAAGGGAGGAGCTTATAACAATGATTGACAGGGAGCTAAGATGGAGGCGACTCTCTCTATACTGACTGCCAGGTGTAATGGGCGGAGCTTATAACTATGATTGACAGAGAGCTAAGATGGAGGTGGCTCTCTCTATACTGACTGCCAGGTGTAAAGGGAGGAGCTTATAACAATGATTGACAGGGAGCTAAGATGGAGGTGGCTCTCTCTATACTGACTGCCAGGTGTAAAGGGAGGAGCTTATAACAATGATTGACAGGGAGCTAAGATGGAGGTGGCTCTCTCTATACTGACTGCCAGGTGTAAAGGGAGGAGCTTATAACTATGAATGACAGAGAGCTAAGATGGAGGTGGCTCTCTCTATACTGACTGCCAGGTGTAAAAGGCGGAGCTTATAACTATGATTGACAGAGAGCTAAGATGGAGGTGGCTCTCTCTATACTGACTGCCAGGTGTAAAGGGAGGAGCTTATAACAATGATTGACAGGGAGCTAAGATGGAGGCGGCTCTCTCTACACTGACTGCCAGGTGTAAAGGGAGGAGCTTATAACTATGATTGACAGAGAGCTAAGATGGAGGTGGCTCTCTCTATACTGACTGCCAGGTGTAAAGGGAGGAGCTTATAACAATGATTGACAGGGAGCTAAGATGGAGGCGGCTCTCTCTATACTGACTGCCAGGTGTAAAGGGAGGAGCTTATAACAATGACTGACAGGGAGCTAAGATGGAGGCGGCTCTCTCTATACTGACTGCCAGTTGTAAAGGGAGGATCTGTTATGTATTGAGGATTATGCAGTCCACCTTCCAGTAGATGGCAGCATAGTGAAGTTATGCACTTGTTCTGTTGTGTTTAGTCTCTTTGGTGTTATGTCATTATGTGTGTGTACTGAAGTAAAGAGAAGTTCTATTTTACTACAATGTCTGAGAGCCATTTGTGAATATATAACATGCTAATACACTAAAGGAGCTTATAACAATGATTGACAGGGAGCTAAGATGGAGGTGGTCTCTATACTGACTGCCAGGTGTAAAGGGCGGAGCTTATAACAATGATTGACAGGGAGCTAAGATGGAGGTGGCACTCTCTATACTGACTGCCAGGTGTAATGGGCGGAGCTTATAACAATGATTGACAGGGAGCTAAGATGGAGGCGGCTCTCTCTATACTGACTGCCAGGTGTAAAGGGCGGAGCTTATAACAATGATTGACAGGGAGCTAAGATGGAGGTGGCTCTCTATACTGACTGCCAGGTGTAAAGGGCAGAGCTTATAACAATGACTGACAGGGAGCTAAGATGGAGGTGGCTCTCTCTATACTGACTGCCAGGTGTAAAGGGTGGAGCTTATAACAATGATTGACAGGGAGCTAAGATGGGGGTGGCTCTCTCTATACTGACTGCCAGGTGTAAAGGGTGGAGCTTATAACAATGATTGACAGGGAGCTAAGATGGAGGCGGCTCTCTATACTGACTGCCAGGTGTAAAGGGCGGAGCTTATAACAATGATTGACAGGGAGCTAAGATGGAGGTGGCTCTCTCTATACTGACTGCCAGGTGTAAGGGGCGGAGCTTATAACAATGATTGACAGGGAGCAAAGATGGAGGTGGCTCTCTATACTGACTGCCAGGTGTAAAGGGCGGAGCTTATAACAATGATTGACAGGGAGCTAAGATGGAGGTGGCTCTCTATATACTGACTGCCAGGTGTAAAGGGCGGAGCTTATAACAATGATTGACAGGGAGCTAAGATGAAGGTGGCTCTCTCTATACTGACTGCCAGGTGTAAAGGGCGGAGCTTATAACAATGAATGACAGGGAGCTAAGATGGAGGTGGCTCTCTCTATACTGACTGCCAGGTGTAAAGGGAGGAGCTTATAACAATGAATGACAGGGAGCTAAGATGGGGGTGGCTCTCTCTATACTGACTGCCAGGTGTAAAGGGCGGAGCTTATAACAATGACTGACAGGGAGCTAAGAGGGAGGTGGCTCTCTATACTGACTGCCAGGTGTGAAGGGCAGAGCTTATAACAATGATTGACATGGAGCTAAGATGGAGGCGGCTCTCTATACTGACTGCCAGGTGTAAAGGGCGGAGCTTATAACAATGATTGACAGGGAGCTAAGATGGAGGTGGCTCTCTCTATACTGACTGCCAGGTGTAAGGGGCGGAGCTTATAACAATAATTGACAGGGAGCAAAGATGGAGGTGGCTCTCTATACTGACTGCCAGGTGTAAAGGGCGGAGCTTATAACTATGATTGACAGGGAGCTAAGATGGAGGCGGCTCTCTCTATACTGACTGCCAGGTGTAAAGGGCGGAGCTTATAACAATGATTGACAGGGAGCTAAGATGGAGGTGGCTCTCTATATACTGACTGCCAGGTGTAATGGGCGGAGCTTATAACAATGATTGACAGGGAGCTAAGATGGAGGTGGCTCTCTATATACTGACGGCCAGGTGTAAAGGGCGGAGCTTATAACAATGATTGACAGGGAGCTAAGATGAAGGTGGCTCTCTCTATACTGACTGCCAGGTGTAAAGGGCGGAGCTTATAACAATGATTGACAGGGAGCTAAGATGGAGGTGTCGCTCTCTATACTGACTGCCAGGTGTAAAGGGAGGAGCTTATAACAATGAATGACAGGGAGCTAAGATGGGGGTGGCTCTCTCTATACTGACTGCCAGGTGTAAAGGGCGGAGCTTATAACAATGATTGACAGGGAGCTAAGATGGAGGCGGCTCTCTCTATACTGACTGCCAGGTGTAAAGGGCGGAGCTTATAACAATGATTGACAGGGAGCTAAGATGGAGGCGGCTCTCTCTATGTTGACTGACATGTGTAAAGGGAGGAGCTTATAACAATGACTGACAGGGAGCTAAGAGGGAGGTGTCTCTCTCTATACTGACTGCCAGGTGTAAAGGGAGGAGCTTATAACAATGAATGACAGGGAGCTAAGATGGAGGTGGCTCTCTCTATACTGACTGCCAGGTGTAAAGGGCAGAGCTTATAACAATGATTGACAGGGAGCTAAGATGGAGGCGGCTCTCTCTATACTGACTGCCAGGTGTAAAGGGCGGAGCTTATAACAATGATTGACAGGGAGCTAAGATGGAGGTGGCTCTCTATACTGACTGCCAGGTGTAAAGGGCGGAGTTTATAACAATGATTGACAGGGAGCTAAGATGGAGGTGGCTCTCTCTATACTGACTGCCAGGTGTAAAGGGCGGAGCTTATAACAATGATTGACAGGGAGCTAAGATGGAGACGCCCAGTTACACTAGAAAGAGCTGTGGATTTATACATTTAATTTTATTTTTCATACTTGAGAAATACATGATTGTTAAATATAGGAATAAGTAAACATAATATTAAAATGCTGGGAAGTGACAGGTCTCCTTTAATAATTGATGGTGCTATATAATTACAGATCAGAGCTTCACACTTGTTGCAATGCCGGCATTAATCTTCTGGTCACACAAGCTAACACTCACATTGGAGATTATATAACTTATGGAACCAACAGGGATAAACGTGTTGAGGTGACAAAAAGCATTCATGAAATGCTTCCCAAGGTATGTGTAAAAATCTACCCCTTCTATGTCTTTACTCCCCTCCTACGGGGGGACCTATCCCATCAGGCTGCCCTACCCTCTCTCAACCATTTGTCACTCTTAGCCTTTCCTTTCTCCTGCTTGGCTTGTCCTATCCCGGACCTCAGCCTACCCTATCCCTATCTCCGATTGCTCTATTCCGATCTCAGCTTGTCCTAATGCAGTCTCATCCCACCATATGTTCCTCGTAGCCTTTCATATTTCCTGTTTGACTTGCCCTATCCCTATCTCAACCTACCCTATCCCTATCTCAACTTGCCCTATCTCTATCACTCTATCAGATTGCCCTAGCTGTTATCTCATAATAATGCAATACAGCACTGCACTTACACAACTTACACAATACAGCACTACACACACACACACACGCTATTTATACACAGAACAGAAATGTGACTTCCCAACCCAGGGGGTCCTCCATGCAATGCATTGGACTTTACAACAGTCCCACCCTAACACCACTCTGTATGAGCTCTTGGTTGCATCATCCCCAGCTAATCAGCCTTCTCAAACAGAGAAAAAAGGTTCAATACATCCCCCAAAACCTCCTTTCTTTGGACAGTACCCCCACACATTATATATCCCTGGATAGCTCTCGATCGAGTGCCTAGGCTGGCCAAGGAGCACCCTGACTGTTCTAGAGCATTTTAGGGTATCTCCCAGTCAGTCCATTAGCAGCTTTCCCTGGGTGCCCCTGGTTCATTCGAATGGAACCAAACGCTAGCTCCCTGACCCCGTTCACATAAACCAAACCCATAAATGGTCCTCAGCGGTATTTAGCTTGTTATGGAACTGTTTTCCGCATGAGGTGACCGTGCGGTTCCCGGACAACTTGGTCCGGGGTTTTGAACCACTTTGCAAACTGAAAGGAGAGCGCTTTTTGGAGGGAAGGTGCCTGAGAATAAGGGGAATAAATGCTACCTGAGAGCCAGATGGAGCACCCCATAATGTGGCTGCAGGAGCTCCCGAAAATGACCGGCAAAAGCACCAAAGGCCCTGGAACTGTTTTGGGCATAGGACCACGTATGCAGCCCATCAGAACTTTAACAGGGTGGAATTTCCCCTACACTGCATGGATCTGAGCGCTATATGATAAACTTGGGGGCACAGATCAGGGATATTTGGGGATGTATTATTTGTGGGGTTATTGTATATTTTTATGACGTTTTGGGATAGTTTTCTGTTTTAAATCTTTGTTTGCCTCTCTGTTCCTGGGAGTTGATTAGCTTACCGGTCTTTAACGCAATTATCTCCCAGGCACAGAGATCTTTGTGAGGGGCTTGCATTGTATTTTTTGCTGAGAGCCGTGTATATAAGCAGGCAACTTGGCCATAATAAAGCAGTTGCTTTGCACCCTTCACTCAGTCTGCGCTAGTGTTTGGGTGGATCAGCTATATTCTCTGCAGGAGAGATTAATCACTCGAAGCTGTACCCAGGATCCTGTTCCAGGGCGGGAAGCGACAAAGAGACCCCAGCCAATCTGCGGCGGCTAGGAGGTGTCCCAGTGATAGCTAGGAAGTGAGCTTGATGGAGGTACAAAGTCTGGGTGCCAGGCGGTCCGTCACAGGGTCTCCATATCCCCCTTTTTAGTCCGTGTTGGATTGGGGTTCTGTGACATCCCTATACTGCAAACTGCTTCACTGAATATTTGCTCCAAGCAACGTAAGCACTTTTCAAGCTCCTGCGCGGAGGGCGGAGTGCTCCTCACTTGCAGCGATCAGGGCTTGTAAACGTACAGAAACATAATTTGAGAAAAGTCAGAAGCATGCATTATTTAGTTGTGGTGCTGCTAGAGCTTGAAATGACCAAGACGTATACATTATACAACAACATGGCTCTGTGCACAATTTATTATAAGGCTATTATGAAAAAACGCTAAGTTCCACCCGTATGTTTTAGTATTTAGAGCTCACAGTGCTGCTAGTGGATGGGGGGCTGGTGGATACTAAGTCTCATCCGTTTACATTATAGAAGTATCCCCCCTAAACCCCCACCTATGGGTGGTAGGTGGGTCGACGTCCTCTACCCACTGGCCATAGAGATAAGCATTAGGATGTCCCCCGTTTTCTTTTATTAGATTGCCTTCACCCACTAGCCATGGGGTAAAAAGATCACAATCTTATTAAATGTGGGCACAGGTGGGGGGCACTATGTTTCCCCCCTCTGCTATTTCACAGGACCCAATAAAATGGAATGGAGGCCTTTCTAGCAAATGGGAAGTCATTCGTTTAAAACTTAATAGATATAGCTTGGCGCATGGCAGGTGAGGGCATAGGGTGGGTTTTAACACCTTTTATAGTTATATAGGGGCTTATTGACCCCCATAGTCTTTTTTCCCCTCCCTCTATAATGTCTTACGATGAAAATGTTGTTGATATTATTTCTCTTCAGTTGATCAGCAGTTATTTGTTACTAACAGCATTATTGGGCATTATTGGGCATTATTGGGCATTATTGGGCGTTACTGAACTGGTTTGCCAACTTGTAATTTGTGCCATTTCCATCTACAGGTCTCGCCCTTCCCTGATAAGCCCTTTAGACGCTGCTCAGTGGTGGGAAATGGGGGCATTTTACTAAACAGCGGCTGCGGCTCTGATATTGATCAGGCGGACTTCGTTTTCAGGTCAGTGGCACTAAATTATCAATAAACCTGATATAGATTTCTTTTATGCAAACCAATAAGTTTGAATGACTCTGTTCCTGTCCAAATTAGAAATAATAAAGTTGCGTGCACGCAGAAGTAAATTCACACTGACGTTCAGGTTAAATGAAAGAACTTCAGGAAATTTAATGGCATCTGTTAAAAAGTGGGTGCGCAGACCCTTATAAAGGCATTATTACGTCACTGGAGAATTCAAGATAACATAGAATTATAAATCAGTAATTGGTTAAGTGTTAAGTGGTTCATTAAATGCCCTCCCTACTGGGTGTACCATCTTAGGTCACTACTGTCGTCATGAACTTCTCCTCCAGATTTCAGCGCCATCTTGCTAGCACGAGGAGTTCACTCGATGGGAGGGGGGCTTTGGCAGCCATTTTGAGTAGTTGGCACGTTAGTCTCTCAAGGTTAGTTCTCAAGGCTTTTAGTAACTTCACATTTTATTAAGACTGGCTGCTACAATGTTTCATTCAGCAGGAACCTAACATTTCCTGCTGACACACAATTTCTATGAACAAAGCATTCTTATAAGACTATGAGAGCATGATATAGAAATATAAGGGTATAGATTTAAAGGGGCCTAATAATTCTACAACAAACCTATATAGCAATCTGGTTGTAATCAATATGACTCAATAAGTTAATGGGTTACTCCAAACATCATAACCAATAGAGCCCACTGTAGTGCTTATAACACCAAGACTACCCTGGCTCTGACCAGGGGCGGGCTGGGACGGGGGGCAATTGCTGGCCAACTCCAGTGACTGCTGGCTGCCGCTCCTTCTCACCCTTCCCTGGCCTAGGGTAAGACTCGGGAGGGTGGGGGGGGATACACTTATTTTTTTTAGTTTTTTAACCCCCTCATCAGTCCCTGTCCCCTTCCTCGGTCCCTATCCCCTTTGTCAGTCCCGTCTCCCCCCTCTCAGCTCCTGTCCCCCCACCACAGCCCCCATAACATCCCCACTACAGATTGTCTGCCTGATTTCAACCCATGTCACAGCCCCTTTCCCACATTGTAGCCATCAACCTACGTCAGCCCCTAGTCCCCTACTACAGCCCTGTCCCCTTACTCAGCGCCTGTCTACTGTGTGTATGTCAGTATGTGTGTGTGGATTAGTATGTCAGTATGTGTGTTTGGATCAGTTTGTCTGTGTGTGTTTGGATCAGTATGTCTGTGTGTGTGGATTAGTATGTCTGTGTGTGTGTGTGGATCGGTATGTCTGTGTGTGTGTGTGTGTGGATCGGTATGTCTGTGTGTGTGTGTGTGGATTAGTATGTCTGTGTGTGTGTGTGTGTGTGTCAGTATGTCTGTCTGTGTGAGTCAGTATGCCTGTAACTGTGTGTGTGCGTATGCCTGTCAGTGATTGTGTCTGCCCCACTTTCAATCACTTGGGAAATGTGTTTTTACTCTCCTCTTGGTGCAATGGGCCACTTGACTGGATTTGCCCCTCAGGCCTAAGGCTGCCAGCCCTCCCCTGGCCCAGGAGTCAATAATAGTAATATGAGTATTGTGTAAACTGTTATTTGAGAAAGGTTTAATCCAATATAAGATAAAATTAAAGCAAAAATGCAAATAGAATTAAAGCACAGTCCTGTAGGCCTTCTAGACATGTTTCATCCTTTCATGCTTTTTCATCCGCTATGTATGTCTTCTAGGGTTGCCCCTTTTAAGGTGATGTGTCCTCTTCTTTTACCAATAGTTTTCTCGTTTTCCTGGGGGCGAGTTTGGTAATGCTCAGTTTCAGTAGGTATGGCATATCTTTCCTGTGTTTTTCACATAACCTCTCCTTCCGAAGCTCCCGGGAAACCCAACCGAGAACTCCGTTAAACTGAAGTGATGTATCAGAGTTTTGGTGACACGCGACTCCTGACAGTCAGAAGCATTTGGCTGACCAAATGTGGCCATTCGCCAATTGTGAATTTATCTTCAGAAACTGTAATGGCCTCTCTGATTGTATGCAATAAAGCACAGATAACAGCAATTATTGCCACATGCCTTGATAGGAACAAGTGTCTGCGTGGTTTTAAAACCCATGACATATACATGTGTGTACTTCAATTGGTCACCCAGGGAAGCTTTCTCTTACCATGGGTATCGGCCAATTCTGTCTGCATAACACCTTATGTAAGAGAAAAAAAGGGGGCATCAATGGAAAACCCTTTAAATCAGAAAATCCAGACAATGTTTTTTTCTCATACAAAAATATGTCTACAAATGCTCGCAGTTTAGGGAATAAGATCCATGAACTTGTGGCAATAATGGCAACTGATAGTGTAGATTTAGACTCTGTTACTGAGACATGGTATAATGAGAAAAATGACTGGGACATAGCAATACCAGAGCACTCTTTATATAGAAAAGACAAGGGAGGCAAGAAAGGGGGAGGGGTGGCCCTGTATGTGAAGGATAGCATAAAATCTAGCCTAATAAAGGTTAGTGAGGCGAACATAGAGTCCGTTTGGGTTACGTTAGAATTTGGTAATCACACAGTAACTCGTGTAGGTGTGATTTATAGGCCCCCAGGACAAATTGAAGAGTTAGATAATCTACTAGTTGAAGAAATAGCTAAAATGACAATGAAGGGGGAAGTTATCATCATGGGTGACTTTAATCTTTCTGATGTGACTTGGAAAAAAAAAATAGCTACTTGTGCCAGGAGCACACATATTCTAAACTCCCTACTGGGATTGTCTCTAAAACAAGTCGTTGAGGAGCCAACTCGTAAAGAGGCTATGCTAGATTTAGTGTTAACAAATGGAGATTTGGTATCAGATATTACTGTAGGTGAAAGTTTAGGATCCAGTGATCATCAGTCAGTGTGGTTTAATATAAGAACAGTGACTGAGTCACACCACACAAAAACAAAAGTTTTAGACTTTAGAAAAACAGACTTTTCTAAAATTAGAATATGTGTTAAGGAGTCATTATCAGACTGGAGCAATTTAAATGGAGTCCAAAAGAAATGGGATTATTTAAAAGTTGCACTACTGAAGGCAACAGAAAATTGCATTAGGCTTGTCAGTAAAAGCAAAAAATTCAAGAAACCACTGTGGTACTCCGCAGATGTGGCCAAAATAGTAAAAAACAAAAAGTTAGCATTTAGTAATTATAAACAAACCCAGAGTGAGGAAGACAGAATGACCTATAAGATTAGGCAGAAAGAGGCTAAGCAAATTATAAGAGCTTCCAAATCACACACAGAAGAGAAAATAGCACAGTCAGTAAAAAAGGGGGACAAAACTTTTTTTAGATACATAAATGAGAAAAGAAAAGTAAAACAAGGATTAGTTAAATTAAAAACAAAAGAAGGAAGGTATGTAGATGAGGATAAAGGTCTAGCTGACTGCCTCAATGAATATTTTTGTTCGGTATTTACAGATGAAAATGAAGGAAAGGGACCTCTGTTAAAAAAAAAGGATAAATGAGTCATTTATTACACGTGAGTTTACAGAGGAAGAGGTTCTATTTCAACTGTCAAAAGTAAAGACAAATAAGTCAATGGGACCTGATGGAATACACCCAAAGCTATTAAAAGAGCTTAGTGGTGTACTAGCAAAACCATTAACAGATTTATTTAACCAATCATTGATAACAGGAGTAGTCCAGAAGATTGGAAGTTAGCGAATGTTGTGCCCATTCACAACAAAGGTAATAGGGAGGAGTCGGGCAACTATAGGCCAGTAAGCCTTACTTCAGTAGTGGGGAAAGTGATGGAAACCATGTTAAAGGATAGGATTGTTGAACATCTAAAATCACATGGATTTCAAGATCAGAGACAACATGGGTTTACTTCAGGGAGATCATGCCAAACTAATCTTATTGATTTTTTTGATTGGGTAACTAAAATTATAGATCAGGGTGGTGCAGTAGACATTGCTTACCTAGATTTCAGTAAGGCTTTTGACACTGTTGCACATAGAAGGCTTATCAATAAACTACAATCTTTGAGTTTGGATTCCAATATTGTTGAATGGGTAAGGCAGTGGCTGAGTGACAGGCAACAGAGGGTTGTAGTCAATGGAGTATATTCGAAGCTTGGGCTTGTCACCAGTGGGGTACCTCAGGGATCTGTACTTGGACCCATTCTCTTTAGTATTTGTATTAGTGATATTGCAGAAGGTCTTGATGGTAAGGTGTGTCTTTTTGCGGATGATACTAAGATATGTAACAGGGTTGATGTTCCAGGAGGGATACGCCAAATGGAAAAAGATTTAGGTAAACTAGAAAAATGGTCAGAGTTGTGGCAACTGACATTTAATGTGGATAAGTGCAAGATAATGCATCTTGGACGTAAAAACCCAAGGGCAGAGTACAGAATATTTGATATTGAATATTAGAGTCCTAACCTCAACATCTGAGGAAAGGGATTTAGGGGTGATTATTTCTGATGACTTAAAGGTAGGCAGACAATGTAATAGAGCAGAAGGAAATGCTAGCAGAATGCTTGGTTGTATAGGGAGAGGTATTAGCAGTAGAAAGAGGGAAGTGCTCATGCCATTGTACAGAACACTGGTGAGACCTCACTTGGAGTTCTGTACACAGTACTGGAGACCCTATCTTCAGAAGGATATTGATACCTTAGAGAGAGTTCAAAGAAGGGCTACTAAACTGGTTCATGGATTACAGGATAAAACTTACCAGGAAAGGTTAAAGGATCTTAACATGTATAGCTTGGAGGAAAGACGAGACAGGGGGGGATATGATAGAAACATTTAAATACATAAAGGGATTCAACACAGTAAAGGAGGAGACTATATTTAAAAGAAGAAAAACTACCACAACAAGAGGACATAGTCTTAAATTAGAGGGACAAAAGTTTAAAAATAATATCAGGAAGTATTACTTTACTGAGAGGGTAGTGGATGCATGGAATAGCCTTCCAGCTGAAGTGGTAGAGGTTAACACAGTAAAGGAGTTTAAGCATGCGTGGGATAGGCATAAGGCTATCCTAACTATAAGATAAGGCCAGGGACTAATGAAAGTATTTAGAAAACTGGGCAGACTAGATGGGCCGAATGGTTCTTATCTGCCGTCACATTCTATGTTTCTATGTTTCTAAATATAAGTACTAGTGAAATGAAATGTTAATTAATAAATATATTGCCTGTCATGTGGTTTGTAAAGAGGAAAAGGGTAAATGGTAAGTAATGAAGATGGAGTGAATTTTATTAGTACAATGTGATGATTTTAATTAAAAAAATAATAATAATAAATTAAATTAAATTAAAATATTAAAAATATATTAAAAAGATATAGTTCAAAATCTACATTGAGATCATAACGGCTCATTGTATTCAGGTTAAAAATCCACTATCTCTGCTGTCACAAATTTATAACACATTTTAGTTTGTGTGGGTTGCTGTTATGGTGAAGTTTAAAATAGAGGAACGTTGTGTTTTTCATAGCCTTCTTTAATATGCTCCTCAATTCCCATGTGTAACGGATCGCCTGGCACCCCGACTGAGTACCTCCGTTAAAGGATGCTCCTAGCGTTTCCTGAGGACTCCAAGCACTCTGGCAGACACCACAATCACCGAATCTGAGAAGCATATGAATCCTCTCAAGCCTCTGAATGCTGTAGACAGTTGAATAGGAACCATACGAATAGGTTTGCACTCCTAGCAGTCAAACTGGAACAGCATGCAATAAATCCTCCCCCAATAATGAGACGACACTTCACTTTGAGGGTTAAACAGGAACTCTGGACTGGCTCATCCAGCCTGGCTTTTATTACAATAATCCACATACATGGTTCAGCCCACACATCCCCTCCCCTCAGATAACATTAAACCCAATTATCCGGTACACCTTTTCAGCCAAGTTCTGGATGTACCCCAAAACCCGGGGGTACACCTTTAAATCCAGCATCGCTGGATAGCCCTTATTCAGGGGGACAACATATCCAAAATTCAAGTCATTCGGATGAACAGTTCGGGAGATATGAGGTTCCAAAGATTTGACCGACCGCATGGGTAAAGTATCCGAAAACAGTTCGATGCATTTTGGCCCTGCGGTCGGTCACAAACAAGGGAATGAAAACAGACGAATTGCCTGTGTTATAGAGCCTGGAGAGGGTTTGAATGAATTCCCTTGTTTGTGGGGTTCTTTCTACCGAACAGCGGGTCATTCGGTAGTTTCTATACGAATTTCTGGAAGTATGGAGGTCTCAGCGGTGTTTGCCTAGTCAAGTGTCCGATTTTAGTTCCAGACACTCGACGGCAAAACACCGCTGTTCGGTAGTTTAAGATGGCCGCCGCCACGTGTTTGTTTCCCGAATGGCGGCCACCCAGAGGACAAAGAATACATTACACTGATTGCCAATTACCCGTTTGCAACATTGTTGCAAACTGTAATTGAAGGCACACTTATTCCTGGGTGGTCTGGTTGTTCGGTAGTTTCACTCAATATAATGAATGGAGTGATTCTACCGAACAATCAGATGAATGCTGCATACATATCCCAGGTTAAACTCAACACATAAATACATATGTAATATTAAAGGCAGTATACTGGAATATGCTCCACAGTCTTAAAGGGACAGTAGTCCCAAAAGTCCCAATATGTCGATCGCTAATTTTAAAGGGCCAGTAGCAGCAATATAAAGTACAATATGCCCCAAATAACCCAGGGGCCATAGTCAGCAGGTAGGAGGCTAGCAAACAGGCTTCTCCAGGGCCCAGTGGCGAGGTTGGTTTCGCCACATTTCTCCCCTTTTCCAAACAGACTAACAGGGTACCTGACCTCTTGCCGGTCAGTGCCCTTGTTAGTCCAGCAGCCCACCCACAAAACAGAAACAGCAGTACAGCCCACCCACAATAAATGGTTACTACCCCTGAGTAAGAGAAAAACTTGTCCAGGTCCAGGTGCCTCACCATGGCTGTGTGGGGGACTGGTAGGCTGTTTTGGTGGGTTGCTGAGTGGGCAGAGCCCAGCGGTACTCTGCCCTAGTGCCAGCACTACCCCGGGAGTAGTCTGGTTGGAGCCTTGCTGGAGACCGACTGTCTCCCCTTTAGATGCACAGCTCTGCTGCTGGAGACCGACTGTCTCCCCTTTAGATGCACCGCTCTGCTGCCAGAGGGGGAGACCGACTGTCTCCCCTTTGGATACATAGCTCCGCTGTTGGAGGGGGAGACCGACTGTCTCCCCTTTGGCTAAGCAGCCTTGTTGCTGGGGGACAGGACTGACTGTCCTTACACCCTGTGCTGTAGGTGCAGAGACCACGGTCCCATCTGCACAGTTGTGGGGCTTACAGTCTCCCCCTGGTACATTAAGCTGCTGCTGGGGAGAGGTGGTAACCAGCTCCTCTCCCATTAGAACACTCTGCCGCTGGGGAGAGGAGGTAACAATCTCCTCTCCCATGCCTACTTTCAGTCTTTGTGGAGGGAGATCGACTGCCTCTCCTCCCAATTCAGTGTCCTGTTGCTGGGGAATAGAGACTGGGCTCTCTATTCCCCAAAAATCACGCTGCTGCTGGGGGGTAGGACCAACTACCTCTGCCCCTTGTAACTCAGCCTGCCGCCGGGGAGGGAGGACGCTGCTCTCCTCTCCCTGCACTTCACACTGCCTTCCCGGCATATCACTCTGCTGCTGGGGGGTAGGACCAACTACCTCTGCCCCCTGTAACTCAGCCTGCCGCTGGGGAATGGGGACTGGGCTCCCAATTCCCTGCAATTCACACTGCCGCTGGGGAATGGAGACTGGGCTCCCAATTCCCAACAAATCACACTGCCGCTGGGGAGTGGAGACTGGGATCCCAATTCACAATAAATCATGCTGCTGCTGAGGGGTAGGACCCACTACCTCTGCCCCCTGTAACTCGGGCGCAGAGACCACGGTCCCATCTGCACTGGTGTGGGGCTTACTGTCTCCCCTTGGTGTGCTAAGCTGCCGCTGGGGAGAGGTGGTAACCAGCTCCTCTCCCATTAGAACACTCTGCCCATTGATGATCCGCCGCTGGGGAGAGGTGGTAACAATCTCCTCTCCCATTAGAACACTCTGCCCATTGATGATCTGCCGCTGGGGAGAGGAGGTAACAATCTCCTCTCCCATGCCTACTTTCAGTCTTTGTGGAGGGAGACCGACTGTCTCTCCTCCCAATTCAGTGTCCTGCTGCTGGGGAATAGAGACTGGGCTCTCTATTCCCAAAAAATCACGCTGCTGCTGGGGGGTAGGACCAACTACCTCTGCCCCCTGTAACTCAGCCTTCCGCTGGGGAGGGAGGACGCTGCTCTCCTCTCCCTGCACTTCACACTGCCTTCCCGGCATATCACTCTGCTGCTGGGGGGTAGGACCAACTACCTCTGCCCCCTGTAACTCAGCCTGCCGCTTGGGAATGGAGACTGGGCTCCCAATTCCCTGCAATTCACACTGCCGCTGGGGAATGGAGACTGGGCTCCCAATTCCCAACAAATCACACTGCCGCTGGGGAGGGAGGACGGCCCCTTCAGCTCCCTGTAACTTGGGCGCAGAGACCACGGTCCCATCTGCGCTGGTGTGGGGCTTACTGTCTCCCCTTGGTGCGCTAAGCTGCCGCTGGGGAGAGGGGGTAACAAACTCCTCTCCCTTACACACTTTCAGCAAATGGGGAGCAGGGCTGACCCTCTGTACTCCCTGTAGGCAGGGCGCAGAGACCACGGTCCCATCTGCGCTGGTGAGGGGTTTACTGTCTCCCCTTGGTGGGTTAGGTTGTCGGTGGGGAGAGGGGGTAACAAACTCCTCTCCCTTACACACCTTCAGCCGCTGGGGAGAGGGGATAACAGGTTCCTCTCCCTGAACCGTAGACTGCCGCTGGGGAGGAAGGACGACCCCTTCAGCTCTCTTTTTGTCTAAATCTGCTAGGCGCTGCAGGAAATCTGCCGTTGATTCCCTTATGAACTGCACAATTTTCTCAGAGGGGTTGGGTCCAAAGAAAGCCAGCCGTATGGCAATCTCTCTGTCCAACCGCTCCTGAGTGTAGCCAGGCGCCATGCTTGCTCTGCTGCAGTTGCTTCTTTTGTGGATAGGGACGCTGTACGGGTACTAGCGTTGTCCTCCCTTTGTAATCCAAACGACCTGTGTCTCCGAGCTGCTTTACCTCACACTAGGACGCCATCCCACCGCTGCCACCAATGTAACGGATCGCCTGGCACCCCGACTGAGTACCTCCATTAAAGGATGCTCCTAGCGTTTCCTGAGGACTCCAAGCACTCTGGCAGACACCACAATCACCGAATCTGAGAAGCATATGAATCCTCTCAAGCCTCTGAATGCTGTAGACAGTTGAATAGGAACCATACGAATAGGTTTGCACTCCTAGCAGTCAAACTGGAACAGCATGCAATAAATCCTCCCCCAATAATGAGACGACACTTCACATTGAGGGTTAAACAGGAACTCTGGACTGGCTCATCCAGCCTGGCTTTTATTACAATAATCCACATACATGGTTCAGCCCACACATCCCCTCCCCTCAGATAACATTAAACCCAATTATCCGGTACACCTTTTCAGCCAAGTTCTGGATGTACCCCAAAACCCGGGGGTACACCTTTAAATCCAGCATCGCTGGATAGCCCTTATTCAGGGGGACAACATATCCAAAATTCAAGTCATTCGGATGAACAGTTCGGGAGATATGAGGTTCCAAAGATTTGACCGACCGCATGGGTAAAGTATCCGAAAACAGTTCCATGCATTTTGGCCCTGCGGTCGGTCACAAACAAGGGAATGAAAACAGACGAATTGCCTGTGTTATAGAGCCTGGAGAGGGTTTGAATGAATTCCCTTGTTTGTGGGGTTCTTTCTACCGAACGGCGGGTCATTCGGTAGTTTCTATACGAATTTCTGGAAGTATGGAGGTCTCAGCGATGTTTGCCTAGTCAAGTGTCCGATTTTAATTCCAGACACTCGACGGCAAAACACCGCTGTTCGGTAGTTTAAGATGGCCGCCGCCACGTGTTTGTTTCCCGAATGGCGGCCACCCAGAGGACAAAGAATACATTACACTGATTGCCAATTACCCGTTTGCAACATTGTTGCAAACTGTAATTGAAGGCACACTTATTCCTGGGTGGTCTGGTTGTTCGGTAGTTTCACTCAATATAATGAATGGAGTGATTCTACCGAACAATCAGGTGAATGCTGCATACATATCCCAGGTTAAACTCAACACATAAATACATATGTAATATTAAAGGCAGTATACTGGAATATGCTCCACAGTCTTAAAGGGACAGTAGTCCCAAAAGTCCCAATATGTCGATCGCTAATTTTAAAGGGCCAGTAGCAGCAATATAAAGTACAATATGCCCCAAATAACCCAGGGGCCATAGTCAGCAGGTAGGAGGCTAGCAAACAGGCTTCTCCAGGGCCCAGTGGCGAGGTTGGTTTCGCCACACCATGTGATGGGATGTTTCATTCTCCCTACATAACACAGCTGGCAGGTATATGAGAAGATATACAATCCATTCTTGGAGTTGAATGTTAAAAGTTTTCTAATTTAATATTTCTTTTCTTTCGCGAAGGTCTGGAAAATTAGTGACATGGCTCTTTTTATTATTCGTACCTTTACACACCAGAAATATACCGCAACCAAAAAATTCCTTCATTATGTAAAAAGTGTGTATTTATCGGGTAGAATGTGGTTTTTTTTTTTTTTTTTTTTAAATAGTCACTTTTTAAAATTGGCCAGAATTTCCAAAGCATGCTTTTCACTTTTTTATTTATTTTTTATTTTTATTGAATTCACATATAAAAGGTAATTTTAGATTGTCTTGGTGTATATACCAAAAGGGACTCTCTGTTAATAGCTTTTCTTTTTTCTATTCTTTGTTCCAACTCTCTGTTCATATCCCTTTCCCATTTAATCTGGCTTTATTGTATTTTGTATTGTATTTGCTTGGTTATGAAAAGTACATAGATCGGTGCAATTTATCCTAATTCTGAGGAACTGGTACTTTTGTACGTTTCCTAGCCAAGGATTAAAATGACAGCTATCCAATTGTGTAAAGTTATTTACATCTACAGATCTTAAAATAGTGCTGGCTTTAATTTCATTGCCTTTAATAAATATATTTAAATCTAAAAAATTTACTATATGATTGCTAAAATTGTTAAGTTTATACCCCAAATGTTGGAGTTCAAATATTCTAAAAATAAAATAGGATTTCCTTAATACCCTTCCAGATAAAGATCAAATCCCCTGATATACATGTTGGAGTTCCCAAAATGCCATGAACAGGTTGGCATTGCTTAGTGCAAACCTGGTTCCCATCGCATTACCACACGTTTGCAAATAGAAAACATCCTGAAACAAGAAGTAATGGTTTACTTTTATTTTATTTATAAAGTGCCCCCTATATGCTAACTGTAACGAAGCTCCAGTACTCCCACCGAGTACCTCCGCCAAGTCTGATCCTCGTAGCTATCAGAGACCCTGGAGCACTTAAGACCCAGTTGCCAAGGCTTGACTGGGATCACTGAGGGCCTTTTACACATTGCACCAAACACCACACGACACATGGTGAAGGTTAAAACAGCAACTAACTTTAATAAACATAGCAAACATACAACTACTATACTATAGTACAAGGAAGGATGGGGTTCGATTGAGGAGGGACAGGGCAGCTAGTTTAAACGAGTCTGGCAGTGTCCATAGGACAGCGCCCTGCTGGGGAAACAATAGGACAGGAAAAAGGGGGAGGGGGAGAGGCACAGACAAGCAATACATTCAACATACCTGTGACGAAGTGCCCTTCGCCACTTTGCCCTGGAGCTTGCCTGCCTCCTCCCCTGCGACTATGGCCCCTGGGAGATTGTACCCTCTTAAACCAGGATTTGGTTTCTTTATGAGACTTTTACTGGGTGTGTAATGTAATTGTTTATAGTGCGTACTGTGAAATGTATTGCCTGCTCTCCTGTACTGCTGAGGTTTGCTACCAACTAGGTGGATTTGGCTATGGAGCTTGTCTAGTGCTCTCTGTTGGTAGCAACAGCAATATGCACTACCTGAATAGCAAGACAGGAGAGACATTTTGTGTTAATTATGGTCTTCTCCACCCATTTATAAATATGTAATTATGTTGTAATAAGTCACTGTATGTTGCCTGCTATGATTTGGTTGTTTGTAATTTTATTGAGTTGTCACAGCAATGTTAATGTAATGACCATATTGGCTAGTCCCAAGTAAAATAAAGTTTTAAACAGTTCTTCTTGAGCCCTCAAAACGTAGCCTTGTCTCGTTATTGGAGGGAGTCGTTATAATCACACTGGGGATTGCTATGCTCTGCGTACTCCCCTGAGCTTGAATCACTTAGCTCTTTTAAGAGCTGTTCCTGTTACGCTCTACTTGGAGGAGAGTTCTTCCCCACACAGTCCTGGATGCTGGAGGTTCATACAGGGTGGAAGGAAGAGGTCTTTCCCACACGGTCCTGGAGGACAGAAGCCGATCCAGGGTGGAAGGAAGACGGCGAGACTCCAGTCAAGCTGCGGCGGTTGCAGAGTCTGCGGTGGTTGTGGTGTGCGGTGCTTGTGGTCCTCGGCACAAGCTAGGAAGCGTCCATCAACGGAGGGTACTCGGTCGGAATACGCGGAGCTCCGTTACAGTGGTGGCAGCGGTGGGATGGCTTTCTAGCACGAGGAGCAGCATCCTGGAGACACCGGAATTATTACGGAGCGATATGGAGCCAGCAAGTCCCTGGACAGCGCTCGAAGTGGAGGATGAGTTCGACTGGAGGTTACAGAGCCTCTTGGCCCCATTGGGTGAGCCAGTATCAGAGGCAACCATGTTGGACTGCAGAGAGGGCACCAGGAAAGAGATGTGGGACGAAGCCCTGGAGGGTATCCAGCTTTGGCGAGGTGAGCGTCTCCCCAGCGAGGAGCAGCGACTACAGGCCAGAGTGGCCCTATGGATGCCTATGATGGGAGAACAGCCCAGGTGGGAGTTGGTAATGCAGCTTAATTCTCTGGCATGGAGGGAACTGGGGCTCGACGACGCATACCAGGCGCTACATTGGTATGCAGTTCAGCGTGTTCCCGGGATGGCTAAGTGCGACAGACCAGAGGGCGAGGATTACAATGGCCCATGCCTATTATGGGACGCCTTTGCCGGACCAAGGTTCGGGGACACTGCAGAGTCACGGCTAGGGGACATATATGAATCCAGAGCAACCATACTAGATCTCCCTATGGATGAAGACCTAGTGCCAGACCTGTTTGAATTGACCATCCAGGAATGGGAACTGGAGCAGGATTACCAATACCTACTCAGTTCCAATCAGTCCCAGTATACTTTGGAGGTACCGCCAGGGCAGTGGGAGTCCCAGGGGGCCGAAGATGTCGTCCTTCCCCCCCAGTGGCAGTGTGAACCCCAGGGGGCCGGAATTGTCGTCCTTCCCCCCCAGCGGCAGTGTGTACCCCAGGGAGCTGAAGGTGTCGTCGTTCCTCCTCAACGGCAGTGTGTACCCCAGGGAGCAGAAGGTGCCGTCCTTCCTCCCCAGCGGCAGAGGGGGCCGAAGGTGTCGTCCTTCCCCCCCAGCAGCAGTGTGAACCCCAGGGAGCTGAAGGTGTCGTCCTTCCTCCCCAGCAGCAGTGTGTGTTACAGGGAGCTGAAGGTGTCATCCTTCCTCCCCAGCGGCAGTGTGTACCCCAGGGAGCTGAAGGTGTCGTCCTTCCTCCCCAGCGGCAGTGGGTGTCCCAGGGAGCTGAAGGTGTCGTCCTTCCTCCCCAGCGGCAGTGTGTACCCCAGGGGGCCGAAGGTGTTGTCCTTCCCCCCCCAGCGGTAGTGTGAACCCCAGGGAGCTGAAGGTACCGTCCTTCCTCCCCAGCGGCAGTGTGTGTCCCAGGGAGCTGAAGGTGCCGTCCTTCCTCCCCAGCGGCAGTGTGTACCCCAGGGGGCCGAAGGTGTCATCCTTCCCCCCCCCCAGCGGCAGTGTGAACCCCAGGGAGCTGAAGGTACCATCCTTCCTCCCCAGCGGCAGTGTGTGTCCCAGGGAGCTGAAGGTGCCGTCCTTCCTCCCCAGCGGCAGTGTGTACCCCAGGGAGCTGAAGGTGTCGTCCTTCCTCCCCAGCGGCAGCCTGTGTTTCAGGGAGAGGAGCGCAGCACCCATAACAAGGGGAGACACCAATCTCCCATATGGCGCAGATGGGACCGTGGTCTCTGTGCCTGACCTACCGGGATGCTGGACAGCCTGTCCAGATCCCCCACTACCCTCACCAGGACAACAGGAGGAGGGGGTAAGTACAAATTCTCCTCCCCAGTTAACTCCTAACGTGGCCTCAGGGTTAACAGAGGCGATGTTAACCCCTACTGACTCCCATGTTCCCCTGGCTACTGAGCCGGACTATGGTCCCAACACCCCAGCAGAAGAGCTGGCAGCTGGGCAGAGTGCAGTCGGCCTCTGGCCTCCCTTTGTCCCTTGTACAGAGCTGGATGTCCTGCAGGTTATACCAGTAGAAGAGCTGGCATCAGGGCAGAACGCAGCTGGCCTCTGCCCTTCCGACCCCATTGTTATAGGACTGGCCTACAACTCCCTCACCCCAGCAGAAGCGCTGGCATCAGGGCAGAGTGCCGCTGGCCTCTGCCCCTCAAGTCCCCACAGCGTGTTGCCCCGTCACCCCAGAGGGATACCCAGGTGCAGTAGCGGGTTGTTGTGGGTGGGTTACCCTGGCACTTGTTTTTTGTGGGTGGGCGGATCGACTAACTTAGGCACTGACCGACAGAAGGTCAGGTGCCTGTTTAGTCTTCCCCCCAAAGGGGAGATGTGTGACGAAGTGCCCTTCGCCACTTTGCCCTGGAGAGGCCTGCTTGCCTGCCTCCTCCCCTGCGACTATGGCCCCTGGGAGATTGTACCCTCTTAAACCAGGATTTGGTTTCTTTATAAGACTTTTACTGGGTGTGTAATGTAATTGTTTATAGTGCGTACTGTGAAATGTATTGCCTGCTCTCCTGTACTGCTGAGGTTTGCTACCAACTAGGTGGATTTGGCTATGGAGCTTGTCTAGTGCCCTCTGTTGGTAGCAACAGCCATATGCACTACCTGAATAGCAAGACTGGTTAATTTGCATATTCGGGTAGATTTGCAAATCGCTAATTCTGCATGCAGGAGAGAAATTTTGTGTTAATTATGGTCTTCTCCACCCATTTATCAATATGTAATTATGTTGTAATAAGTCACTGTATGTTGCCTGCTATGATTTGGTTGTTTGTAATTTTATTGAGTTGTCACAGCAATGTTAATGTAATGACCATATTGGCTAGTCCCAAGTAAAATAAAGTTTTAAACAGTTCTTCTTGATCCCTCAAAACGTAGCCTTGTCTCGTTATTGAAGGGAGTCGTTATAATCACACTGGGGATTGCTATGCTCTGTATACTCCCCTGAGCTTGAATCACTTAGCTCTTTTAAGAGCTGTTCCTGTTACGCTCTCCTTGGAGGGGAGTTCTTCCCCACACAGTCCTGGATGCTGGAGGTTCAAACAGGGTGGAAGGAAGAGGTCTTTCCCACACGGTCCTGGAGGACAGAAGCCGATCCAGGGTGGAAGGAAGACGGCGAGACTCCAGTCAAGCTGCGGCGGTTGCAAAGTCTGCGGTGATTGTGGTGTCTGGTGCGGTGCTTGTGGTCCTCGGCACAAGCTAGGAAGCGTCCATCAACGGAGGGTACTCGGTCGGAGTACGCGGAGCTCCGTTACAATACCCTGCACCAATAATGGGCACAGGGTGACCAAAACACAAAAGGAATCTGGGGACCCACACATAGTGTCTGTCTTCCATCCCCAGAGACGGTGACTACCGTCACACTAACACTGTACATAGATTAAATATAGCATGATGTATTCAGATGGATAGACTGGCAGGTTTACAGTGTGTGTTTAACCATATACATTATATAAATCATTTAATATAAATGGTCACTGACTAGGTGGATTAGCAAGATGTCATGGGGTTTTGCAGTGAGACAGGGGTACAATGACGTGACAAGAACAGTTACTAACAAAGATTATACGCTTTCTGGTACTAATTTAATGGATTTATATTTTTGGACACTGTGGTTGTGCCCTATGGTAACTTCCAACAAATACTACCATTCATTTAACTTTCCTGACCTACCTCGGCCACCAGTTTGTCATCGCTGCCAAGGCATCGTAGTGGGGGGCGTGTGGGGATGAAGTGGTTATAACCAGGCTTTATACTCCTATTCCCTAACAGCATAAAATAACATTAATAAATCCGAAATCACTGCCACTAACTAAACCCTTTATTGGGGGTTTTGGTCAATGCTCATATAATGATATTCTAGTTTTATTAACCCAAAGCCATTGATTAATTCTAAGATCATTCGAACCCTGTGCAGCGCCTCCATATTCTATATATTATGGTATTTTATTGTGGGAATACAGGGAGAGACGCATTCCAATCTCTGGCCTTGTCGAGTCTTATTAACCTCTTATTCTCTCCTCCTCGCAGGTTTAATTTGCCACCCATGAATTATTCAGGAGACATTGGAACAAAGACAGACCTGGTCACAGCGAATCCAAGTATCCTGCACAACAGGTAAAGAACAGACTGATATATTATATCAGTGCATGGAGGAGAAGATGTCTACAGGTGGCTCATCAGCTGTACTTATCTACAGTTCCCATGATGCTTAGCTAGCCTGGGGCTAGTTGATGGCTGATTATTACTGTGGCTAGCCCTGGAGTAAACATACCTTGAATCTTTATATAACGCATGATATAGGTCTAAAGATCATGTTCTTCTATTTCAGCTACTCAAAACTGGACGAGGAGAGGAAACCCTTTATTGATGATCTAAAGGCATACAAGTCTGCCCTGATCGTGATGCCAGCTTTCTCCTTTACCAGCAATGTAGACATTTCCTTTAAAGTTTTTTATACTTTGCAAGACTTTGAGTCACAGCAGAAGGTGGTTTACTTCCACCCAGACTATTTGAAGAACCTTGCGCTCTACTGGATAAATAAGGGTCTTACGGCTCGTCGTTTGTCCTCTGGCCTCATAATGGTTAGCACAGCCTTGGAGCTCTGCGATGAGATCACACTCTATGGTTTCTGGCCTTTTTCTAGAGGTGCAACAGGGAAACCAATTTCACATCGCTATTATGATAACAAAGTGCCAAAACCTGGCTTCCATTCCATGGCTGATGAGTTTTTCTTCTATACCCAGATGCATAGCAAAGGGATCCTGAAAATAAAGATCGGAACATGTTACTGAGATGCGACCATGAAAATTCAATGAGATTAAAGGGACCTTTTATATTAGAGAGTACATGTTAGAGCACTTCGAGGAAACACAAATACAATATTCATATATGATGGATCAGATTCACTGAATTCTCATCTAGAACCAGTAATAATATCAAACCTTACATTTATCAGGATGCCGGTGTCATATACCACTGACTCAACACAACTGTCTACCTACCTAACCATATTTTAGGGGCAAAATGAAAACACAAAAGACTAAAAATGATGGGAAATTTTTAACAAAACAATGTTCTTTGTAAGAGAAACACGCAGATACTGCTCTCTATAAAACACTGTTGTTTCAAATTTGATGTTAAAAACATGGACTTTTAGTAGTTATATGTCCTGTATCTGGAGGTTAAAACCTCTTTATTGTAGGAAAGTCTGTTACATGGTCCAAGAGGTATTAAGCTCATACCTCGACCGCCTGATGTTGGAAACTCCTGCCTCGGCAAGCGCTAGGAGCATCGATTGGCGGAGGTACTCAGTCGGAGTGCTAGCGGTCCGTCACGCACCCATATACACACTGACACCTACACATACACACACATTGACAACATGCAGATACACAGACACATACTGACACATATACTAACAGACACATATACTGAAAAACATACTGACAGAGACAGATATACTGACACATACACTTACACACTGATACATATACACAGACACATACACACTGCACATTAGTGTGAGTTTTATTGCTGTGGAGCTCTGTGATACACTCATGCATACTGCAATTTACTGTGAGTTTTATTGCTGTGGAGCTCTGTGATACACTCATGCATACTGCAATTTACTGTGAGTTTTATTGCTGTGGAGCTCTGTGATACACTCATGCATACTGTGATTTACTGTGAGTTTTATTGCTGTGGAGCTCTGTGATACTCATACACACTGTACATTACTGTGAGTTTTATTGCTGTGGAGCTCTGTGATACACGCATACATACTGCAATTTACTGTGAGTTTTATTGCTGTGGAGCTCTGTGATACACTCATACACACTGTACATTACTGTGAGTTTTATTGCTGTGGAGCTATGTGATACACTCATACATACTGCAATTTACTGTGAGTTTTTTGTTACTGTGGAGCTCTGTGATACTCATACACACTGTACATCACTGTGAGTTTTATTGCTGTGGAGCTCTGTGATACTCATACACACTGTACATTACTGTGAGTTTTATTGCTGTGGAGCTCTGTGATACACTCATACATACTGCAATTTACTGTGGGTTTTATTACTGTGGAGCTCTGTGATACACTCATACATACTGCAATTTACTGTGGGTTTTATTACTGTGGAGCTCTGTGATGCTCATACACACTGTACATTGCATGGGGAAAATATTCGGCTCGGCATTCCAAAATTCGGGACTTCATCAATTCGGGACTTCGGCACTTCGGAACTTCGCAACTTCGGAACTCCGGCATTTCGGGACTTTTGTTGCAGCCGCTTGGTAGATAACTCCCTAATTCCCACGGTATTAGGGAGTTATCTACCAAAAGGCTGAAAGACCTAAATTGGTCTTTCAGCCAAATTTACTTATACTAAGTAAAAATTACTTGGTATTAGTAAATTGTGCCCCTACTCGCAATACCGCAAGTAGGGGCATGTCTATTAAACAGCGGGTGGGGGCCCTAAAGTAAAAAAAAGGGGGGAGGACCTATTGTCCTCCCCCCTGGCCCCCACCCCTGAGCGACGGGTGGGAGCCCTAAATACAAATGGGGGGACCTAATGTCCTCCCGCCTGGCCCCCACCCCTGAGCGGCAGGTGGGGGCCCTAAATACAAATGGGGGGACCTGAGCAGTGGGTGGGGGCCCTAAACAAGAATAAAGGGGGGACCTAATGTCCTCCCCCTGGCCCCCACCCCTGAGCGGTGGGTAGGGGGCCTAAACAAGAATAAGGGGAGACCTATTGTCCTCCCCCCTGGCCCCCACCCCTGAGCGGTGGGTGGGGGCCCTAAATACAAACTGGGGGGGGAAACCTATTGTCCTCCCCCCTGGCCCCCACCCCTGAGCGGTGGGTGCCCTAAACAAGAATAAAGGGGGGACCTAATGTCCTCCCCCTGGCCCCCACCCCTGAGCGGTGGGTAGGGGGCCTAAACAAGAATAAGGGGGGGACCTATTGTCCTCCCCCTTGGCCCCCACCCCTGAGCGGTGGGTGGGGGCCCTATATACAAATTGGGGGGACCTAATGTCATCCCCCTGGCCCCCACCCCTGAGCGGTGGGTGGGGGCCCTAAATACAAACTGGGGGGACCTATTGTCCTCCCCCCTGGCCCCCACCCCTGAGCGGCGGGTGGGGGCCCTATTCATCCCTGTCATTACATTGACTGGCTAAGTAACTTACATTTTATATGAATGTGTGTTACTTGATTGTTGTAAGTGTTGCAAATGCTTACAGCTGAATTCTGTCTATGTTTGTATACTTTTTATTTGAAATTGTATACAATGTAACATTCTTCTTCTTTCACTGGGTAAGTATATTTGTACTTAGGCAATACTGTGCTTCGGAACTTCGGCACTTTGACACCTCGGAACTTCGGAAACTTCGGCACTTCAGCAATTCGGCACTACTACACTTCGGAAATTCGGTAATTTCGGCACTTCGGGACTTCATCAATTCGGCACTTCAGGACTTCGGCAATTCAACTATTTGGACATTCGGAAGCACCCGAATGTCCGAATTACCTGAAATTCGGCCGAATTTTAATTCGGACCGAAACGAATTGCACATGTCTACTGTACATTACTGTGAGTTTTATTGCTGTGGAGCTCTGTGATACTCATACACACTGTACATTACTGTGAGTTTTAGACACTTAATGTACAAAGAAATCTACATGGTTAGTGTGTGAATTAAGAGGATTAAAAGGTGCTGCAGATTACCCAGACATGCACAATATTACAGGTGCGATAACATCCAATTATGTCATAAAATACTGATGAATTTCTCAGTGCATGTTATTGCATAACTGATTTAAACTGGGGATTTTTAAAGAAAATTGCAAAAGGGATTGTAAGATGAAGGGCTTTCCTCAGTGGGCGAGGGAGGGCAGGCTTTGTCTGCACGTGAGAAGCGATTACATCTGTCGGCAGTGTGCAGTGCACGCTGAAGACAGAGGTAATTTTGTCTTCAGGCACATGAATGAGGCACATGAAGAGGCTTGGGGGGGAATGAGGCACATGAAGAGGCTTGGGGGGGAATGAGGCACATGAAGAGGCTTGGGGGGGATGAGGCACATGAAGAGGCTTGGGGGGGTGAGGCACATGAAGAGGCTTGGGGGGGAATGAGGCACATGAAGAGGCTGGGGTGAATGAGGCACATGGAGGGGCCTTGGGGAATAGGACCTATTTAGTTTAGTTTAGAAAAACGTCGCCTGAGAGGGGATATGATAACATTATACAAATATATTCGCCACCAATACAAACCATTGTGTGGAAATCTATTAATAAACCGGACTTTACATAGGACACGAGGTCATGCGTTTAGACTGGAAGAAAGAAGATTTCGTCTAAGGCAAAGGAAAGGTTTTTTTTACTGTAAGACCAATAAGGATGTGGAATTCTCTGCCTGAAGAAGTGGTTTTATCAGAGTCCATACAGATGTTCAAACAGCTACTAGATGCATACTTGCAAAAACAGAATATTCAAGGATATAATCTTTCAATGTAGGCATAACTGCTTGATCCAAGGATGAATCTGACTGCCATTCTGGGGTCAAGAAGGAAGTTTTTTCCTAGCTTGTTGCAAAATTGGAAGTGCTTAAAACTGGGTTTTTTGCCTTCTTTTGGATCAACAGCAAAAAACAAATGTGAGGAAGGCTGAACTTGATGGATGCAAGTCTCTTTTCAGCTATGTAACTATGTAACTATATGACATATGGAGAGTTTTGGGGGGAATGAGACAAATGGAGGGGCTGGGAGGAGGGAATGAGAAACACTTGGAGGGGGATGTTGAAATACGTGGGTTCGGTACTCCTGAAATTCGGAACTTTGGAACTGTTTTGCCACTTTGCAGAAATCTGAAGCACTTTGCCACCACAACCACTTACACAACTGTAGAACTCCCTAACCCTAACCACCACAACCACTTACACATCTATAGGGCTCCGAATGCCCAGAATGCCACCACAACCACTTACACATCTGTAGGGCTCCTTAACTCTAACCCTAAAACCTAACCACCAAAACAACTTACACATCTATAGGGCTCCCAGTGCCTGGGCTTATTGGTTAAGACTTCTGTCATCATTCACGTAATTTTCTTGTTTTGCCACTTTTCAGAAATTCAAAGCACTTCAGCAATTCGGTTCGGTTCAGCAATTCGGAAATCTGGCAATTCGGAAATCTGGCAATTCGAACTTCAGACATTCGTAAGCATCCGATTGTCCGAATTGCGCAAAATTCATCCAAATGTACATTCGGAATGAAATGAATTGCACATGTCTAGAATGCATGTTTGCTTTGAGCGTGTAAAGTCAGTGTATAAATGCATATGTATAATTGTGGAATTTCAGTGCATTGTCAAGGATATATGCAGGGACGTATTAGCTGTGAGGCAAACAAGGCATTTTCCAGGGGTCGGCAAAAAAAGCCGCCCCCAAATGCCCAGGTCAAATGTCTTGTTAGCCTTGCGGCTAACTGACAAGCCAGGCGTTTGGGCGGCGCTGGCGAGGGAGCACTTTCCCCTGAACTCTCTGCTCAGCTCCCTCGCGCACCGCAGAGTGATGCCGGCAGCCGGAATGTGACATCATATTCCGGCTCCCGGCATCACTCTGCGGCGCGCGAGGGAGCTGAGCAGAGCGCTCAGGGGAAAGTGCTCCCTCGCCAGTGCCGCCCGACCCCGACCGACTAGCAACCCCACTAGACCCCAGGGAGAGGGAGAACTTTGGGCAACACAAAACCAGGATACACCACTGGATATATGAGTGTGTGAATGGAGCCAGAATATGATGTCACTCCAGCCCCTGCATCACTAAAGGCGCATGAGTCAGCTGACAAGGGAGATCACTGCTCCCTTGCCCTCCCGCACTGTATGCCCGCCCAGCCGCTCAGCACAGCAGCCCCACTGGAACCCATGAAAATAGAGACTCCATTCCAGCACTCCCTAAGGTAGGGAGGCTGGGTGGAGTGAAATTTAAAAAAAAAAAAAATTGTATGTGTGTCTGTACCTATGGATCTGTGAAGAGATATAGGAGGGGCTAGAATTGGTCAATGCTTTATAGGCATGGGTTAGCACTTTGAATTGACTCCTGTAGGAAACAGAAAGCCAATGTAAGGACATGACAGAGGGGTGAGGTATGAGAGGACCGACTAGAGAGGAAATTCAGTCTGGCAAGAGCATTCATTCATACGACTGCAGCGGGGAAATACGGCTTTTGGGAAGACCAATTAGGAGAGGGTTACAATAATCCATGCGGGAAATTACTAGAGCATGGACAAGCTATCGAGTACAAAGAGAAAATAGAAGGGGACCAAAGACAGCTCCAACTCCAACCGAGACAGGAACAAGGGAGGAGGTATCATAAGAAAAGGAGACACTGAATGAGCATTGGGAGAGATAAGAGATAAAACCACAAGAGGACGGAGTCACAGAGACCGAGTGATTGAAGAGTTGAAGAAGGAGAGCATGATCAAAGGCAGCAGAAAGGTCAAGAAGAATTAGTATGGAGTAGTGACCTTTGGATTTAGCTTTGGATTAGGTCTGTGTGGACCACCTGTCACCCCGACTGGGTGCCTCGTCAATCGATGCTTCTAGTGCTCACCGAGGACTCCAAGCACTCCACCGGACACCATAAGCACTGTAGACCCCAAGAACCACCGCAGCTTGGTAGTTGTCTTGCTGTCCTCCACCCACCCTGGATCCAAGACCAGGATCCAGCTTCCAATGGGTGAATCTCTCCTGCAAGAGAGTATAGCTGTGAAGCTCTTACAAGAGATAGTGGTTATAGCTTGTATAGCAGATCTTTACAAACACGAGGCTCGGCTCTATGTTGAGGGTGAAGTAAGACTGAATTTTTTTTTTTTTTTTTTACATTTTTTTTTTAAATTCTTTATTTTGTTGTACACAAGATAAACAAGCATCCTTGGTGCGCCACAATAGCGACATCAGGGTGAATTGGCAAACATTTGCATTACATTTTGTGGCATTGTTAGTCAGGTACATTTTTATATTATTTAACAACGATTAACAGGGTAGTTTTCAGTAGATGAAAAATATACAGATATGCTATCTATATGTCACCTCGGCATAGGCAGGAAACACTGGATATGTTAACAGCAGTAAATGGCAAATTAGGATCATGCATTTGTCCTAGGATATTTTTAAACTGGCTGCAATATTCTAGGTATATCCTAGTTGAGTTACAAGATAGGGGGGCTGTTAGGTGAGGAAAAGCTCCTCCGTATTAGGTTCCTTGGGCTTTAATAGGCTTGTGCATATAGACTTACAGGGCTATTGTGGGACTGAGATGAGGTTTAAAGGCCCAGTGGGGTTTGTGAGCGCTGTCTGTTTAACATCTAAAAGTGCTGGGGCCCTAATAAGGGTGTCTAGCTTTATGTGGCTCAATGGGGATTAACTGCGGGCTGTATAGACTGAACCTGCTTTCTGCATGCTTAGTCCTTATGGTAGTCCATATTGCTCATCCCACTCCGACTCTGGAGGCTTGGTGCAGGAGCCTAGTGTGGGGGTCGTGGTTGGGCCATAACTGGTCACCTTCTTGGTGTGAGACTGCCGCTGCCCCCTTGTTGTTGTCCCTCCGGTCGTTCACGAGTGTGAGCTGGATTGGAGTGGGATACTGTATGCTTCTGGTCTTATGTGTCGCGAGGTGGGGTAAGTATGCACTTCGGGTCCTGCTTTTTCTCTGTGCGGTGTGTCCCCTTTGGTGTCTCTTGCGAAGTTTCCTCTTCTTATGCAGCGTGGTCCGCCGCCATGTTGTGGCCTGTTCTGCAGGTGAGGCCTTTGGAGCTCTCTTCTGAGCTGGAGACAGCCTCTTTGTCAGGTGGCTCTGTGGCTGGAGGGAGGTGAGTGGCTGCTTTCTGCCCTCAATCTTGCGCCAAAAATCGGCTAGTAGTGCCTCCAGCTTTTGCCAGGTTCCATGGTCTGTGTTCATGGGGCCGGGGGGGTGTGCTGTAGTCGCCATGATGGGTGTCACGCTGGTTGCTCTGCCGGTTAAAATGGCTTCACCTTGCGCTCTCCCCGTTCCATGATTGCCTCTCTGTAGTGGACCGCCATTAAACCCGACGGCCCAGGGGGGGAGTAGCAGGGCCCCTGCTCGTTGGGCATCTTCACCACGCGGTCCCGGATTGGGAGATCGGCCGCCTCCCCCGACCGGTGCGCGCCAGGTTCCATGCTGCGAGAAGTGTAAACAGGCTTTGTGTGGGTCATGGGCCGCCACATCGGTTCCCAGCCCCATCGCGGGTCTGGTAAGTCGGTTTTGAGCATCATTTGTAGGCTTCGTGTGGCTGGATGTGCCCTTAAGCTCCCTGTATGCGGAGGAGCTCTGCTGTGGCACGTCTGTCCTCCATGCTGGTCAGGCCCCGCCCCCAGCGAAGTAAGACTGAATTTTAATGGTGCCACACTAGCCTTTTATGATAATCCCCATGCAAGGGGTACAACCAATGGACCTTGTTGGGGACTTCAACACAAAGACACAGACCAATAAGAACAATGATTAAATGCACGACACTCCCATAACAAACATACAATCCCTCCTCTCTGCCTGGGAGTTAATTGAGTCAGATATTGTATCAATTCAATAATCTCCAGGCAGAAAAAACACATATTTTATAAAGCCCCACAAGTACCCCAAACACATAAAATACCCACAATTGTTACATCCCCTGATAGCCCTGATCTGTGTGACCAACTGTCAGGGTACCTGTGGTCTCTACCTCCGAAAGAGGTAGAGACTTAGCTGTTCCTCCATCCAGACGGCCTGATGGCTCCCTTCCCCACGGTCTATCCGGTCATGCAAGGCCGGCCGCGAGGGAGTGACTGCCTTTTACAGCATCTAGGCAGGAAGTTGTCATCAGGACACTCCTCCGGAACGACCTGTCACTCAATTGCTGCAGGACCAATCAGGACGCCTCGGAGGCGTGGTTACTGCTCTGAACAGGGTATTTAACAGAGCTTCTTTCATTAGCTCATTGCCCTGTCGTGGTTCTAGCTTGTTCTAGTCACTCAGTGCTTGTGTATTCTATTATCCCTTTTGGTTTTGACCCGGCTTGTTTACCTTACTCTGCTTATCTCTGTTACCCTTGATTCGGCTTGTCTCTCGCTTACCTGTCTTCTGTTACCCTCGACCTCGGTTTGTCTTTGACCATTCTATACTGTACTACTTACTATTCTAAGGTCCGGTATACGTATCTGGCTACTGTTTGTACTCTGCGTGTTGGATCCCTGTCCCGATCCTGACACCAACATATCCAAAAATCACCCAGATCAGTGCAGGGGTTCAGGAATTTCCTGGAATTCATAGTTTTTACCGACCACAGGCATGATCCCATAGCCGAATATAGTTCCATAGAATCGCGGCTAAGTGCCGCTGGAGGACCAACCGGGACCCACAAAGTCATCAGGACGAAAATAGTTCCATAAAATCGCGGCTAAGTGTCGTTGGGGATCCGCAAAGTTTTCATGCCGAAAATAGTTCCAGGGCATTCACGGCTAAGTCCCCCTGAAGTGTATTCGCGGTTTTGGTCCATGCGAACAAGATGGCCACCACCTCGTGGTCGTCCATAGGAATTGAAGCCACTCACACTTAGACTACTTTGTGGTGGTCAATGTATCGATTAAGCTTAACAAGCTCCAGGGTGGTCTTGTCATGGAGTAACACTTCCGGGTTCAGCACTCAGCGGTGAGGAGCCGGACCCCGCCCCCCTCTGACACAGCTCTGACGGTATTTAGGGAGACTGGGCCAGAGAGAGGGTGCTTGGTGATTGATTGTGTGAGCTAACGTGTGAGCTCCCGCCGCGAGACCGCGGGCTCCACAGGCTCAGCTACTGGGAGCTACTTCCACCAGACTTACCTCTCCACAAGCTCAAACAAGCCGTTCCAGCCTTTGAGCAAATGCAAGGATTGCTGCATGCCATAAAGGATTACTGGAGACTTTGCTACTTTACAAGTGGACCATATCTCTGAACTATTGGAGGACTACCCATATTAACCTTAAGTATATCTTTCAGCTATTTGTCTACAATATCATTTATTAATGAACTAATGCTTGCTTACTCAAACCTTCATTGCTACAAGTTACTAATCTCATGAAGGACAACTCCCATCATGCTTATTCACTATGAAATGTTTCTTGCTTAGCAATTCCATTCAGTGCTTCAAGTTACTAATCTCATGAAGGACAACTCCTATCATGCTTATTCACTATGAACTGTTTCTTGCTTAGCAATTACATTCAGTGCTTCAAGTTACTAATCTCATGAAGGACAACTCCCATTATGCTTATTCACTATGAACTGTTTCTTGCTTTGCAATTACATTCAGTGCTACAAGTTACTAATCTCACGAAGGACAACTCCCATCATGCTTATTCACTATGAACTGTTCTTGCTTTGCAAATATTCTTAGCTACTTGCTTATTGTTCCTATTGAAGATTATTCTCATGAACTAATGTTACTTAATGCATCTCTGAATAAATACTTAATAATGAACTTTGTGTTGTAGATTACTTGCACTTCTTCCTATTGGATTATTGCCTAAATGCAATTCATTTAAGTTTAACACTTATTAAAACTTCGGTTGAATCAAGTTACCAGTGATTCTCTCTTTTCTTAAAGCTACAGTATTGATACGTAAGGATTCTCCATTTCTTCACTATTGTAATTAGGGAGATTACAAGCTGCAGTTCAGTTCCAATCCAAATCACCCCTGGTAGCGTAACAGGTCTCCTGTTTGTGCGGCTGCTCCGTTACCGAACCATATAATTCAAATAGACAAACGGAGACTTTTATATCACAGTTTACATGGTCCATAGTCTGTGGGCAACAGGCTGGCAAGTATGCCCTCCAAGAACCCGTGACGAGGTCCAGTTCATCACAAGGTCGTTAGTAACTATGATAAGAGATATCTTCCCTAGTGTGTAATCAGTCTCCACTCTTTTGTCTCCATCACCCCTTACTGGTCTCCACATTACCCTTATTGTTATTCTCCATCTCACTCACTCCTGTTTCCCCAATTCTCCCCAGTAGAGCCTTGACCCCGTCACCCACCTGTCCTTCCCCTAACCCCTACATGTTTCTCGGAATCATTTCAATTAGATGTTTCACCACGTTTCTTGCAAATCACCCCAACTGTTACTAAGCCCCAATTCCACTTGTCGTTTCCCTACCCCCCACAAGTCTGTTCTTTCTCTCACCTCATTGTGTCTCTTCATTGTCCCACATGTCTCTGTCCTGCCCCATCTCACCCTCCATGTGTCTCACGCTCAATCTCCCCATGTCCACTTTCACATCACCTATTCCTCCTCTACCACGCAAATGTATCTCTGCCCTTTCTCGCCCTCAATATGTAATAACCTCACCCCAAATGTATTTCTGCCCTATCTCACCCTAACTATGTAACAACCTCACTCCAACTGTATCTCTGCCTATCTCACCCTCAATATGTAACGACCTCACCCCAAATGTATCTCTGCCCTATTTCACCCTCACTATGTAACAACTGTATCTCTGCCCTGTCTCTCCCTCAATATGTAATAACCTCACCCCAAATGTATCTCTGCCCTATTTCACCCTCACTATGTAACAACTGTATCTCTGCCCTATCTCACCCTCAATATGTAATAACCTCACCCCAAATGTATGTCTGCTCTATCTCATCCTGTTTCTACCCATAACCCAACGTCTCACCCCCACCTTTGGCCACAACCTACCTTTTGCCTCATTCTGCTCCCGAGGTTCGATGCCTGAAGTACAGTCTCTCTGTCTGCCTGCTGCTTGATAGATGCAGTATGGATGCTCTGCATGTGTTTTACACTGTCAGGATCCCACGGACGGCTGCGAGGGGAGGCTGCAGTCCGCTCGCGGCACTCACCCTCCAGCCGTCCGCGGTCCCCTTCTCCTCGTGCGCTTGGTGAGCGGCATCCTCCCAGCCTCGGATGCCGCCCGCATCTTCCTCTTCGTCCCCCAGCGGCAGCATGCATGACGCTGCATGCTGGGAGACCACCCAGTTGTGTAAATGCCGGGGTCAGCCACCTGACCTGGCGTTAAAGACACAGTGCCTCAATCACAGTGGGAGTTATAAATATCTCCCACGTGTGATTGTTAACTCTGATTGGAAATTATCCAATCAGAGTTAAGCAATGGGTTTAAATACTTACCTTTCCTGTCTCTCTCTGCCCTGTTGTGGTCTTTGCTTTCTAGTATTGCTGTTCTACTTGTGGTTCTCTCTGGTTTACGTACTCTCTGGCTTGTTTATCCGACCTTGTGGCTTTCTCCTACCATTTGACCTCGGCTTGTCTCTCGTTATTCTGTCTTCTGGTTCCCCTTACTCGGCTTGTCTCCTGACTATTCTTTGTGTGCTTAGCCCGGCCACTCTAAGGTCCGGTACTGCACCTTTTCTGTGTGTATGTTAGCGTGTTTTGGTTCCCAGAATCGTGACATACACAGAGCCTCGGTCTATATTTGTCAGATCGCCCCTGAGATCTCCTGTACAGCGTGCTGTAGTAGTTATGCTACTTGGAGTGTTCAACTCCTCCTTTTTATTCTTGTATATATGATACTCACAGCCTTACAATTTCCCACCATAAACTCTGAGAATAATAGAAACAGACCAAAATCGTGCTAATTAGATGAGAAAAACAATCAAATTCAGATCTATATTTAAATAACAAAAACCTGTGGCTTTAGATATGCAGCCTAATCTGTACAGCGAGCACATGATTGTCTGTCACAGGCAGTGCAGCTGCACCGAGGCCCACAGGCTGGGCTGGCCGCAGCGCCAAATTACCTTTCGGGCAACCAAAGCAGCTGCCTAGTGCTCTCCTCGACCTGCCTTTGCCTAGTGCTCTCCTCGACCTGCCGCTGCCTAATGTTCTCTTTGACCTGCCGCTGCCTAGTGCTCTCCTTGACCTGCCGCTGCCTAGTGCTCTCCTTGACCTGCCGCTGCCTAGTGCTCTCCTTGACCTGCCGCTGCCTAGTGCTCTCCTCGACCTGCCGCTGCCTAGTGCTCTCCTCGACCTGTGGCTGCCTAGTGCTCTCCTCGACCTGCTGCTGCCTAGTGCTCTCCTCGACCTGCCGCTGCCTAGTGCTCTCCTCGACCTGCCGCTGCCTAGTGCTCTCCTCGACCTCCCGCTGCCTAGTGCTCTCCTCGACCTGCCGCTGCCTAGTGTTCTCCTTGACCTGCTGCTGCCTAGTGCTCTCCTTGTCCTGCCGCTGCCTAGTGCTCTCCTTGACCTGTTGCTGCCTAGTGCTCTCCCCGACCTGCCGCTGCCTAGTACTCTCCTCAACCTGCCGCTGCCTAGTGCTCTCCTCGACCTCCCGCTGCCTAGTGCTCTCCTCGACCTGCCGCTGCCTAGTGTTCTCCTGGACCTGCTGCTGCCTAGTGCTCTCCTTGACCTGCCGCTGCCTAGTGCTCTCTTGACCTGCCGCTGCCTAGTGCTCTCCTTGACCTGTTGCTGCCTAGTGCTCTCCCCGACCTGCCACTGCCTAGTGCTCTCTTCGACCTGCCGCTGCCTAGTGCTCTCTTCGACCTGCCACTGCCTAGTGCTCTCTTCGACCTGCCGCTGCCTAGTGCTCTCCCGACCTGCTGCTGCCTAATGCTCTCCCCGACCTGCCGCTGCCTAGTGCTCTCCTCGTCCTGCTGCTGGCTAATGCTCTCCCCGACCTGCCGTTGCCTAGTGCTCTCCTCAACCTGATGCTGCCTAGTGCTCTCCCCGACCTGCCGCTGCCTAGTGCTCTCCCCGACCTGCCGCTGCCTAGTGCTCTCCCCGACCTGCCGCTGGTTAGTGCTCTCCCCGACCTGTCGTTGCCTAGTGCTCTACCCCGACCTGCTGCTGGCTAGTGCTCTACCCCGACCTGCCGCTGGCTAGTGCTCTCCCCGACCTGCCACTGGCTAGTGCTCTCCCCGACCTGCCGCTGCCTAGTGCTCTCCCTGACCTGCAGCTGCCTAGTGCTCTCCCCGACCTGTTGTTGCCTAGTGCTCTCCTCGACCTAATGCTGCCTAGTGCTCTCCTCGACCTGCCGCTGCCTAGTGCTCACCCGCCGGTCCAAGGAGGGCCCAAATGAGACAGGAACAAAATTTCAGCTGAGGATCGGCCACGTCCTCTGCTTTCAGTCTGCCTCATAGGCCTCAAGACAGCCCAGCCTGGTCAGCGCTCGCATCAACTTTCAAAACCCGAGCCATGTGCACATCAGGTACTCCTCTAGTAGCTGGTTTTCTCAGGCGAAATAGGGAGTAAATTTGCCAGTAAATCAGCTTTATTGCTAAATCTGTGAAGCCTGTCATGTTCAACCCACTCAGTTGGCTGTCAGGCCCTGCCCCCAAGCTCCGACATTTTTAAAAACTGATTTATAGATATTATTCCAGAGATCTCCACTTACTTAGGTTTATGTCCTTTATAGTATATTCTAAAAATTCTAAAGGGAGAAAGGATGGATGTGTAATCAGTGTTTTGTTAACCCTAAACCAAGCTTTCAAGACTTGACTAAATGTCAGCAGTGGCTACAATTCTCATAGTATTTGTTTTATAATTTGAATTCAGGGTCCCACGCAATATAAAAACCATCTGTTATTTTTGTATCTCACTCTGATTTTTAATGTTGTACCAACCCTGTCTGTATACATGGACTATAACATTGGCCTGGTATATTCCTTTTATATTTGGAAAATTGAGTCCTCCCTCAGCTCTACAGGCAAATAACCATTTTTGTTTGATTCTTGGTTTCTTTCGTCCCCAAATAAAGTTTGTAAAGTTAGATTGAATTTGATTTAACTGACCATCTGCGATAAAAATAGGGAGTAAATAAAGCAGAAATGACCATCTGGGAATAGTATAAGCATTAATTTGATTCTTTTCGACCACACCCTATAATTTCAGTGTTTCTTCATTCCGTTAGGAGTTGAATTTTTTGATTCAACAACTTCTTAACATTAAATGTTCTAATCTGTTTTATATTGTTTGTTAGACTAATCCCTAAATAGGGAGGATTTGTCTATAAAGAATGTAATATCTGCATTTAGATTAGTATTTAGAGCATAAGATTTTTGAAAATTCATTTTGTAATTTGATACTATTCCATAATTATCTATTTCCTTCATCAAGGGAGGCAGAGCATCAATGGGGTCCAAAATCGTAGGATAGGATGTCATCTGCAATGCAGTGAGCTAAGATGGAGGTGGCTCTCTATACTGACTGCCAGGTGTAAAGGGCGGAGCTTATAACAATGATTGACAGGGAGCTAAGATGGAGGTGTCTCTCTCTATACTGACTGCCAGGTGTAAAGGGAGGAGCTTATAACAATGATTGACAGGGAGCTAAGATGGAGGTGGCTCTCTCTATACTGACTGCCAGGTGTAAAGGGAGGAGCTTATAACAATGATTGACAGGGAGCTAAGATGGAGGCGGCTCTCTCTATACTGACTGCCAGGTGTAAAGGGCGGAGCTTATAACAATGATTGACAGGGAGCTAAGATGGAGGTGGCTCTCTCTATACCGACTGCCAGGTGTAAAGGGCGGAGCTTATAACAATGATTGACAGGGAGCTAAGATGGAGGTGGCTCTCTCTATGCTGACTGCCAGGTGTAATGGGGGGCATTTAATACAAATAAATAAATGTATGTGCCCCCTACCTTTTCTGAGTGAGGAGGGGGGACATTTCTCGATCCCTGGTGGTCTGTGGGGAATCCATGGTGGTCCCAGTGGTGAGAGTGAACAGGGCTAGAGTTCACTCTCGCGAGATCCAGAGCGTTGCCGGCTCGTGACAGTAGGACCAAATCTTACCATGATTTCTATCCTAACCTTACCCTGACCTCCATCCTACTCTTACCCGGATCTCTCTCCTAACCTTACCTTGATCTCCATCTTAACCTTACCATGACCTCCAACCTAACCTTACCATGACCTCCATCCTAACCTTACCCTGATCTCCATCCAAACCTTACCCTGATCTCCATCCAAACCTTACCCTGATCTCCATCCAAACCTTACCCTGATCTCCATCCTAACCTTACCCTGATCTCCATCCTAACCTTACCCTGATCTCCATCCAAACCTTACCCTGATCTCCATCCAAACCTTACCATGACCACCATCCTAACTGTAACATGATCTCCATCCTAACCTTACACTGATCTCCCACCTATCCTCCCATTAACCTCTCCATGACCCACCTGCTATCTTCCCTTTAGCCTTATCCTTGACCTTCGACCTAACCTTACCCTAGCTTCTATACCAACTCTATACTTCAGCTAATTTTCTTCTTAAACTTACTCCAGCTTTCTTCCTACATTTACCCTTACTGAATCCTAACTGCCCCTAACCTTTCTTAAGTTACTGATGTCAGGGTACCTGAAGCCTCTACCTCCGAAAGAGGTAGAGACTTAGTAGTTTACTCCTCCAGCAGGTCGGCTTCCTCCATCCCTCGCGACTCTCCTAGAGACTCTCACGCCGGCCGCGAGGGATCCGTCTCATTTTATGACGTCACGCACGCTGCCCGACGTCATGACGTCAGTCCGGACCGATCTGTCACTCAAGTGACTGGAAGCCACTCAGGACTCGTCGGAGGCGGGTATACTCACTGTAACCAGGGTATTTAAACCTGTTTCTCCCTTTTACTCATTGCCCTGTCGTGGTTCTAGCCTGTCTAGTCACACAGTGCTCTGGCGATTTCAGTTATTCCTTTGGTTCCGACCCGGCTAGTTTGACTTACTCTGTTTCCCTCTGGTATCCTTGACTCGGCTTGTTCCTCGCTCACCTGTCCTCTCGTTCCCTCGACCTCGGCTTGTTTCTCTTTACTCTCTGTACGTTAGTCCGGCCATTCTAAGGTCCGGTATACGTACCCTGTCCTGTTTGTACTTTGCGTGTTGGATCCCTGTCCCGATCCTGACATTACGACAGGGCCAATGGATCCTGCAGGTACAAACAGTCAGGTTGGTCCCTCTGATTCCAGGTTTGACGCCATGGAACACAGAATGGACCAGATGGCACTAGCACTACAGGCGCTATTATCTCGTGCCAATAACCCACCTGAGGAGATCCGTACTACTTCCATCTCTCCTGTAAGTTCTGGTCTAGAGGTAGCCACTGTAGGTGCCTCTTCCCGTATTACCCCACCTGTACATTATGGTGGTTCACCGGAGAAGTGTCGTGGTTTTTTGAACCAGATTAGTATCCACTTCGAACTACAACCTCGCTCCTATCCCACAGATAGGGCGAAAGTTGGATTTATTATCACCCTACTCATTGAGAAAGCTCTGAGATGGGCCAACCCACTATGGGAGAATGATAACCCATTGGTATATAATTATAATGCCTTTGTAGCTGCATTTAGAAGAACTTTTGACCCTCCTGGTAGGAAGGTTAATGCAGCCAGATTACTGTTGCGCCTGAGACAGGAGAACCGAACACTTGTGGATTATGCACTAGAGTTCAGGTCTCTGGCGGCAGAAGTCAAGTGGAATGAGCAGGCTTATATAGATGTATTTTTGAACGGGCTATCAGATATTATCCTTGATGAGGTTGCTACTAGGGAGCTTCCTGAGAATTTAGAGGACTTAATTTCGTTCATTTCTCGTATTGATGAGCGTTTAAGAGAGAGACAGAATACTAGAGAGAGGAACTTCAGACCTGCCTTTAAATTAGCCCCTACATTTCCAAGTCCTGAGTCCAATACCTCACTGTATCCTGAACCTATGCAGATAGGCAATACTCGCCTCTCTGAAGAGGAGAGGCAGTACAGGAGAAGGGAGGGTTTATGTATGTATTGTGGAGCCAGAGGTCATTTGCGTCTGAATTGTCCTACTCGCTCGGGAAACGCCCGCACCTAAGTTTCTCTAGAGGACAGGCCTTGGGTGTTTCTATTTTGTCCTCTACGCATAATTATAAAGATCACAGGCTTCTGCTACCAATTTCTTTAACGTGGGAGAAGGGAATGCTAAAGACCATGGCCTTGATAGATTCCGGAGCTGCTGAGAATTTTATCGACCAAGTCTTTGCTACTAAACACACTATCCCATCCCAGTTAAGGGATACACCCTTGGCCGTTGAGGCCATAGATGGTAGACCTTTACTTGAGCCTGTTATCTCTCGTGAGACTATACCCATTAACTTAACTATTGGTATCTTACACGAGGAGAACTTATCACTTATGCTCATTTCATCTCCTTCTGTTCCCATAGTCCTGGGCTACCCATGGTTAAAGAGACATAACCCTATTATCGATTGGGAATTAGGGGAGATAATCTCATGGGGCCAGGGTTGTCAGGAGAGGTGTTTACGCAGGGTGTCTCCATTGGCTATGATTAACACACCAGATAGTTCTACCCAGTCTACAGGGAGACAGATACCTCCTCTGTACATAGACTTGAAAGCAGTGTTCGATAAGAAGATCGCTGATACACTACCCCCACACAGGACCTTTGATTGTAAAATTAATCTTTTGCCCGGCACCATGCCCCCCAGGGGTAATGTATATCCTCTATCCATTAAAGAGAATTCTGTTTTAGAGGAATATATTCAGGAGAATTTAGACAAGGGATTCATTAGGAGATCCTCTTCTCCCGCCGGGGCTGGATTTTTTTTTGTTAAAAAGAAGGATGGCTCACTCAGACCATGTATTGATTACCGAGGTTTGAATAAAATAACCATTAGGAATGCCTATCCGATCCCCTTGATTACCGAGCTCTTTGATCGGCTAAAAGGTTCTAAGATTTTCACCAAGTTGGACCTCAGAGGGGCATATAACTTGGTGAGAATTCAACAAGGTCACGAGTGGAAGACGGCGTTTAATACCCGCTACGGGCATTATGAGTACACGGTCATGCCTTTTGGCCTTTGTAACGCACCGGCAGTATTCCAGGATCTAATTAACGAAGTTCTTAGGGAATTTCAACAGGATTGTGTTATTGTATACCTGGATGACATTCTCATACACTCTAGAGAGATTGAGACCCACCATAGACAAGTCAGAAAGGTATTACACAAACTTCTACAACACGGCTTATACTGCAAATTGGAGAAATGCAGCTTTGACCAGACCCAGATAGATTTTCTTGGATACGTGATTTCTGGGGAAGGCTTTAAGATGGATCCTGACAAACTCCAGTCTATTCTAGATTGGCCATTGCCTAAGGGACTCAAGGCTATCCAGAGGTTTATTGGGTTCTCCAATTATTATAGGCGCTTCATTAAGGGTTACTCTTCTATTATTGCACCTATTACCAATATGAGCAAACAAGGGGCTGATACTAAGACTTGGTCTACTGAAGCTCTCGTTGCTTTCAAAAATCTCAAATAACTTTTTGCTTCTGCTCCAATATTAGTCCATCCTGATACATCCTTGCCGTTCCTACTTGAGGTCGATGCCTCTGAGACAGGAGTAGGTGCCGTTCTCTCACAAAGCTTGGGGGTGGATAAACCGTTACATCCTTGTGGTTTTTTTTCCAAGAAACTTTCTGGGCCTGAGAGCAGGTATGACATCGGAGACAGGGAATTGTTAGCAGTCATTAAAGCCTTGAAAGAGTGGAGACATCTATTGGAGGGCACCTTACATCCGGTTACTATTTTGACGGACCACAAGAACTTGTCTTATATTGGGGAGGCTAAGCGTTTGTCCTCTAGGCAAGCTCGTTGGTCCTTATTCCTGACTCATTTCAATTATGTACTTACTTACAGACCTGGCTCTAAGAACTCTAAGGCCGATGCTTTGTCTCGACAATATGAACCTTTCACTGTATCTGAACCGATTCTTTCTTCTATAGTTCCTAAATGCAAGATTGTTGCTAATACGAATCTCAGGATTCATTCCCCGTTACTGGCCGAGATCATTAAACTGCAACATCTAGCACCTAAACAGACTCCTGAGGGTCGACATTTCGTTCCTCCTACTCTTCAACTGGAGCTGTTGCAATGTTTCCATAACAGCAAGATGGCGGGACATCCTGGTATCCGCAAGACGTATGCTTTGATTTCTAAAGACTTCTGGTGGCCTGCTTTACGTAAAGATACTAAAGATTTCATCGCTGCGTGTGAAGTGTGTACTAAGACCAAACAACCTCATACGCTCCCAAGTGGATTCCTGCATCCCTTAGAGGTACCAGAGAAACCATGGTCTTGTTTGGCCAATCTACCTATCTCTAAAAAACAGACTGTTATCCTCACCGTGGTTGACAGATTCACCAAGATGGCCCACTTCATTCCCTTGCCTAAACTTCCATCCTCCCAAGAGTTGGCAGAGATATTCGCGAGGGAGATTTTTCGCTTACATGGGATACCTTCCCAAATCGTATCTGACAGAGGGTCCCAATTTGTTTCCCGTTTTTGGAGATCCTTTTGTTCTCAACTAGGTATTAAATTAAATTTCTCTTCTGCCTATCATCCCCAGTCTAACGGAGCTGCTGAACGTACTAACCAAAAGATTGAGCAATATCTACGTTGTTTTGTTTCCGAACACCAGGACGATTGGGTCGGTTTGATTCCTTGGGCGGAGTTTGCGCACAACAATCTCGTTTGTGACTCTACTCATTCAAGCCCCTTCTTCATGAACTATGGCTTTCATCCATCTATTCTTCCCTCGGTTTCTCCTTCCCAAGGTGTACCGTCGGTTGATGTACATGTTGCCAATTTGAGGAAGTTGTGGGATCAGACTCGACAAATTCTTCTACACAATTCTATGCTGGTTAAGAAACACGCCGATAAACGTAGAAGGGCGGCTCCGATTTTCGTTCCAGGCGATAGAGTATGGTTAAGCACTAGGAATATTCGGCTTAAAGTTCCTTCCATGAAATTCGCTCCTCGATATATTGGCCCTTACAGGATCTTGACTCGAATTAACCCAGTGGCGTATCGTCTAGCTCTCCCAGCTGCCTTACGCATCCCTAACTCCTTTCACGTTTCATTGTTGAAACCCCTAGTTTGTAACAGATTCTCCTCCACGATCGCCCCTCCTCGCTCTGTTCAGGTGGAGGGTCAGGAGGAGTATGAGGTTAACTCCATCATTGATTCTCGTATCTCTCGGGGGAGAGTACAATATTTGGTCGACTGGAAGGGATATGGTCCTGAGGAGAGAAGTTGGGTACCACAAGAGGATGTTCATGCTCCTCGCCTTCGCAGGGCGTTTCACTCACGCTTTCCGTCTCGTCCCGGTTCCTTCCGCCCGGTGGGCGTATCTGAGAGGGGGGGTACTGTCAGGGTACCTGAAGCCTCTACCTCCGAAAGAGGTAGAGACTTAGTAGTTTACTCCTCCAGCAGGTCGGCTTCCTCCATCCCTCGCGACTCTCCTAGAGACTCTCACGCCGGCCGCGAGGGATCCGTCTCATTTTATGACGTCACGCACGCTGCCCGACGTCATGACGTCAGTCCGGACCGATCTGTCACTCAAGTGACTGGAAGCCACTCAGGACTCGTCGGAGGCGGGTATACTCACTGTAACCAGGGTATTTAAACCTGTTTCTCCCTTTCACTCATTTCCCTGTCGTGGTTCTAGCCTGTCTAGTCACACAGTGCTCTGGCGATTTCAGTTATTCCTTTGGTTCCGACCCGGCTAGTTTGACTTACTCTGTTTCCCTCTGGTATCCTTGACCCGGCTTGTTCCTCGCTCACCTGTCCTCTCGTTCCCTCGACCTCGGCTTGTTTCTGACCATTCTCTTTACTCTCCGTACGTTAGTCCGGCCATTCTAAGGTCCGGTATACGTACCCTGTCCTGTTTGTACTTTGCGTGTTGGATCCCTGTCCCGATCCTGACAACTGACTCCTACCCCATAATTTGCCCTTAGCTGCTTCCTTACTTCTAAAAAACCTTACCCTAACCATCAGCCTAACCCCTCAATGTTACAATGATTTTACCCTAACCCTGTTCCTAAATGGTTTATCTACAATGATTTCCTCACCCTGACCTCCTTTAATGATGACTTGTGTTGGTAAATAATTTGAAGAACTTTTCTAGCACATTGTGATCACTTGAAACACTAATCATCTCCTGGTCGCACTATATCATCTACTATTTTGTCAACCGTAGCAGTTTTCTAACAATGACAAAATATTCTCAAGGTAACAGTGTGAATGCAAACAAAACCTCTTCATTATAATCACATTTCTGAATTCTGTTGAGTCAACAGTCACTTGATTCACCTGACCTGAGCATACCTGACAAAGTCACACCCAGAGTGTCACCTCTCCGACTCAGTCACAGCAGGTCTCTCGCCAACATGGCTTTCAGAAGATGCAGATTTCTGTATCTCTCTATGTTTTTATTCTTTGTAGCATTTTACAGCTTCATTACCAGCATTCAGGAGCGAGCCCATTACTGTATTATGTGAGTACAATGTATTTTAAGAGAAATCTCATGTAATAATATGTGTAAGTTATATCTGACCTTCTCTTCGTTAGAGTTAAATAGAGTTCTAAAACTAACCTTGGAGACGTAGTAAACTTGTTTGCAGTCTGTATCGAAACGGTTTGATAATTAAATGGATGAAGTTTTGTTTTTCAATATAAATATTTGATCACACAATTAACTTTGATAACGGTAATCCCAACTAAACCAATCCTAATATGTTGTGTCTTTGCATGAACTGCTGTCAATCAGTCAGACATTCCCAAGCGTTTATCCTGGATATATCTTCTAATATCTGCGATAATATAATTATATATACAATACATAATATGCTATAATTCTACTATTGTACCATGTCAGAGGAGCTTACACCACCATGGCCAAATGGGAGAAATCACATATTTGCAGGTTTCATTGTTCAGTTTGGCTACTTTTATTTAATTTGGTTATTTCATTTGGAACAATTCACTTTATTCAGCATTATTCACTAATCTTCAAATTGTAGAGAATTAAAACCTAAAGGCTAAATCAGCTGATTTGGTAAAATTCGGTTATAATTAGACCTTTTCAGACTCAGTTTCCCCATTTGGATCTGAACCTGCTACATTTAGTAAATAAAAAATACTACAAAGGAGCACACTACATCAATTACAAATAAAAAATGTAAGAAAATCGTTTTTTTTAATAAAGATGTAATCACAATAACTAGCAATCTAACAATGTGTAGCATAAAAAAACAGTGTACATAATTAAAAGTGCAAAACAAAAAAACAGGTATGCATACCACAAACAATGCACACACAGGTATACACAAACAATGCTCACACAGGTATAAAACAAGCAATTCACACACAGGTATACATACCACAAGCAATGCACACACAGGTATACATACCAGAAGCAATGCACACACAGGTATAAAACAAGCAATGCACACACAGGTATACACAAGGAATGCACACACAGGTATAAAACAAGCAATGCACACACAGGTATACACAAGCAATGCACACACGGGTATAAAACAAGCAATGCACACACAGGTATACACAAGGAATGCACACACAGGTATACATACCACATGCGATGTACACACAGGTATAAAACAAGCAATGCACACACTGGTATACACAAGCAATGCACACACAGGTATACACAAGGAATGCACACACAGGTATACATACCACATGCGATGTACACACAGGTATAAAACAAGCAATGCACACACTGGTATACACAAGCAAATGCACACACAGGTATACATACCACAAGCAATTCACACACAGATATACACAAGCAATGCACACACAGGTAACACAAGCAAATGCACACACAGGTATACATACCACAAGCAATTCACACACAGATATACACAAGCAATGCACACACAGGTAACACAAGCAAATGCACACACAGGTATACACAAGAAAGGCATTTGATAGGGATTGTAATTCTTGTATTTATTATCTTGTGTGTCTGATTTCTGAATAATATGTTACAATTTATTTTTGCATTATTAAATAACGTTTACTGATCTTTTAGAAAGCCTGCTCCTATGTAGTATATATTTGTTCTATGTCTTTATTTAGCCCTGGAGGAAGACCAGGTGTTCATAGTGAGAACCTGTTTGTCTTATAAATTGTGTTTGTCCGTTGGTTGTCTCCTCCCTTATTGATTGCTAACATTTAGTGAATAAAACAATCTGGGCATGAACCCCCTCTCCTAACATTGGATCTTACAGAAACAAAGGCATAGAGCAGAGCGGAGTATGGTGAAAAAATAAATAATAGAACACACGGTGCATTATCTTCAAAGTGCAATAAATAATAAGAAAATAATAAGGAATAAGGGTATTTCACGGATATGTGACTCTTAGGGGATGGAAAATCTGCAGGAAAAAAATGATTGGGGCAAAAAAAAGTAAAAAATGTGATTAAGGAGGAACAAGTGGGCAGATTATATTTGGACAGACACCATGAAATATAGCCATTTTAATTGGCATTTAATTCAAATCATTAGATTTATTTTGAAGGATACTTTGTGTCCAAGCAGTGTTAATTGATTAAAAGGTGAATAGGAGACACGATTTATTTTATACTGAGCAAGAAGTCTGCAGGAATTCATTTCCACGTTGAAGGTTCACATATTTATATAGTAATATTGATTGAATCTGTTTATTCTGTTGATTCCCCCCCCCCCCCCCGTTTCCCATCGGTTAGTGTTCTGTTTTTTTCCAAAAAAAGGACCTACTTAGAAAGCAAATTCCCCATGGTTCTTATTTTACAGATTTGTTTCCTCTGCTGAAGGCAAAATCTCCTTTCTTCAAGTCTAAATGGGTGACCTCTAGTCCTCTGTACAGTCCTATTAATGAACAAGTTACCAGTTAGCTGTTTGTTCTGGCCCTGTATATATTTCTATAATGTTTTCATATACCCTAGGACATGTTTTTAAAGCAAGTCACGTTCTTTGTGACAAAAATCTTCTTCTATTTCAGTGATGGCGAACCTTTTTGAGCCCGAGTGCCCAAACCGCAATACATGCCAACTTGTTTTTCCTTAAAGTGCCAACAGGGAAATTAAACCTCAATACTGGGGTTTAAGTTTAGAAAAAACAACTCGTACTGTTGTCCGAACTAATTCACAACTTTTGTTTTAAAAGAACACAACAGAAAGTTCAATGATACAAATTTGAAATAATTATATAAATAGATAAAATTAAGCTTATATTTATTAGTATCTCCAACAAATGCAATACATACACACACAGACTGCTGAATACACACACACAAGGCTGCTGAATACAGAGACTGCTGAATACACACACACACACACACAGTCTACTGAATACACATGCAGACAGACGGCTAAGTACACACACACACTGCTGAGTACACACACACACAGACTGCTGAATACACACACAGACTGCTGAATACACACACAGACTGCTGAATACACACACACACACACTGCTGAATACACGCGCACACAGACTGTTGAATACACACACATACTGCATTGAGGGGTGTAGTGTATGTGTTTGTGTGGGGTGCTGTGTGTGTGCTGTGTGTGAGGGTTGCTGTGTGCTGTGTGTGAGGGTTGCTGTGTGTGTGTGTGTGTGTGTGGGTTGCTGTGTGTGTGTGTGTGTGTGTATGAGGGGTGGTGTGTGTGTATGAGGGGTGGTGTGTGTGTGAGGGGTGTTGTATGTGTATGAGGGCTGCTGTATGTGTGTGTGTGTGCATGAGGGGTGCTGTATGTGTGTGTGTGAGGGGTGCTGTGTGTGTGTATGAGGGGTGCTATGCTGTGTGTGAGAGAGGGGTGCTATGGGTAGGGGTGCTGGGCGGGGGTAAGGGTGCTGTGCTGTGGGGGGTAGGGGTGCTGTGTGTGTTGTGGGGGTGCTGTGGGGGGGGGGGTAGGGCTGCTGTGTGTGGGGGGGTAGGGCTGCTGTGTGTGGGGAGGTGTAGGGGTGGGGAGGGATGCTGGGTGTAGGGGAGGGAAGGGAAGCTGGGTGTAGGGGAGGGGAGGGATGCTGGGTGTGGGGGAGGGGAGGGATGCTGGGTGTGGGGGAGGGGAGGGATGCTGGGGGTGTGTAGTGGGGGTAGGGATGCTGTGGGGGGGTAATGTGTGTGGGTGGTAGGGGTGCTGTGTGGGGGGTAGGGGAACACTGTGTGTGGGTGGTAGGGGTGCTGTGTGGGGGGTAGGGGAACACTGTGTGTGGGGGTAGGGGTGCTGTGTGGGGGGTAGGGGTACTCTGTGTGGGGGGTAGGGGTACTCTGTGGGGGGGTTGGGGTGTAGGGGTACTCTGTGTGGGGGGTAGGGGGCTGGGGTAAAGGTGTTTAAAAAAAATTAAAATAAAAGTATACTAAATCAGTATCCCCCTCTCCCTCCTTCTTACCTTTAATGAAGGAGGGGGGGACACAGCCATCCCTGGTGGTCCGGTGGTGTCAAGCACTGCTTCCGTGTCGGGAGTCAAGGGGGAGGGATCTGTGAAGCAGCTCCCCTGTCCTCCCGCGCGATGCTGTGTGGAGCGTTGCCATGGTAATGCGCGGCAACGCTCCACACAGCTTGCTCGCGAGAGGACAGGGGAGCTGCTTCACAGATCCCTCCCCCTGCCTCCCAACACGGAAGCAGAGTAGGCGCCTGCCGTTTCGGGCAGGCAGGTGCCTACTCTGCATTGATGGCAAACCTATGGCCGCGTGCCCACAGAAAGGGCCCGGCGTGCCACCCGTGGCACACATGCCATAGGTTCGCCATCACTGTTCTATTTGAAGTCCAACTCTGAACTTTTTCCAGTTCCATTATATTCTTCTTTAAAACCATTGTGGCCCATTTTCTAAGTCACGGCAAATTATTTTTTGAGACTGAAGATGGTAACATATTGTTAAGAAAAATACTGCATGGGGTCATGGCAGGAGCAACACGAGGTTAAGGTGGGAATAGTACAGGGTCATCAAACATGTATTCGTAATAGTACAGGGTTATCAAACATGTATTACAGTGAAGAATGTATTAGTAGAAAATAATGGCGGTGGAAAAGTAGGGCACTAGGGAGTGGATTTGTGTTGGTGGCCTGATCTTTGAGGACTGTTGATGGGACTGTTTGTACTAATGGTGGTGCATGTAACGCCCGGTACCAGCATAGTCTCCAATCAGGGGAAGAAAAATGTAAGAAAAGTTTCAGAATGGCTCGCTTACAGACTTTGAGCCCATCTGATGGAAAAGGCTTTAAAAGCAGTTAATGAGTATCGGACAGGTGAGAACCATTCCAAGATAAGAAATGCAAACTCTGCATGAGTGTTTACAAATAAAGGGTTAATATATATGAACAGGGTGAAATCAATGCTGGCACTTAAAGGGTTATAGCTGACACGGGCTGAGATAGCTGCGTATCTCATTCGCATCGTGTATGAAGGCGGCATTTTATGAAGGGGCGTTGCATACTTTGTTGTTTTAAATGCAATTCCCCAGTCTCTCTGACTGGAATTTCTGGCCTGGCTCACCGCAATTATTATTATTATTATTATTACCATGTATATAGCGCCAACAGATTCCGTAGCGCTTTACAATATTATAAGAGGGGGGATGTAACTATAAATAGGACAATTACAGGAAACCTTACAGGAACGATCGGTTGAAGAGGACCCTGCTCAAACGAGCTTACAGTCTATAGGAGGTGGGGTATAAAACACGTTAGGACAGGAAATAGCAATCAAATCAATTATTATACGTGATTAAACTGTCAATCTAAAAGAAGATCATAGTATAACCTTACAGTAACAACAAATATATCATACATACTACATTCAGTATCGGGTGGTCCGTAGGAGGGTGGGGGAAGGTGAGAGAAAGGAGGGAGATTAAGATGTATCTCATTCTCTCCTCTTCTCTCTCCACTGCCCCCACTACAGGCTAACAAATAAATATATAGCGTAATAAAAAGTTGGTGGGGAAGCAGTGTCAAACCTTATAGGATAATTCGAAGAGGTGTTTAGATCGAAATAGCGCTCAGGGGTTCCATATTTTTCATTAATTTTCAAGTTTTCTATTTTCTTAAAAGCATATTTTTCCATTATTAATTGATGATAATCAATCTGTGTGTTTATTTCCCCCCGTTCTGGTACTGAATCCATTCTCTAGTGTCGTGCCAAGCATACTTTAACGGCCATCATAGTATGGATAATTAAATACCTCTCAGATTTTAATTTTGTAGGTAATTTCAGGTGAAAAAGAGAGAGCTGGGCACCCAATTCTACCTGTATATTCCAAACGTATTTTATTATTCTAATTAGTATTTGTTTTATTTCTCTACGTACCTTACAGCTCCACCGTAGATGATAAAATGTACCTGTTCCTAAGTTGCATCTCCAACAGAATGTATTATCAGTGGAATTATATTTCTATAAGATTTGTGGGACTCTATACGATCCATGGTGGATTTTAGTTTGGGTCCCATATATATTGGTACAATGAACTGATTTTCTAAACACTCTTATTGAGCTATACCATACTTCCAATGGGTATTCCTCATTCATATCGTCTTCCCATTTCCCCAACCCCTGAAATTTACTTTTATCTTTTCAATTATTTAAAGTTTTATTTATTCTAGAGACTAGTTTGTAAGTATCATCTATATTATGTATTAAGTTATCTTGATTTCGATCTTTATTAATATGTTTTGATCTTAAAAGAATTACTAATCTTAAATATGTAAGGAATTCCCCTGCTGGTAAGTTACAATTGTTCTGTAGCTTTCTAAATGAGGACATAAAATTCTCGATTCGTCCCACCTACCCACTTTTTTATCTTCAATATATATTTCAGCGACTTCTATTGGAGTCAGATATGTAAAGGGTTTTTTTTTTTTTTTATTGTTTTGTTTTAGTATGCGTATAGACATATGAATATCTGTAACAATTTTGTTATTAAAATAAATAGAAAAATGAAGCAACAGAAACCTGGACAGTGTAGCTTGGGGTTAACCCAAAGAAAACTGACGAAAATGGAGAAAAGAGACTGGACTGTCCAGTGACCACTGTGTATTAGTTAAAATATAACTTTTAATAACTACAAAATATAAAAAGAGCTAGAGAATGCCTGGCTCTAAACACAAACAAACATACAGTGGAAGAAAATTCCACAATAGAAAAGTAATAGAAGTCACTATGTACTGAATATAGTCTATCTCCAAAATGTGGATTAGCTTAAATGAAAAAAACCTTGAATCAATTATGCTCTGTAACTATGTAGTCAGAGGGAGAGAGCCCTTATAATAATGTAGCAAATAATAAAGATACTTCTACAGAGTGACAGAAGGTAGTAACATTTAGCAGAAATAAGATAGGGATATAAATCCTAAAACAGAAATAGTGAAAGGAAATGGCCCAGGACGAAAAAAACAGAGTTAACCTGGGTATAGAAATAATGGAGAACGTGTAGCTGGCTAAGCGACCAATCCGTGCTATGGCCAGAAAAGAAAATTCGCTAAGAGAGCAAGTAGCTAAGGCTAGTGACCCTAGAACTGCATATGATTCACACTATAGCTGTGTTGTGGCGTCTAGCTGCAGTTAAACGCTAAGTCTAAAGCTAACAGTTCCGTCCGAAACCCCTTGAAAAGCCGCTCACTGGCGAAACGCGCGTCGGGGCTTTCGCACGTGTAGTTTTCTTGCTCTGATAGTTTACAAGTTTAGCTTGTACTTTAGCTAGTCAAAGAAATCTTTGGTATTAGCTGAGTTTTGTGGGAATCTGTGGGTCTGCTAAGTTTTTACTAAGCCGAGTTTCGGACAGAACTGGAGATAGACTATATTCAGTACATAGTGACTTCTATTACTTTTCTATTGTGGAATTTTCTTCCACTGTATGTTTGTTCGTGTTTAGAGCCAGACATTCTCTAGCTCTTTTTATATTTTGTAGTTATTAAAAGTTATATTTTAACTAATACACAGTGGTCACTGGACAGTCCAGTCTCTTTTCTCCAGTTTCTTCAATTTTGTTATTAACATTTATTTTTTTAAACTTCTCTGGCTCTATCCAATATATGAAAGATAACTCTAGATTTCTACAGCTGGATGATTCGGCCATGTACCAGCATGGAGGGGAAATCTTATTTATATTCCACCATCTCCAATATCTCCTCTTGTTTTCTCCACATATTTTTGACAGATATGCTTGATTTTTTTTTTTTTTTATATATATATATATATTTTTGTTTTGCGGGTAGGTACATTGCAATATCAAACGCCACAACAGCATACACATTGTGTACAAGTTAGACAGTAGCATGAGTATGTGCACATGTTTTGGTGATACATAGACAAGCTTAACGTAACTTCTGAGTATTCGTAGTGAAGTTTCGTATGTGTGTGAAGTAGGGGTGGAATACAGGGGAATAATGTAAGTTAGGTCAAGCTGGGTATAGAATGATAGTGAGCAACAGGTGTGGTTATCTTTGAGCTATCATCTTAATTGCTGTGCTCTGCTATAGTTTAAACGTGGTGTATGAACATAAGGCTTTCGTCATGCTGCTAGGTAGATAAGTGTGCCTGTGTAGTGCTAGTTGTGGTATTAACCCATGGGTTCCCCCATCATAGCGTAGTATGTGATTATAGAAATGCATGCATTCCGAGAAGCAATAAAAACATAAACATAAGATCGATGTCAACATTAGCAGGTTTATAGATTAGCACACAGGAACTCTGTGGTGGCAACTGTGGTTCATTGTCATGTGTCCCTGGGAAGCGTCGCTTAGAAGTGGGGGGATGTTCTCGGGGTGGCATTGCCCTTTCAGCCAATGCCTCGGCTTAGTATTGTGGGGGAGACTCTAGGTTTTGCCACTTGAGTGGGGTGTGCCGGGCTGTCACCCCCACCTACCCATGCCTGAGATGGAGTCTGCATCCGGGGTCTGTGGGCCCTGGCGTCTTGGTAAAGTAAGTTCCTCCCTGCCAGGGGGTTGTTGGGGACTCGGGTGATCCGCCGTCGCTTATGGGTGTCTGGCCTCCAGAATCTCTGGAACGCTTTGTCCAGACGTTGCATCATGTGGTCCACCGAGTTCGGTAAGACCGTCTCTGGCCCTTTTAGCTTGTGCCTCTGCTTAGAGAGCTTGTGCTCCATCTTGGGTGAGTCGGCTGAGTGCGCCCTGCGGCCGGTGTCAGTCGTCTGATTGCTGTGCGCCTATATGGGGCGAGCCAGGGGGGCCGGGATAACTTTTCTTTAGGTTATTGATTATTTGGGAGATTATATAAGGATTTATAGTATGCTGCAAAAACTTTCCAATATCTTTTGGAGAACGACATGGACGATTGCCATCCATAATTTTATTTATTCTTTTATTATTCTTAATACCTTTACGTCTATTAGTTAATGTTTTGCCTGTTTTATTGTCTTGAAAATACCAAACCTGTTTTAATCTACTTAAAGCTATCTGTGGTTTTATTTCTAATTTCTTTTTGATTTCCACTTGAATCTTGTTTATTTCTTCTTCAAGTTTTTTTGAATATTGTATTTTCTTTTCTTTATCTTTTTGTGCTAAAAGAATATATAAAACCAAAAATTGCATACCTTGCTGTTTTTTCTTTTCACATCCAAGTTTAATCAAACAACCCCTCATAGAGGCTTTATATGTGCACCATACTGTAGTATTGTCTGTCTATCCATTATTATTTTTATGCAGCGCTTTACAATGGGTGGACGAACAGACATGTAGTTGTAACCAGGCAAGTTGGACACACAGGAACAGAGGGGTTGAGGGCCCTGCTCAATGAGCTTACATGCTAGAGGGAGTGGGGTAAAATGACACAAAAAGGTAAGGATAGTATTAGACTAGTGACAGTTGCAGAAGAGGAATCAGTTGGGAGCTATTAACAGTTTAATTGATACGCTTTTATGAAGAAGTGGGTTTTTAACGATTTTTTTGAAGGAGTGGAGACTGGGTGAGCATCTAACGGAGTAGGGAAGCGAGTTCCACAGGAACGGTGCAGCCCTCGAGAAATCTTGAAGGCGAGCATCAGAGGTGGGAGTACGGACAGAAGATAGACGTAAGTCTTCAACAGATCGTAAGGGCCTAGACGGGACATACTTGTGTATAAGGGAGGATAGGTGGGAGCAGCATTATGTAGTGATTTGAAAGCAAGAAGCAGAATTTTAAATTGAGCTCTATATTTTATAGGAAGCCAATGTAGGGACTGACAGAAGGGTGAGGCATGGGAGGTGCGGGTGGACAGGAAGATGAGCCTCACTGCCGTATTCATTATGGACTGTAACGGCGAAGTTGGGAGCACGTAAGACCACTGAGAAGCGGATTACAGTAGTCAAGGCGAGAAAGGACAGTGGAATGGACCAACACCTTAGTCGCATCTGGCGTTAAGTAGGGGCGGATGCGCGCAATGTTTTTGAGATGGAAATGACAGGATTTGGCAATAGATTGAACATAAGGCTTGAAGGAGAGGTCGGAGTCAAAGAGAACACCTAGGTAGCACCGTTGGTGGTAGCACCGTTGACTTGGAGACAGACAGACACAGGAGTAACAACACTTGAGGGAGGAAAGACCAGAATTTCAGTTTTGGTCAAGTTTAGTTTAAGGATGTGGGCAGCCATCCAGTTAGAAATAGCAGAGAGGCAGTCAGAGACACTAGTCAAGAGGGACGGGGAGAGATCAGGAGAGGACAGGTAGATTTCCGTGTCATCTGCATAGAAATGATATTGGAAGCCAAAGGAGCTAATGAGTTTACCAAGGGAGGCAGTATAGGTGGAGAACAGTAGGGGACCAAGGACTGAACCTTGGGGGACACCAACAGAGAGGAGTTGGGGAGAAGAAGCAGAGCCAGAGAAGGAAAAACTGAAAGAGCGCTGGGAGAAGTAGGAGGAGCACAAGGAGAGAGCAATATCTTGTAGATCGATAATGCGGAGGATGAGATGAAGCTGTTGATGATCAACAGTGTCAAAAGCCGCAGACAGGTCAAGGAGAATTAGGATAGAGTAGTGACCACAAGATTTTGCAGCGAGTAGATCATTGGAGGGCTTAGCGCGGAAACCAGATTGAAGCGGGTCTAGCAGAGCGTTGTACTCAAGGAAGTCTGTCAATCTTGCATACACAATTCTTTCAAGGATCTTGGATGCAAAAGGCAGTAGCGAGATAGGACGATAGTTGGATGGGGAGTTAGGGTCAAGATTGGGCTTCTTTAGAATTGGGGTTACAGTTCCATGTTTGAAGGGCGATGGAAATATACCAGAGGAGAGAAAGAGATTGAGAATTTTAGTGAGAGGTGGAGAAAGAGAAGAAGACAGAGTATGGATGGGATGCGAGGGAATAGGATCTAGGGAGCAGGTGGTGGGGCGGGAGTACTGGAGCAGAGCAGAAACCTCTTCCAGTGTAGCAGGTGCGAATGAACATAGAACAGCAGAGGGAGTGAAGTTAGGGGAAGTATTGTAAAGGGAAGAAGAAAGATGAGAGATCTCTTCTCTGATTGTAGATCATTATTATTTATCTAAAAAAATTATCTTGTTTTGTTAATCAAGTATTCTTTATTTTTATCTTCCAGTAGACTTTCATTAAGCCTCCACGAAGATCTGTCTTTGGCTTTTAGTTCATTTTTAATATTAACATAGATTGGAGCGTGATCTGACCATGTTATCATGTCTATTTCTGAGTTGTTGAATTCACTTATATTTATAGAGTTGGTCATAAAAATCTCCAATCTTGAATATATCTTATGAACTTGAAAAAAAAATAAGAATAGTCCCTCTTGTTTGGGTTATGAACACGCCATATGTCAAATAAATTCAAATGTATATATTTTTTTTTAGTTCTTTATTTTTGTTGTGCATGGTATAACATTCGACTTGTTTAGCCACAATAGCCGTCACAATCAGAGTAAGTACAGGCATTATGGACATTCAGATATACAGCACAATTTTTTGTTTGTAACGATAGGATGAAAAGACAGTGGAGAGGCAAAACGTAGTCAGAGGATACAGGCTTTTCTTACTGTCTGTGGTAATAATGTAGGCTAAGGTTCCACGTTTAGACTGCATGCTAGACTATCCTAATATTTAATAATTATATATATATGCAGGCTTAAACTTATTGCATTGCAGGCAAGGTCAACGCTCAGCACGCTACCACCCATTAAAGCGGTTCTCTCTCCCTCACATTTTGCTATATGACATGCTTGCGCCTATATGTGGATGGCTACAGTACAGTCGCAGGGTGCGCAGTGAGATGTGATGTGCCATTTTTTATTTGTTAGTGGAAAAGAAAAGCCACCTTGGGACGTATGACTTGTGGCAGCACTATTTTGCCTTGGCGCCTAGCCCGCCAGTATTATCAAGTTGGCAAATGGTGTTAGTTCCGCCATGCGGAGCAGTGGCGTGAGAGACTAGGATGTGGGTTATGTAAGTGAGTAAGTGGTATGAGGTTGTACCCCTACCTGTCTTGGGCAGCGTAATATGGGTGTTAGAGTGAACGAAGTAAGGCAGGTTGTCAACACATAATATTTTAAAGGAAAAATGAAACCATATAACATATAACAGAACGGTCGTCACTTGTGTGCCCCTGGATCTGTTGCATCTCAGGTGAGAGTCCCAGGCGGATGTGGCTTGGATGACAGCCAGCCACTATAGTCAGGGAGTCAGCCGATGCCTTGGTTGGGCGCTCCGCTTCCATGTGTGTACTGTCCGGCAACAAATGTCCCGTGTATGCTCAGGGACACTTCGTCCCGCGCCGTGTCGCGGCTTAAAGGAGTAGTCCGTCGCTTCTGGACCTGTCGCTGGTGAGATGGTTGCAAGGTAGTGGAGCGGTGTGGCTTCTTGGGTCTCTGCTTTGCTGCCTCCCTCAGGGGGCTTTGCGAGGCCCCACCGCGGACCTCACGTTGTAGTGACGGGCGTCTTCGTCTGTGTTGGCTGTGAGGGGACGTGCGGCGCTTCATGTGGGAGACCGGCACTCCTGCATATCCGAGGGGTAAGTTTTGCTGGCCTTTTGCCTTTAGTGTTCGTTTTGCTGCGGGTACTGGTTTGCTGTGCCCTTGTCTCTCTCGCCATTTTCGGGCCTGCCCTGGGGTTGGTGCAGAGATACAGTTATGCGTCTCAGAAGGCTGATGTCGTGCCAGGGCCCCTTGATGTGATTTAACCTCCAGGTGTTGCGGGTAGTAGGCTAGCTTGTGTCTGTGGGCGCGTTGTGTTGCCAGTGCTGTGTTGTTGCCGGCCCTCACAGTGCCGTTAGCACACGTGGCGTCCGCCATCTTAGGTGAGTGACATAAGCCGCAGATCTTAGTGGCAGCGCTGCTGTGCCTCGGATGACTTGCCTCAGAGTTGGGACCGGGATCACCCCCAATGGTCCGGGGGGGGTGGGACCGGGACCGGGTCCGCACAGGTGCAGCTTGTCTGTCGGGCTCCGGTAGGCAGGATAGTGGAGCGGCGGCCATCCACTCCACTCACCGCCAGGAAAGGTCCCGCCTGTTGCTGCAGAGATCTCCCCTCCAGGGGACTAAAACTCAGTGAGCAAGCCTCTCCCCGGTTCCGGCAGCCCTTATCCGTCGAGGGTCACATTTATGGGTGAGGTATGTGAGTAAAATCGTGGTTTATGGGCATTATAGGGTCGTTGTGTGCAGGAGCTGAGCTCCCCTGCGACCGCTCTGCTCAGCGGCCCCTCCCCCCTAAATGTATTTTTTAAATGATAGATCTTTATTTTTCTTTTATATTGTTGTTACTCCTATCTAAAGTATAATTTGGAAAAATATTAATGTCGCCTGCAATTATTAATTTTCCTTTCTTGATCTTATCTATTTTTTTTTTTTTTTTTTTTTAAAGGCTTCCAAAAATGTTTTTAGAAAATATATTAGATGCATAAATGTTAACTAAAGTATATAAGGAGTCTTCTAATCTATAAGTCAAGATAATGAATCTGCCCAAAGTATCTTTCTGTTCGAGGATCAATTCAAATGTTATATTAGACGAGATAATGATAGCAACCCCTCTTTTCTTACCATTTTGAAGAGAGGAATGACATACTGTGAGATGTCTAGAATAATTCCATTTTGTGTCTTTGTTATCCTTCCAATGGGTTTCTTGTACATAACATATATCCAGCTTCTTTTATATAGCATTTCAAATAGAACCCTTCTTTTATGTGGAGTTTTTAGTCCCTGCGCGTTAATCGATCCTATATTAATGCACCTCAAAGATGTGACTTAGCCATGACCTATAAAAACATATGGAATCCTTCTTAACTCCCTCGGAGCACAAACCCATATACACACACCCTACATACATCTTACTTTCAATTAGACTTTAAGCTAAAACAAAATATATATATATATAAAACTTGTCCTGTCAATCATCGAGAGCTAATATTTCCTTACTCAGCCATAATAGTCTTGTTTATTCTTTTCTTTCCATCTTCTAGTTTTCCTTAACTCTTTATCTCCTCTCTCCTCTATTTAGAAAACATAAAGTGTCTCTAAGCATAAACAATTCTCCATTCCCTTTTATTAAATATCCCATCCACTTATTCTATCTTAACTATTTATTTTCCATTGAATCTAAGGGATAAGAAAAGAGGGGAGGAGAAATAGAATCTATATATAAATAAATATTATTTCTTGAGATAATAAACGCGTAAGTGAATAATTAATATTCCTTAAAGGATCACTATAGTGTCAGGAAAACAAATCGGTTTTCCTGACACTATAGTACCCTGAGGGTGCCCCTCCCATGGTGCTGATGGTTAAAACCCCTTCAGTTACTCACCTTAGTCCACCGCCTGGCTCCCTTACCTCTGACGTCAGCGGAGCGGAATGCGCATGCACGGCAGTGCAGCGTGCGCATTCAAAGTATCCATAGGAAATAATTTCTCAATGCTTTCCTATGGACGCTCTGCGTGATGGAGGCGTTGCAGATGCGCCACTAGTGGCTGTCCGGAAGACGGCCACTAGAGGCTGGCTTAACCCCAAACTGCTATGTTTACAGCAGGCAGGGTTAACCCTAGAGGGACCTGGCACCCAGACCACTTCATTGAGCTGAAGTGTTCTGGGTGACTATAGTGTCCCTTTAAAGTTTTTTTTTTAAAATATTCAGCCATGTTAATTACTTCCTTAGTATCAACAAACCTCGGATTATAGTGCTCTCCAAATTTTCTTAACTATCATGCTATATTCATCATTATTAATACTATGCCGTGTTGTAAAAAACAAAAGATAAATAAATGAATAAATGCATAATTAAATATATCGTATTCCTTAGTGTTCTCTGAATTTTTAGTTACAATTAACAATATCAAACGTGTTGTGTAAAATGTCTGTGCCATCCACTTATACGTTTAGATAACATATCTTGTCCTACAAAACCACGTGTAGCTTAAATTTAAAAGTATCTATCTGTATGTGAAAATGTTCTTATTCCCAGTGTCCTTTGTCTCGTCTTATTCACGTGTACTAATAATTGTTACTGTAACATCATATTACCAAAGTAGTGATAATACATCTGAAAAAATGATAATAAATCAGTACCATATCCCTTTAAACATCTCATTTATTACCCTTCTCCTTCTCCTCCCTCTTTCCCTATCTATTCAACCTTTTGCTCCATCCTATGTATTACATTTCATTTTTACGAACACAGAATGATACCAAGTCATATCTGGTGTCACAATAGCTTGCATTTAAAAAAAAACAAAAAACTTTTTTGACTGTAATATAATAGCAGTCAGTTTCCTTCACACATGTGCGTTTTGGGGCCTGCCAGGGCACAGTGTCACACCAGTGCAACTCATATCTGGTGTAACAGTAGTGTACATTAAAAAAAAACTAGAAATTTGACTGTGAAATAATAGCAGTCAGTTTCCTTCACATGTGTGCGTTTCAGGGCCTGCCAGGGCACAGTGTCACACCAGTGCAACTCATATCTGGTGTAACAGTAGTGTACATTTTTAAAAAAAAATACAGGGGGCTTGTTGTCACCTTTCGGGGACCCTTGGTGTTGTATGTGGCTGGGTGGAGGAAGAGACCTTCAATGACATCAGTGAGGACAAGGAACGGGACATGGCTAGCTTGGTATCCAACCTTGTGCAAATGGGGAGTTTGCGGTTGTGCAAATGGACTGTTTGCGGTTGTTTGCGGTGCGTTAAACGGGGAGTTTGGTCTGTCACTGTGAAGCGGGCGTAACCCTTACACTACCTGTTCGATACAACATCATACCTGATGTTTTAAAGCATGTTATTCCAAACAATTTAGGAATGTTAGGTGATTTATGCCCTTTTTGGATTAAAACCAGACTCTGCATCAACTATGTAATTTTCCATGGGAGTTTTGCCATGGATCCCCCTCCGGCATGCCACAGTCCAGGTGTTAGTCCCCTTGAAACAACTTTTCCATCACTATTGTGGCCAGAAATAGTCCCTGTGGGTTTTAAAATTCGCCTGCCTATTGAAGTCTATGGCGGTTCGCCGGGTTCGCCCGTTCGTGAACATTTGCGGAAGTTCGTGTTCGCCATTCGCGAACGGAAAATTTCATATTCGCGACATCACTAGTTTTCAATAGTCAGGTCATTTTTATTATTTTCTCCATTCAACACAGATATCATCTGCAATAGTGAGTATATCCATTCTAGCACTAACACTTTTATTGTTTAGTTTTAACACCGTTTTTAATTGCTTCCATCACTTTATTTTTGTATACTCACTTTGCTCTTTCAAGGATTTAATTTCATACACTTTATTTTTAACACTAGTACTATTTAATTTGTCCCCCACATTTTAGCGTAGGACCCACCAACATTGGGGTACTTTGAAAGCAGTGGTGGGCTTAACATCATATGGCCATATGGTGGAACTAAATCCCCATATTTATTCTTAGATAGGCAATTTAGAAGCCTTCTTTGTGTTGTATTTTTTGTAGTCTGAGTGCGCCGCAACTATATTTTTTTTCATGATCCAAATTTTGTGTCCACCTGATTCATGGCGGTCTTACATGGGGAGAATTTGATTCCTTAGATAATACAGTTTCTATCTGCTTATATTATATAATTGCATATGACCTATATACACTGCTTCTGGAGAATGTCTACACATTGTATCAGAGGAAATGCTGTGATTTTCCTACATTTGTTATAGATACATGCTTCTATCATCTGCAACATATTAATCAAGATGACTCTAAATAGGTTAATTTGCTGGAATATAAATGTATTATTGCACTGTGCCTTAAACAGTAAAACATACCATCTGCTGCCTTGCCAAATTCCATGCCATGTATTTAGCTATACTGCTTCATTCTTTAAAAAAACTCCATGTCATGTTTCACTAATGATATTATGTCATTTTGATACATGTGGTTTTATTTTTATTGATGAATTAATTGGTTGTGGGGTTATATAAGCACATTTGCACTTTGTTATCCATATGCATGATTAAAGCTCTGCTGAGCCGAAACGTCACACTTTCTATGGGGTGGTTCACCCATCAATAAATACACCATCCTTACTATTGGAGTGTTACCTGCGTTTATTCCTTTTGAAGGAATCCAGTGATGTCCGCCTGACACGGAGCACCTCTACCGTGGATGGCCGGAGCATTTACACAGTATCAGTGTGCAGGGTTCTTTGTTTTTTTGGGACCTACTGAATGTCAGCTGGGAGAGCAGAGTGTTCCTGTCAATTCGGTAGCTCAGAGAGTGGACGGACCGGACTTTCTGCTTCAGACCGGTGAGTATAATTGTGCTCGCTCTTGGCAATCTGCGCAGTTGCAGGCAGGGTCTAATGTCCAGCAAGGCGAAATCATAGGGCTACTTAGGGCAGTCTTAGATAAATGAACTCCTAGCGCAGTGCATACAGGTAGCGGCGATTCTCTTGCTGCTCAGGGTGACAGTTCCATTCCTGTGGGTACGGAGGCAACCGTGAATGCCCCCTCATTTGGCCCAGTTTGTGAAGTATCCCCATTGGGTCTCCATGTTCCTAAGGAGGTTAAGGAAACAATTTTGTAGATCTCATATCTCTTGTGACTCTAGATAAGGAAACAGTGGACAGACCGCGTCGTGGTGATCTATCGGAAGGGGAAAAAGGTAAGCAGCTTCCTCGGACCTTCGGTAATTGGCTTCAAGGTTTGGTTATTTTTGCTAATATCCTATCAAGTAAGTTCCCGGAGCAGGCCCCTTCCTTGTTTGCATACTTAGACTTACAAAGTTATGGGGGTCAATGTTGGTTCAAATATGACAAGCAATTTAGACAAAAAATGGAGGTTCTGCCTAATCTAGATTTCAGTATACAGGACGGCAATTTAGGTGTTTTTTTTTTTTATGACGCCATGCCACCTGGCGACATTTCCAGCACCCACCGGCTCTCCAGTCAGAGGGTCAGCGGGAGACAAAAAAGGCATTTGCTGGTTCTTCGAGAGCCATTACAGATGGTACAGTAGCTCCCATTGTGGAGGAGCCCACCCGGTGGTGCGCTGTTTTACGCGGGGAAAACCTTTGCCTAGATCAGCATCCAAGGATGACGTTCCTAGGAATGAGAACCCTGGTGAAAGCAGAAAAGGCTCAGTCCATGGCTCGTACAGTATCCTAAACGTCGAGAGGCAGAAGTTCTTTGGGAATGTTTCACGGAAGGTTTTATTATCCCGTTTCAAGCATCTTCGGAGGAGTTGTTTGTGCTGAATGTATTGTCGGTTCAAGGAAAGGAAGCTATCTTAGAGGATAAGTTGAGGAAGGAAGTGAGCTTAGGTCGTATGGCTGGCCCCTTTTCCCACTCACCGTTTGACAACTTGCGGGTATCCCCTCTGGATTTGGTCCCTAAGAAGGAACCGGGCGCTTATAGGTTAATTCATCACCTTTCCTTCCCACGTTGGTTCATCAGTTAATGATGGCATACCAAAGGATGACTGTCGGTTTCGATATGCGTCCTTTGATAGGGCATTGGAGTTGTTCGCGATGCAGGGCAAGAGACCCTGCTAGCGAAATCTGATATCCAATCTGCGTTCCGTTTGTTACCGGTTTATGCGGACTGTTTTCATTTTCTGGGTTGACAGTTTCAAGGTGACTTCTTTTTTGATATGTGTCTTGCCATGGGTTGTTCTATTTCATGTTATTATTTTGAGCTGTTTAGTCCTTTCTAGAATGGGTTGTGTAGCGCGTGTCGGCTAGCCTTTCCCTCCTTCACTACCTTGACGACTTCTTGTTAAATGGTCCGGTCATGTCTTGCCTATGGGTAGAGTATTTAGCCGGCGGCTATCGCTAACGACGGTGGGTATTCGGCTCCCCTTCTACTTTATTCGCATAACACAATGGTTGAAGGCGGATTTAGATGTGTGGAGTGAATTTCTGTGAATAATGGGCATACCTATTGGCATACCGAATCTGTATCAAACTCTACCCTGGAACTGATCACCGACGCTTCAGGATTTATCGGTTTCAGTGCATATTTCCATGGCCACTGGTGTGCGAGTCAATGGACTTTGACTTGTACTGGTGAAGACTTGCTCCACAACCTAACCTGCTTGGAATTGTTTCCTATTATTGTGGCAGATGAGCTATGGGGTTCAGTTTTCGCAAACACGCGGCTTATCTTCTGGACGGACAATATGAGCATTGTCCATGTGGTAAATCGGCTGTCATCAGGGTCTCCCCCAGTATTAGCTCTGTTATAGCGATTAGTGTTGCAATGCTTGAAATATAACCTGTGGTTTCATGCAGTTCATGTTACAGGGGTTGATAATTCTATTGTGGATTCTCTGTGTCATCTGCAGTGGGATTGTTTTGGGGAAGTAGCTTCGAGAGTCGACGCGGTGGGCTTTACGTGTCCTCGACTTCTTATGGAACCTCGATTTTGGTACTTAACAGAACTAATCAGAGGGTCGTTGGCTCCATCTTCCTAGCAGGCATATGGGTCGGTATGGGAACAGTGGATCTCCGATTCGGTAGGGGAGTTTGATTTATCATCCAATGGTAGGTTGTGCGCTACGCTGGCATTTCTATACTCCCTGCATTATGCCGGAGCATCCGTGGCTTTGGCATGACGTAACATGTCAGCCCTTTCCTTCCTAATCCAGTTTATGGTATAGGAGGATGTTACTAAGTCACTCCTAAGTCGGCGAATATTACAGGGTTGGAGGAGGGAACGAGTGGCGGACGTCCTTCGTCCTCTCTCCGTCCCCTTACTTGAAAATCTATGTGGGGTTCTTCCATCAGTTTGTTTTACCCCCTTTGAAGTTCTTCTCTTTAGAGTGTCTCTTTCCCTATTTTCCTATGCGGCCTTGCGAATTGGCAAGTTACTTGCCCCTAGAGCCAGTAGTGCATCAGTGATGTTTCCAGTGACCAAAGCTCAGTGGAATTGTGGATTATAAAGTCTAAGACCGAAGAGTTGGGGTCTGGTTGAGCTATTAGGATTGATGCTACTGCTGGTGCATGGTGTCCAGTTCCTTTGGTTCGTGCCTTTCTTCGAGTTCGCCCATTCTGGGAGTGTTCCTTTCTTATCCATGAGGACAGGTCAGTACTCACGCGCTCGCAATTTTCAAGTGTCTTTAAGTTAGCATTGCGTCGGTAGGGGTACAGGATAGTGGTTACTCACTCCATTCTTTTCGCATAGGCACGGCTACTCAGGCTAGCAGATTAGGGTTATCACATGCTGCTATTCAGCGTTTGGGTTGTTGGAGCTCTCACAGATTTTGCTTATATGTGCACCCTCACTTATTGTAGGCGCTCTGGGAGTAATAACAGTTTATCTGTTTTCCAGGTTCTGTTTATTTTCTTTGGATTATAGGTCACTCCTTTTATTTACTGGGCAGCTCGTTGGGCAGAGCAAAGACCAACAGGAATTTGGGGTTCTCTCATGACCAAGTTAGGGTAAAATGGTGCGGGATAAAGGGCCTCAGATGGCATCAGATTTACCCGGAGTGCGTAGTCCTCCAGTGTTTTGTTTCTGGACCTGTGAGGCTGATGTAAACACGATTTGGCATGCTGCTTTGCTTTGTTTCCCAGCTTGGTGTTAATTTGGTCGGAGGTGGTTCCCCGTCCCTGTTGGCAATCCTTAGCGAATGCTAAGGCCCTGGAGCAATCTCGTTTTATACAGATGTGAACGCATTTAAGTGGGCCTGGTGATTTGTCATGTTGAGCTGGAGGGCGACAATCATAACATGATGAGACATGATGAGGAATGATGGGATTCACCTCAACCCCATCAGGCTGGATATTTTTAATATGGGTTTCCAAACGGTTGTTGAAAAAGCGCTGGGGGGCGGGGCTTGACCGCGGAACGAAGCAGGCGCCATTTTCCACAGCTCCGACGGCGCTCTGCACAATCCACCGAATATCACAAAATATCCAGCCCATCCAATCAAGCCAACATAAACATCCACACACTGACGTCCTCCGGTGTCGGCACATGCCGTTCTTTGCAAACCCCGGACAAAACCGGCGACGGAAAAAGACCGCGGCCTACCATCTCCCTGCACGCCTGGAAGACCTGTTGGGGCGCATCCCCCTCCAGAGAGAGTGGGACTGGAGCACGGAACACCCCTCACCAGCACATCAACCCTCAGCCATGGGGAGACGCTCCCAGAAACCTCAGCAAGGTACAACAAGCGATTCCCAAGACATTGGGGCTCTTTTGCAACGCCAGGCCCAGCCCAAAATGGCGGCCCCAGTATCCCAGGAGGTCCCTGTCGACCCTCATACCCAAACACCTGACCCCCCCCAAGCTCACACCCTACCACAAACTGCAGAGATAACAGCTGCAGGCTTCCCTGATCTGACAGCCCTGGCTACCAAGCAGGACATTAAAAACTACCTCACCGAATTTCGCCAGACACTAGCCACGGACATAGCAGTCATCCAGGCTGACCTACAGGTGGTTACAGACAGGGTCAGAGCCACTGAAGAGGACATCATGGATGTAAGGCAGGAAGTGTCCAATGTGAAGGACTCACTGCAAAAGGTCCAAAAGACGCAACAAGCTTTCACCGCGCACCTTGCCAATGATGGAGGACCGCTCCAGACGTAACAACCTGAAGATAAGGGGGGTGCCTGAGTCTGTCACCATGGCAGAATTGCCCCACTACCTGAGACGACTAACAGCCTCACTACTGCCACCACAACAAGCCAAAAAGCTCGCATTTGATAGCATGTTTCGCCTACCAAAATCACCAAGGGCCCCAACAACTGCAGTAAGTGACATCATAGTCCGCTGCGCTTTAGCCCAAGACAAACAGGCACTCTTCTCAGCCCTACGTAACCAAACACCTTACACATTTGAAGGTGCTGAATTGTCCTTCTACCAGGACCTATCCAGGTCCACCCTGCAATGGCGCAGAACACTCCTCCAAACTACGAGCCAACTGAGAAACGCGGGAATACTATACCAATGGACCACACCACAAGCTCTTACGGTGAGCCACAATGGGACCAGTCACAAGATCACCTCAGCTGAAGAGGCACCGGCATTGCTGCGGACACTGGGACTGTCCGCCCCTGGAGAGGAGTCAAGAAACCGGAGGGGAACACCAACCTGGGACCCAGCCACAGTAATCGCCTTCACCCCACGAGACCGCACGACTACAGGAACTGGGACATGACTGGGCTCAGAACCCAACAGGCAAAGGGCAGCTATGGACTGCACCCATTCCATTATGTTTTTTCCTTGTTTTATTAGCTCTTTCTGCTTTTTGTTCAGCCTCTGGCTAGCCATGGCTACCAAACCCAAAAAACCTCCTTGCTTAACAACTGGCAAAGGTCTGTCCTCCATATGAGACCCTACAAAGAGGGGTAACAAGATAGACATAGGGCAAGATACCCACCATGACTCCCCCCCCCCCCCCCCCGCAGCCCCCTTGGTTAGGGGCACTAATAGCTAAAAAAGACCCAACCTCTATTAGCCGCAACTATTATATACACTAAACCAGAACACCTGCTCGGCACCTGAGGCACTAGCTGACACTCACACTCATGTACTTCAGCTCACGGCAAACTACACAACACCTGAATGCCAGTAGCAATTCCAATTGTTCTAGCATAGAGTTGTTCAACTCAGCTCTCAGACACGCCTGCCTAGCTCCCATACAGGCAGCACACACCCACAAGCACAGGTCGCAGGGTCTGGATAGTGACGCTCTTGCAGCACCCACTAGATTGAAATACAAATCCCAGGGTGGTACCTAAACCTAATCTAACATGCTATAGCATACTATATCACAGCACGGGATACCCTCGATAAAAGCTAAACGTTTACTATTGTTATATTTGTGAAATGTATGGTTCAAGCCAGGATTCCAGGCCTACTGTTTTAGAAAAAAAAAAAAAAAGGTGCAAATTTTTCAACATGCTCTGGACACGCAAACTACTTTTATTGCATTATCTGTCAATGCCACGTCTTTACCTGCATATGTTCTTTTCCTTGCACCACAAAAATAAAGAATTACAAGAAAAAGCGCTGTCTTCAGGGGGGATGCAGCCTTTCCCCAGTTTAGGGTCCAGGCTGTGGTGGTGGGTTTTCCTGCACCAGCAAGTTATAAAAGGACACTGCCTGGATGGGCTTGGGGAGTCGTAGCCTGATTTGGTGGATCACAAAAGACAGGCAGAAGAGGCTCTGGTTATATAGCCAATTTATCTGTCTGCAGGGTCAAACCAGCAGCTGACAGTGGTGGTTTGCTGGTTGTCGGAAAATATTTCTGTGGCCATTTCTCTTACCCACTAATATGGTGTTGTGGTATTTATTGGTGGGAGGGGACAACGGGAATGGTTTACGGAGGTATCGGTGTAAAGGATTCTTTTATGCAAACCAATAAGTTTGAATGACTATCTGTTCCTGTCCAAATTAGAAATAATAAAGTTGCGTGCACGCAGAAGTAAATTCACACTGAGACACGAGGTTCAGATTAAATGAAAGAACTTCAGGAAATTTAATGGCAAGAGCACAGAAAATGGGTGCGCAGACCCTTATAAAGGCATTATTACATCACTGGAGAATTCAAGATAACATAGAATTATAAATCAGTAATTGGTTAAGTGTTAAGTGGTTCATTCAAATGCCCTCCCTACTGGGTGTACCATCTTAGGTCACTACTGTCGTCATGAACTTCTCCTCCAGATTCCAGCACCATCTTGCTAGCACGAGGAGTTCACTCGATGGGAGGGGGGCTTTAGCAGCCATTTTGAGTAGTTGGCACGTTAGTCTCAAGGTTAGTTTTCAAGGCTTTTAGTAACTTCACATTTTATTAAGACTAGCTGCTACAATGTTTCACTCAGCAGGAACCTAACATTTCCTGCTGACACACAATTTCTATGAACAAAGCATTCTTGTAAGACTCTGAGGCCTGAGAAAGAAATATAAGAGTATATGTAACGGATCACCTGGCACCCCGACTTGGTACCTCCGTTGAAAGATGCTCCTAGCGCTTCCAGAGGACTCCAAGCACTCCACCAGACACCATAAGCACCGCAGGCTGCAGCTATCTCCCTTCAGAATGAAGCAGGAACAAGCTCTTACAAGAGCTCAGTGATTATAGCAAGGGAATATGCCTAGCATAGCAATCCCTTGTAGCAGATTCCCCCAATAAGAGACAGGACTCAAGTTGAGGGTAAAAATAGAACTCTCTGGCTGCTAGCTTGCAGCCCTTTTTATTAGGTGCTCCCATGAAGGGGAGGGACACACACAGTAACATACATTAACCAATCACACAATAGTTACATCCCACACATAGCCCTCCCCTCTACCTGTAAACTAATTATCTGTACACACAGGAAAATACAATTATCCTAGGTAGGGAAAATACAGTTTTTACACAACATTCATAACTCCCAAAATATACATCACATTCGCATAAAAATACATATACACAATCAATCCATTCGGGGGAACAACATACTCAAAAATCATACGAATTGGACCAGGGGTTCAAAAGTTAGTACGAATGTGCATTTGACCTTCTGGAAGCATGGTTTTTAGAAGCTCAAACTAGTTCCCCAGAATCCTCTATCCTGGAGACAATGGAGAAGCTGATTTAATTATATCCAGGGACAAACACAGCCTCCATTAAGCACATGTTACCAGCAACCACCAAAAGACATAAAAATACATAACTCCTGTTATACTAAACAGAACCCCCACATTCAACCCATCCCCAAATGGCTTGGATCTGAGCGCTCAACATATCCAAACAGCGTTTAGATGCCACAAACACAGTTCAAACGCCATGGGGTTTAAGTTTCGTATGGGCTGATGAGAGGGCCCATAATCCTGGGGCAGCCCAATAACCCACAGTATGCCCAAATACCGTGCATAAAGGGCCAAATCGCCCAGGGACCGTAGTCACAGGGTAAGAGGCGGGCAAGCAGCCCCCTCCAAACCACAGTGGCGAAGTGGCTTTCGCTACAGTATAGATTTAAAGGGGCCTAATAATTCTACAACAGTCCCCCCTTAAAATGTTAATTACTAAAAGATAAAACTTTATTTGTTAATATCAGAAGACTTGTTAGCCCAAAGACACAGAAACCCTGTGGCCGCTAGCTTGGTGTTAGTGCAAAGTGCAGTTGGATGTAATAAATATAGTACACAATATCATTAGTAGTGATGGTTGTGGACTCAACCCTCGTCTTTTACTGTGAAATCATCTGGTACCCCCCTTGGCACACCTATGGCATCAATATATATATATTTTGTTCTGAAGCATGAATGTGGTGTGTCAAGAGTACCTTGTCATGTATTATGTGTATGGACATAATAACCTTGGCTAGGGCACATTTACTTATTCATCATAGTATGAAACCTGTCCCATGCTATGTCAGTGTAGGTGGACTTAAATCATTTAGTCAATTGTGATATCACCACAAACTCAAGATGGGCAGATAATCCTGAAAAAGCTTGGCGTCTGAATCTCTTTAGCTTCACGAGGTCTCCTTTTTGGGGTCCTCGGCTTTCCATCGATGGCAGGTGGTCAGGCATTATTATGGCCATCAAAACACCTACTTGTTGACATCTTTTTAAGTAACTTTTCCTTTAGAATCAAAGGTTTGTCAAGATCAACAAATGTTACTTCCCATGTTGCAGAGATAGTCTTGAGTCTGGAATGGTGAATCCACTGAGTGATCTCTGCAACTTTCACGATGCATTACTGGGTATATGGTCTTGGTTGTCACATTGATGACCGGCTAGGCCTCTGGTCATCCTGACAAAATGTCTATTATAAATATAGCATATTTGAACCGGCAACTCTCTGGCACCTGGATATAGTCACTTGGATTCTTGAAAGGGATAGTGAGAGTTAGCTAGATGCTTAGGATTTTCCTCCTCTTCTGCCTGAGCTGTCCTTGGCACAAATGACACAGGATCGGCAGTAACTGTTGATTAGAGGAGTAATTATAGGTGCTTCAGAGTATTTAGAGATCAAAGAGTTCATGAGGGTCTTGGATAGGTATAAAACTCCATGGGCCCACTGGACCATTGCCCAGTACATGTTTTTGGGTAAACAGAACTTGAGAGTGTTGGAGTACAGCCCGTCTTTAAGGGATGCCCCTTTCTGTTTCCAGCTTTGTATTTCTTCAGGGTCAGCAACTGCTTGTTATTCTTTCAGGAGCTTGAAATCTGTAGATAGGATCTTCATGGTGAATATAGAAGTTTCTTTAGCGGACACCCTTCTGTCCACTTCCCTTGGTGCACTTGCGGCTTGTTTGTCAGCTTGGTCGGCTGAGTAGTGCTTCTTCTGAATTCAGTTTTCCATGGGCCTTCACCTTCAGTATGGCCACTTCTTCTGGAAGGAGTAGGGCATCCACCAACTTCTTAATAGCCGTGCTATGCTTAACTGGCGTACCAGTTGCTGTGTGAAGTCTTCTTGTCTTCCAGATTGATCCAAAATCATGTGCCACACCCAGGGCATATCTTGAGTCAGTGTAGATATTAGCATGTCTTCCTTCAGACATTTTGCATGCCACTGAGAAGGCTGTCAATTCAGCGTCTTGAGCAGATGTGGGTGAGGAAAGTGAAGATGTTTGATGTACCTGATCTTCTGTAGCAACAGCAAATCCAGTATGGTACCTTCCCTCTTCATCCGCAAATCTAAGGCTATCCACAAACAGAGTGGAGTCAGGATCTGGCAAAGCGACTGCATGCACTGTTGAGAGGTGTCTTGTTTCCTCTTTCATCTGTTCAAAACAACCATGAGGAGCAGTAGGAGAGGTATCCTCACCTATTTCTGTCTGATATTGCCTTGTAGGGAGCTGATATCGATTTTTAGTGTTTCATGAGATTTCTGGGGACTTAGTGAAGAAAACATAAGGGACAGCCACCTCCCAGTGATGATACATGCGTCTTACTTCCATGGGTATCTGGATCAGGACCGCACTATTTCCTTGAGAGTGCACAAAACAGGTCATGATGAGGTGTACCTCCACCAGTCTGAATTTTTCGTAGTGTGGTATTCCCCCCTGGGAAGTGGCAGAAGAGTGGCCGGAGCAACTTTTCTTCAAAATATGATGTCAGGTAGAGGCAGAGTTGTCTGTGGGCGGAAATGTCTTAGAGAAGTAAGGTGCTTTGGCTGGATACAATAGAGAATAGAATTAATATCATGAGGAGCAAGAATTATTAGGACCGGCACTAGAGGTGCCACACCACTGGGGGCTGCCATATTGGATGTGGGCACGACTTGAGCAAGTTGAGGCAGGGTAGGCGTGATCGGGGTAGGGGGTGTGGCAATGGAAGGTACATGGGAATTTTTCGTAGTGTGGTATTCCCCCCTGGGAAGTGGCAGAAGAGTGGCCGGAGCAACTTTTCTTCAAAATATGATGTCAGGTAGAGGCAGAGTTGTCTGTGGGCGGAAATGTCTTAGAGAAGTAAGGTGCTTTGGCTGGATACAATAGAGAATAGAATTAATATCATGAGGAGCAAGAATTATTAGGACCGGCACTAGAGGTGCCACACCACTGGGGGCTGCCATATTGGATGTGGGCACGACTTGAGCAAGTTGAGGCAGGGTAGGCGTGATCGGGGTAGGGGGTGTGGCAATGGAAGGTACATGGGAAGTGGCTGAGGGCGGAGTTGCGTGGTAAGGGTAGGAGAATGGCCAGGCCAATTGGACAGATGCCAGGGCGGGGCACGGGTAGGGTGGAGGAGATGGGTAGGGATTAAGAAGGGAGGAAGCATATAAAGGATATAGATATGGTGGTGGGGAGATGGAGGAATGAGTAGCGGGTGGAGTAGGAGGGACGGGAGGAGTAGGAAGAGGAGAAGGTGGAGTGGGAAGGACAGGAGATGAGGGAGAAGGAGGAGAAGGTGGAGTAGGAAGGACAGGAGATGAGGGAGGAGGAGGAGAAGGTGGAGTAGGAAGGACAGGAGATGAGGGAGGAGGAGGAGAAGGTGGAGTAGGAAGGACAGAAGATGAGGGAGGAGGAGAAGAAGGAGCAGTAGGAGGACAGGAGATGAGGGAGGAGGAGAAGAAGGTGGAGTAGGAAGGACAGGAGATGAGGGAGGAGGAGAAGAAGGTGGAGTAGGAAGGACAGGAGATGAGGGAGGAGGAGAAGAAGGAGCAGTAGGAGGACAGGAGATGAGGGAGGAGGAGAAGAAGGAGCAGTAGGAGGACAGGAGATGAGGGAAGAGGAGAAGAAGGAGCAGTAGGAGGGGAGACAGACGAAGGGAAGGGATCAGTGGAAGGAGTAAGAGGAGGTGGGCAGATAAGGGAGCAGACAGGTGATGTAGCAGTGGAGGTGGGCAGGGTGGTGGATGGGCGGAAGGGAGGAAGAGCGGACGGGAGAAATGGATTGGAGGGGGAGGGTGGTAAAGGAGAGGATGAGGGTGAGGAGATCTATAGGACTGATGGGGGGGGGGAATAAGGATCCATCAGCATACAATACCAGGTACAAATGAGGAGGCAGGTAGGATTCTCTTCCGCTATGGAGGCTGCAAATAGCCCATTTACAACAACTATTAACTGACCCTATGCTTTCCCTATAGAAAAATAATAAAAGGCTAACATGCTCATCTGTCTGAACAGGCCTCGAATGCTTCACTCCGTGGGTATCCCGCAGTGGCTAACCCACTACATCTCCCATCTCAGACTTTTGCCCGTTGAGACAGACGCTATCCCTGACTCTCTCCTTTTTTTTTTTTTATATATATATAAAATAACATCTCAAAATATAATTCTTACATACGTCACAAATATACATTATAACAATTTTATGTCTCGTAAAAGGGATAAAACTTATTTTACTCTTCACTGATAATGTATTAAAACATACAAAATAGACAAATAACATTGTTTTCTGCGAGATAAATGAAAAAGATAATGGAGATTTTTGTTAAGCTTTATAAATAGCTGTACATTAATTTACCTTTTTTCGTTTCCAGTTTCTGGCTGCTAATGTACTTGCTGCTAGTAACAGATCTGGAATCAATACATTAGAATGGCCAAAGTCTCGACTCATATGTATATGCAATAATAAAATATCTGGGCTTACATCAAAATTTATGTTAATCAGTCTTTAATCTTGGAGGCTATCATTATCCAATAAAGACAGATTGGAGCACACTCCCACCTTATCCATTCTTCATAGTTTATGCTAGTACCTAAATCCTTATTCCATTTGTAAATAGTTAGGCTTGTAATGTTTTCTGGTTCCTTTTCAATTAGATCAAAACTTTTTTAGACCAAACCTTTAACTGTATTACCATTTGTTCAAGAAATCTTTGTTTATTAGAAATTTCTTTTAGTAAATATTCTTTAAGATAACCCTTTTCCAGCATGTTATCAATTTTTGTACACAAAGTTAAAACACATTTGTTACTTACACGTAAATCGCTATATATATATATTTTCTATCTATATATTTTCTCCATCATTAACCATCACTTGTCACAGACACATTTCTGATACAGGGAAACAAATAGCAGGATTATTTTAGTAATTGTAACTTCCTTGTTCATAATATGTAGAGTTCAAGGAAAACAGCATATCCTAAGACAGGATAAGCATGATAGGGGTAGGCCTCTTGATGGAGGCAGCCATGACAGGGGCGGGGAAGGAAATGATGACAAGCGTGGAAGTGACGACCATGATATGTATGGGAAAGGAAGAGACAGGAGGTAAGGGCGGAAGTGACGTCACCTTAGGGCCAACCTCCTTTTGTACTAGGCGTCATCCCTAGGGTGGTGGCTGACGTACTTTCAACATTACACTATATTATAACTAATAAAATAAGTCAGAGAAGCAACATTCTGTTCAGCAAAATGAAATACTAAACTATAAACAAACCTGGCAGGTTAAATAAGACAATTGAGAACATTATGCATTTAACAGCCCGTAAAGCTGTCTCTAGAAACATGTACTTTAAAATAACATGATGCAAAATAAACTCACGGAATTCAACCAGTTTACCTTATCATCCAACAGCCATTAATCACTTTCCTAAACTCCGTAATGAGCCATACCCCCACTCTCTGCCTTATCACAAAACACAATATATATAAAGCGCTACGGAATCTGTTGGCGTCATATAAATGGCAACAACAATAACAATATACAAACCCTAGAAACCTTTTATACGACACATCACTCCTTAACCATCCTATCAACTTCTATGTAAATAACAAAATACACAATTAGAATGTCTTCTAGCAAAAATCCGATTTCTAACTCTTATCAGTAGCTCTGAATAACTTCACTGAACACAGACCTGCCACATTCTCGCTGAAGGCAGACGTGTCCCTCCTCCGCTAAAGAGAGGGAGGGGGGAAGAGAAATTGAGACAGAGTGCAAACAGGGGAGAGAGAGAAACTGCAGGCATGAGATTTAACCATGTCAACGCTGTACAGTAACAAGACAGAAGGACAATTACATTACAATTATTGCGAGCAAAGAGACACAAAAACACAACATTTAGACAATACGCACCACACACACCTAGGGTACCCATACTATAGCAGAAAGTAATATGGCCATGTACATATTAGAACGATGCGCATATAAACAGTAAAACACAGCAAATAACTCCTGATCCAGTCAGGTCAATCATAACACAGTAATAATCTCAGTGAAACTCAATACAAAACCCCAACCCTCTATCAGGGTGGTACCGGCTCCTAAATCGGCCAACAAGCAATAAAAAAAAACGACAGCATTTAAGATTGGGGTAGGGTGGGGACCAGGGATGGTGACCATGGTCAGCTACATTTCGGTCATTACTGACGGGATGTTGGGCGTGGTCACCTCCTGGACATAATAATGTAATAATAGGGCGCTGGCTGGGAGAACTTCCCAGTAACACAATTATTTTAATAAGCATACAGTCTTAAACCTCTGTGATCAACCTCTTCCTCAATCCATCCCTCTTGCTGAATAGCCTTCGCTACTCGGTACCAGGCTACCGCTGTACGGACTAAATCATGGTCCAACAGCTTCCCTTTCTTTTCTGTCAGTAACTTACGCCAGCTCTCTGGCTGCAACCTACCGCACGGAGGTACGGCAATTCCACACACTTTAGCAATTTTATCAACTTTCTTAACCATCTCTTCTCCTTCTCTATCTTCTACCAAATCACATGCTAACCAACCCTTATTGGGTTTATTTAACTTCTGTCCCATCGTCCCTATACAAGGCGTCCCAGATATAGAGAAAGAAAAAGGAACAGAATGTCTACAGTGCTCGACTGCTACGTAAGAGTGGGTTCTTACGTACGTCTTCCCAAAACATAGACTAGTAACTGATTCCGCCTACCCGAGGTAGCCGCGGATTGGAGCGTGGCAAGAAGTGTGTGACCAATCACTTCTCTCAACAAAGAGAAATAGGAGGGGAAAGTGTAAATAGTACAGAGAGTAAGATAAAAGTACGCACAGGAATCTGTGTGACAGACAATTAAGACAACATTTCAGTGTAAATACAGTGCATGCATCACAGTTCAAATAAGTTCAACAGTTCAAATAAGTTCAACAGTAATCCCTTTCCTTTACTCATGTGGCCAAAGCCACCTCCCTAAACCTCGTAGTGTCCCCGCTCGGGGAATGACTACCGCTAGTCTCACTACCTGGCGGCAACGGAAAACAGCAAACACCGGCCCGAGTTCCGTACACCTCCCTCGTTACAGTGGTTCGGACCCGTAACCACCTCTACCCTCACTCCCGTAGTGTCCCTGTTGCGGACCCAGCCGCAAGTCTCACTACCACGTGGTGATGGAGACAGCAATGCCTGCCCGAATCCACACGCCACAAAAGAAAAGAATTGGAATGTTACCAGCCTCAGCGCTCGAGGCTGGAATGTACCACCTCTCTGCAAGCAGAGAAAAGAAGTGTCCAATGAGTCTAGCTAAGCTGTCAAAGCGACACTATGGGGAACCCCCAGGAAGCAGTGAGTCTACACTGACCTCCACAGATTCCCCCCCCCCCTCTTTTTCCTTACTGCCGTAGCTACTCGGCACCTAAAAGAGGTAAACAGGTAATAGAGGACCCCCAGGAAAACTTCCACAGACCCCCCCCCCTTTTTCCTTACAGCCACAGCCACGTGACTCCTAAAAGGGGTAAACAGGCAAGCACTCTACCCGGGCACTAAGCTAAGGACAAACCAATTCAAACACACCCAGGCAACAGATAGTCAACATGCAGGTAAAATAGGTATCAAATTAAAAATACAAGGTCTCTGGGCAAGTAATTACCTGACTTTGATGTCCCCACGGAAGCAGTCTCAGACACTGGGACAGGTAAATCACAGGGGGCAGGAACATGCCGGCTAGGTGCTGCAGCAATCTCTACCGTGTATTTCAGAGGTGATCAGGCTCCTTCCGTCTCCCAGGATTAACCCCCCCAGGGTCTTCTTGGACAGCTGTCCGATAGGTCATAACCCAGAGCCCCACGTTGATGCGCCAAATTGTAAAGGATTCTTTTATGCAAACCAATACGTTTGAATGACTATCTGTTCCCGTCCAAATTAGAAATAATAAAGTTGCGTGCACGCAGAAGTAAATTCACACTGAGACACGAGGTTCAGATTAAATTAAAGAATTTCAGGAAATTTAATGGCAAGAGCACAGAAAATGGGTGCGCAGACCCTTATAAAGGCATTATTACATCACTGGAGAATTCAAGATAACATAGAATTATAAATCAGTAATTGGTTAAGTGTTAAGTGGTTCATTCAAATGCCCTCCCTACTGGGTGTACCATCTTAGGTCACTACTGTCGTCATGAACTTCTCCTCCAGATTCCAGCACCATCTTGCTAGCACGAGGAGTTCACTCGATGGGAGGGGTGCTTCGGCAGCCATTTTGAGTAGTTGGCACGTTAGTCTCAAGGTTAGTTTTCAAGGCTTTTAGTAACTTCACATTTTATTAAGACTAGCTGCTACAATGTTTCACTCAGCAGGAACCTAACATTTCCTGCTGACACACAATTTCTATGAACAAAGCATTCTTGTAAGACTCTGAGGCCTGAGAAAGAAATATAAGAGTATAGATTTAAAGGGGCCTAATAATTCTACAACAGTAGCAGTCATGTCCTTTATATTAATAAAGATATTTTCAGGAATATTCACTAAAGTATGGATTTTCAGAACTTTCAAGTGAATTCAAAATTAATTTAAAATTTAAGGCCAACATATCCAAGCAGTCAAAAATTGTCAGACAATTACTTTTCTAAATAATCCCTAAATATCTGTGCTTGTCTGACGTCGAGTCTTCTTCAGCTGGTGTTTATAATTAATCCTCTCAGTTAAGGCTTGTTTCTCTTTTTCTATGTTTCAGTCTATTCTCAGTCACCTTGATGTGACCTTTAACGGGACAGAGAGAATGGGAGTGAATAATCCTTATATGATACCTCAATCAGACCTGTTTTGTTTTTCTTGCAGTACTCACGGTCAGATACGGTGGTTACCCGGGAGAACATGCCAGAATATAAAGAAATCGGTCATCCGCACCCCCCTACAAAAGTAAGAACTGATCATTAATTCCACCATAAAGACTTCATTACCCTCTATACAGTGTGAGCAGCAATGAAATTATACTATGCAGGTCTACTGTAATCAACAAAATCCTACATAGTGTGTTTTATATGCATTTCTTCACCCACAGAGGATATTTAAAATTACATTTTAGTGCTTCTATTTTCAGTAATTGTCGAGTGATATAAACCCGAGATTTTTTTACTGTGATTTTTTTTATTCCATATATTTTCCATACGTATCACTTGTGTTTATCTTCCATGCTATTAAGGAGACTTATCTAACGGTGCCGACACTTTGAGATCTCCATAGGAAGCAATAAATAAAAAGACAAATCTAATATGTTGAGATTATGAAAGATGAGACTACAGGCTGATCAGTGATCAGTGTTGAGAGCAGAGGAAATGTGAAGAAAATTAGAAGGAAGTAATAACACTTGGATTTCACAGCTATTAGATCATTGGTTATTTTGGTCAAAGCTGTTTCACCAGAACGATGAGTGCGCAAACCAGACTAAAGCGGGTTAAGTTAGATTCAAGGAGATTAGTCAGTCTGGTATTGATAAGAGCCCTGGGGGATTGTGCATGTTGGAAGAGCCCTGGGGGATTGTGCATGTTGGAAGAGCCCTGGGGGATTGTGCATGTTGGAAGAGCCCTGTGGGATTGTGCATGTTGGAAGAGCCCACATAGAGTCCCGTTCCCCTCCCTCTGGGCCGGGGTCCATACTCCACTCCCTAAGGTGTGGATGGCCCCTAACACAGAGCGACTCCCAAGTAGCCCTACAGCCGAGGCCTACCTTGCGGCATCTCAGGCAAGGCTCAACCTTATCTTCGCCAGATTCTGGGCAACACTGGCAGCTCGGCAAAGTGGCATATCGGAGCCTGACCAGCCTGCAGCTAAACCGGCAACACCACCAACCCACTCCCGCAGACCTACTAAAGACCCGACACCATGGGGCGGAGGGGCAAAAAAACGGAGGCCCCGCAAGAAGCGGCACACAACGATGTCACACGCACCTGCCACTCCGTGGAAGCTGGGAGCATGCTGTGAAAAGCGGGTATCAAGGGAGAGAAGGGACGGAGCCCGGAAGAGCAGAATTCCACAACGCTCAGCCACACAAGATGGCGGACCCCCGAACAGGGACGCCACATGGCACCCAGCGACAGAACAGCCTTACAGATCGCAGCAGAAAGCTTGTCGGCTCTACCAGGACCAACAACCGCCCCACAGACTGGGCATCGGCTGAGGGAAGGTGACGACCCGATCAGCCGGTTGGCATCCACACGTGTCCCCACCGGTACTGTAGACATTTTAGACCACACTCAAAGTGGAGGACCCCTGCACCTAACAGACACTCACAAGCTGACGTTAAACTCAGTAAAGCGACTCACCTAGCTTTAACATAATCGTTAATATAGATTCTAAAAATACATATTCCTGTCTGAATAAGCTAGTGTTAAATACCTGCATGACTTGTGTCATAGAACAAATAACGCTGTTATATGCTTACCGATTATCTAGTCATGCATGCTGATCAAGATCTACTACCATCAATAACTTGTCTTTTTCATGTTACTAATGTTTTCAACCACAAACCTTATTTAAAAAAAACTGTGCAAGACCTACCGTGTACTCCACTATTACAACTGTTAATCTAACTAAGCAAGTGGAATGCTGTTGGGGCACCACATGCTCGTCTGTCAACCCTTATGCACTGCCAAAAAAAAAAAATGTGAATGAAGTGTTTGAGTTCTTGGGATAGTTTGAGTAGAGGGAGTTGGAGTAATTCTTTGGACTCCTGACCCATTGCCTTTCAGCCACACCTCCTTACACACCTTCTGTTATTTACATGTGCATAACCAGCTAGCAACCAAATAAATTAACAACCTGCCAACTGCCAGTTGAGAACTACCAAACAGCTAAAACTTAACTTTTCCCAAGAATCCAGAGTGGTCTGCAATCGGCCACCAGCACTTCTACAGAACGCGACTCCCAAAGCCCATATTAGAGGTGAGTTCTTCTCCAATAATCAGTTATGCTGGCAAGGAGCACAGCCACCACAATGCTGGTCCCAATTACCATGGAATTTCATACCAAAGCCTACCGAACCTGAAGCATCTGTAATGAAAGCCAAGGAGGAAAAACTGGCTACCATCTCCTGCGAGCACACGTGCCCTTTATATGTCCCAGGGAAGGAACTCCAGATCCCCAAATAGTCCGGCAACTGCCTCTAGATACAGTTGCTGACAACCCTCCCCATAGGGATGACCCAGCAGGCAAAACCTAGATGAACTAGGAGCAATTGCATTTGTCTGAGCTGAACCACCTTCATCCCATGGGCCTGATTCACCACGCTCAGCAAAGCCAACAGCTTGTCACATAGTAGGCGAAAAACTCCTTGGTATAAATGTCTGCACCTAGGAAGGACAAACTAGTTGAAGGCCCTTCCATTTGTACTCCACAACTGGAACACCAAAATCCACTGAAAAGTCACAAAAAGTCTATAATAACCGTTGGCACTTCTCTGACCCCGGAGCCCCAACAAATAAAACATCATCAAAATAAAGACTCAATGAACTTGAACCAGCAACCTGTGAAACAACCCATTCCAAAAAGGTACTTAGCAGCTCAGAAAAGGAACATAAAATGGCCCATCCCATAGGAGGGCAAATATCGTATAAATAACTGAAAGTGACACCCCAACAAATGAAAACAAGGTGGATGAAATGGAAGGAGTCTAAAAGTGGATTCAATGTCCGACTTTGCTATTAACGCTCTTTTTCCCATCCTCCGAACCAACTTCAGTGCAGTATCAAAGGAAGCGTAGGACCAGTGGTCGCAGGGGTCACGGCTGCGACTGGGCCCTTCACCTCAGGGGGCCCGTCTGCAGCCACTACCCCTGTGACCATGGGCCACATAGATGCCGCCCCCTCCATGTTCCCCCTGTCAAAGGGGGCCCACGAGGTGGCCCACTGGCCACCTAATGGACCCCATTGGCGGGCGGCAGAGTTCCTGTGACACGCGGCGAGTGAACTGTGTTCTCCCAGCTCTGCTCTCTCGCGCGCTCTGTTTGCTGATGCTGGGAGTTGGAATATGATGTCATATTCCGGCTCTGCGAAGGAGCAGAGCTGGCAGAGCTGGGAGAACACAGCTCCCTTGCCGCGTGTCACAGGAGCTCTGCCGCCCGCCGCACTGAAGCCCCACTGGACCCCAGTGACAGGTCCATGCCAGCTCTCCAGGTAGGGAGGCTGGGTGTACATTAATTATTAATAATTTCTGTGTGCATGTGTATGTCTGATGTGTGTGTGTCTATAAGTGTATGTGTATGTAAGGGTGTCTCTGAGTGTGAGTGTGTGTCTGAGTGTATGTGTGTGTGTGTTTGTAAGTGTATGTGTGTCTGTAAGTGTGTGTGTCTGTAAGTGTGTATGTGTGTGTGTCTTAATGTGTATGTGTGTGTCTGAGTGTGTGTTTGTGAGTGTATGTATTAGTGTCTGAATGTGTGTATGTGTGTCTGAGTGTGTGTGTTTGTCTGTGAGTGTGAGTGTATGTGTGTGCCTGTAAGTGTATGTGTGTCTGCATGTGTATGTGTCTGTAAGTGTATGTGTGTTTATCTGTGAGTGTGTGTGTCTGAGTGTATGTGTGTGTGCCTGTAAGTATATGTCTGTGAGTGTGTGTCTGTAAGTGTGTGTGTCTGTGAGTTTATGAGTGTATGTGTGTGTGTCTCTACATATGTCTGTATGTATGGGTCTCTGTGTGTGTGTGTGTGTGTCTGTATGTATGTGTCTGCATGTGTATCTGTTTGTCTACATGTGTGTGTGTGGAGGGGGGAGGGTAGGGACGTATGGGGTAGGATATAGATGTATGGGGGGCCCAGGGATTCTAGTTACGCCTCTGCGTAGGACGCTGTCCTCTCCTCCCTTGATATGCCATCATTAACCGAATCTCTGTAAAAATACAATAAGTGATGGGGAGAGAGCAGCAGGAGAGGGGGTAGTGTCCTCAGAAATTCTTAATAACGAATAAGATTTCAAATAATGAATAATATTATTTGATAAATTAGTAGGTTTTCTCCATGGATAAAAGCACTATACAAGGAGGTGGAATTGTGTTGAATGACCGGGCTTTTTTACCATTTTGATAATTTGTGCGTATCTCCCCTGGGGTTTGTCCCCAAGAAGGAGCCCGGTTCTTACCAATTTACTAACTTGAGATTATGAAAGATGAGACTACAGGCTGATCAGTGTTGAGAGCAGAGGAAAAAATGAAGAAAATTACAAGGAAGTAATAACACTAACTGGTAAGAACCGGGCTCCTTCTTGGGGACAAACCCCAGGGGAGATACGCACAAATTATCAAAATGGTCAAAAAGCCCGGTCATTCAACCAATTCCACCTCCTTGTATAGTGCTCTTATCCATGGAGAAAACCTACTAATTTATCAAATAATATTATTCATTATTTGAAATATTATTCGTTATTAAGAATTTCTGAGGACACTACCCCCTCTCCTGCTGCTCTCTCCCCGATATTAAATACAAAAAATGCCAAACTCAGTTTATTGCACAATCAGCAACTGGTAAAGGGAGCACACAATATCATATAACTGCAAGTAATCGCTTACCGTATATACTCGAGTATAAGCCGAGGCCCCTAATTTTACCCCCAAAAACTGGGAAAACGTATTGACTCGAGTATAAGACTAGGGTGAGAAATGCAGCAGCTACTGGTAAATTTCTAAATAAAATTAGATCCTAAAAAAATTATATTAATTGAATATTTATTTACAGTGTGTGTGTGTATAATGAATGCAGTGTGTGTGTATGAGTGCAGTGTGTGTATGAATGCAGTGTGTGTATGAGTGCAGTGTGTGTGTATGAATGCAGTGTGTGTGTATGAGTGCAGTGTGTGTGTATGAGTGCAGTGTGTGTGTATGAGTGCAGTGTGTGTATATGAGTGCAGTGTGTGTATATGAGTGCAGTGTGTGTGTATGAGTGCAGTGTGTGTGTATGAGTGCAGTGTGTGTATGAATGCAGTGTGTGTGTATGAGTGCAGTGTGAGTGCAGTGTGTGTGTATGAGTGTAGTGTGTGTATGAGTGCAGTGTGTGTATGTGAGTGCAGTGTGTGTATGAATGCAGTGTGTGTATGAATGCAGTGTGTGTGTATGAATGCAGTGTGTGTGTATGAGTGCAGTGTGTGTATGAGTGCAGTGTCTGTGTATGAGTGCAGTGTGTGTACATGAGTGCAGTGTGAGTGTGTGTGATGCAGTGTGTGTTTGTGTATGTGTTGCAGAGCCTTGGTGGGGTGGTGGGCATTTTTATTATTTTTTTTTAATTATTATTTTAATAATTTTTTTGTTATATTATTTTTTATTTTATTATTATTTTTTAAATATTATTATTTATATTTTTTTTCGTCCCCCCTCCCTGCTTGATACATGGCAGGGATGGTGGCTCTCACTCCCTGGTGGTCCAGTGGCATGGGCTGTGTAGGAGGGGGGCTGGCAGAGAGCGTTTACTTACCTCTCCTGCAGCTCCTGTCAGCTCCCTTCTCCTCCGCGCCGGTCCGGTCAGCTCCCTCTGTCAGCTCACAGTGTAAGTCTCGCGGCCGCACTATGACCCCGCGGCTCTCGCGAGACTTACACTGGGAGCTGACAGGGGAGCTGACCGGACCGGCGCGGAGGAGAAGGGAGCCGACAGGAGCTGCAGGAGAGGTAAGTAAACGCTCTCTGCCAGCCCCCATCCTACACAGCCCCTTGTCTGTATTATGGCAATGTAAATTGCCATAATACAGACATTGACTCGAGTATAAGTCGAGTTGGGGTTTTTCAGCACAAAAAATGTGTCGAAAAACTCGGCTTATACTCGAGTATATACGGTATATAATCTGCGACCAAAGAACTTACTGCAGTAAATCCTACAAATAGAAATAGTTCTCTGCAATGGTTGTAGCTCCCTGTAGTGGTTATAGCTCCCTGTAGTGGTTATAGTTCTCTGCAATGGTTATAGCTCCCTGTAGTGGTTATAGTTCCCTGTAATAGTTATAGTTCTCTGCAATGGTTATAGCTCTCTGCAATGGCTATAGGTTATTGCAGTGGTTATAGTTGCTTGCAGTGGTTATAGTTGCTTGCAGTGGTTACAGTTCTCTGCAGTGTTTATTGCTTCTTTCAGTGGTTATAGCTCCTTGCAGCGGTTATAGCTCTCTGCAATAATAATAGCTTATTGTAGTTGTTATAGTTATATGTAGTGGTTATAGTTGCTTGCAGTGGTTGTAGTTGCTTACAGTGGTTAAAGTTGCTTGCAGTGGTTATAGTTCTCTGCAGTGGTTATAGTTGCTTGCAGTGGTTATAGTTGCTTGCAGTGGTTATAGCTTCTTGCAGTGGTTATAGTTCCCTGCTATGGTTATAGCTTTTTGCTGAGGAGTTCCTGGGACTCTGGGGAGAGGGCGCCCTCAAGTCCTTGGTATCCTCTGATGCCTCATCGCCTCCCCAACATACCCTCCTAATAGTGTCATGATTGGTGGTTGGGGGACTCGATAAAAAATGAACTTTATCGTGGCACAGTTCCAATCCGGTGAACTGTTCCAGAGTTTTCATGTATGGTGCTCAATGTGTAGAATTCCCAGGACCCCCATTTTCACATGCGTGGCAGAATAAGCATCAAAGGGCTCTTCATAACCCATTCCCATAGTGACAATAACCCTTTTATGTCCATGTTGGAATGGGGTTCTGTGACCGGTCAGCTAAATATCTCCCAGGAACAGAGAGGCAAACATATAAAAAAAAAACATAAAATAACCGATAGTCGGTCTAACTCCCCAGCGGCAGCGTACCCTGCAGGGAGAGGAGACAACCGGTCTCTCCTCCCAGTGGCAGCGCACCCTGCAGGGAGAGGAGACAACCGGTCTCTCTCCCCAGCGGCAGCCGGAGTTACAGGGAGAGGATATGATATGGTCCCTCTCCACAGGAGCAGAGATCCATGGGAGTGGAGACAACTGGTCTCACTCCCCAGTGACAGAAGGCATCACTGGGAGTAGAAACAACCGGTCTCATGGCCCAGCAGCAGTGCCTGGTATCAAGAGACACCAGGGTTGACAAATGTTACAGACACGACAAAGTGGAACAACCAGGACAGAGCATGGCACAGGAGGCTACCATAGGTTAGCTGGGTGTTTTGGGGCAGCCTTCTCGACTAACTCAGGTACAGACCGACAGGAAGTCTGGTACCTGGTTAGTCTTCCCTTGGGGGGGATGAGATGTGTGGAAACGTGCCTATGCCACAAGATCCTGGAGGAGCCTGCTAGCTGGCCTCCTGCCCAAGGACTATGGGCCATATCTAAAGACCCTGTTTGAGAGTTAAACCTTCCCAGCCACCATTAGCAGCTTTCCTTGGGTGCCCCTGGTTTGACACTTTCCCTTCATTCGAATGGAACCGAACACTAGTTCCCTGGTGGCCGTTCGCCTGAAGAAGCCCACGAATTGTTCTCAGCAGGACTTAGCCGCAAATGTTATGGAACTGTTTTCGGCATGACGTGACCGTGCAGCTCCTGGACAACTTGGTCCAGGGTTTTGAATGACTTTGTAACCTGCCAGGAGAGCGCTTTTTGGAGGGAAGTTTACTGAGACTAAGGGGCACAAACGCTACCTATATGCCAGCTGGAGCACCCTATATTTCGGACGCAGGAGCTCCCGAATGTTGATCGGCAAAAGCACTAAACGCCCTGGAACTGTTTTGGGTTGGGACCATGTGTGCAGCCGGTCAGAACTTTAACACGTTGGCGTTTCCCCTACATGGCATGGATCTCAGCGCTATTTGGAGAACTTGAGCGCTCAGATCAGGGTTATTAATTATGTATTATTTGTGGCGTTATTTTATGTTTTTATGATTTTTGGGGGGTTATTTTATGTTTTTATATTTTGTGTTTGCCTCTCTGTTCCTGGGAGATAATTAGCTTACCGGTCTTTAACACTATTATCTCCCAGGCACAGAGATTTATGGGAGGGGCTTCTCTTGCATTGAATGGAGACCCCATGCTGGGGGCTGTGTATGTAAGAATGCAACTTGGCCATAATAGCCCAGTTCCTTTCCACCCTTCGCTCAGTCTCGACTAGTGTTTGGGTGTACCAGCTATACAGCTATATTCTATGCAGGAGAGCTTTAATCACTAGAAGCTGGATCCAGGACCCTGCTCCAGGGTGGGAAGCGACGGCAAGACCTCGGCCAAGCTGTGGCCGCTAGGGGGTGAAGTGCTGATGGTGTCCCGGCGATAGCTAGTACTACCACAATGACGCTGTTAAAGTCCCTGGGAAATTTTCTAGATAAAGCATTTTTTCTAACAGATTAAATTGAAGCACGAGTCCAGGAAAAAAAAAATTACCAACCCATATAGAGCTCTGTGGGTGATTAACAAAATGCTATTTAGAAACCCATCCAAACAGCCAGAAGCCTATTCACTATATTCTATTGTCTAAATTTACATTTTTGGACTTTATTTTGCTTCAGTTCAGAGTTTGGGAATAACCCTGTAAGATTACACTGTTCACTAAACTTGATATACACTCATATCAACCCACATACCTCCGAACATCGGCACTCAGTAAATCAGGAGGGTGGATCACACCATCAAAGACACCGCCTCGAGAGATTGGAACGCCAAGCTGGCCGTTGATATCGATAATATTTTGACTTCTAGCACATTTTTTTCAGAGTGAATTAGCTTAATATTTGATAATTATGTGACCTATATTTTACGTAGGATATACATGTGAGATTTACTGATTTTAACCCCTTAAGGACCAAACTTCTGGAATAAAAGGGAACCATGACATGTCACACATGGGGTTAAAGTAGACACTAAATGCTACCAAGGAGATGTTAAAATAACTGAATTTCAGCAGCAATTGCCTTTCGTAAATATAGAAATGGCATATACAATAACAACTTATTTTAAACATGTCTTCCCTATGTGGACCAAATGTTGCACTTTGTTGAATAACATCGGAATGTGTCTTTAACTCGTGGACAAATCGAGAGTCAGGAAAATTTACTGACACCAGAAATTCTGAATTTTGTTCCAACTTGTTCATTTAAAAGTCAGGTGACAACTTCCCATAATGCTTTATTCAATCCTATTGCCCTCTTACATCTGTCTGCTTATTACTCATGGTGTTTTATAACATATTTATCATCATGTGATAAGGATTGCTAATCTGTGTTCCCTGTTGGATAGTATTGATTACCAAACCTCACTGCTTTTATAATCTATCAGGACTTCAAATGCTAACGACAGCTACTTTTACTACACCTTGTATAATCGCATTATACATAAAATATCAATAATTGTGCTAAGTTTTTGCGATGTTTTTGTTTATTATTATGCAGCTGTGGTGGATCACCACTGTATCCCCGCCAAGGATTCCCTTTCCCGTAGTATTATAGCTTCTTCCAGTGAAAGTAGTGTTTTTAGCTGGTGTAGCTTTCACCCCATACATTAGCCGAGACTTAATTTTGCGAGTAGATCTAATTTTATTAGGCACAGCACGGACCCCCAGCACGGGTCCCTATTTAAAAGCAAATAATCTCGCTCTGGTGCCTCTGTGTCTGGGAGAAAATTGAGTTGCTGCTTGCTAAACTAATTATCTCCCGGTCAACTATCGTGAGTTCCTGTCGACGAAATACAGGGCTCTCCCCCCGTGACTTTCAAGGAATGATTGTTCTACATTGTCTGAGTCACCTTTCCTCCAAAAAGTGCTCTTGTAGCTGGTAGGGAAGTATGGGAAAACCAGGGTGAATGTTGGCCAGGAGTTGAGGCTAGCTACAGCCAGACCGAGTTCCAGAAGAGTTGTGAATAAGTCCCGATGGAGTCTTTGGGCTTTCCAGACACTTGGTTACAGTGTTCTTGATAGTTGGCCTGGAGGGGAAGGTGATGGAAGCCAAGAGTAGAGAAAATAGTCTCTTGGGAGACAACATACGGGAAAACCATCGAAATGTGGATGATGACTGAGTGGCTTGTCACATCAGCTTTTATTTTTCTATTCAGTGGCGAGGGTACCGGTGGTCTCACTATATTTTTGTTTTCTAAGCCGGTTAGATTGCATTAATCCTAGTTTGCATTCTCCCGTCTAGTTATGTCTTTAGATGATTTGGTTACACTCATGCATAGGGTCTAGATCAGGGATAGGCAACCTTCGGCACTCCAGATGTTGTGGACTACATCCCCCATAATGCTCTTACACCTGTAATGCTGGCAACGCATCATGGGAGGTGTAGTGCAAAACATCTGGAGTGCCGAAGGTTGCCTAGATGTATAGTTTAGCCTGTTTATTAACACCCTAAAAAGGTGCACTTATCTCGCACTATGGCAATGTATAAACATGTATCTAACTTAAGTGTTTGTCAATGCTGTCGTGGCATCACCAGTCTGTATGGTTATCCTTGCACAATAAAAATAAAGAATTACAAATATATATATTGATAATCGGTGACTAGTTCTTTAATTTGATTTAAGGTCATGGGAAGATTTTACATCCACAGGTCCCAGTGCACTCCACTTCCATTTAGTTTGTGAATTCCTTCCGTTACAATGTATTCGTTCATACTGGCTGGTTCTGTTTTCATTGATGGGCACTGTATAGTGGGCAAGATAATTTGGGGTACATTATATGAGCCTGGGGCATACCTCCCAACTGGCCCGAATCTGACAGGACTGTTCTGATATCAGGTTTCTGTCCTGGAATTGCTCCCTGTTTATCGGAATTCAGGTAGAGTTTAGGAAAAGTTAAAATAGCCAATAACTATAAACTTTACATTAAAACCTCTTGTAAACTAACCTGGCTCGTTACGTTCCCCTTCACAAACTTTCAAAGATTGTTATTAGCTAGAACCAGTCAATGCCATGCCTTTGCCCATGTTTGCTGTCCATGTGCCGTTTAAGGAAGATTTACACAGTCATGGCTAGTCACTAACGTGAGAATTTACAGTAAATTCAATCAATTTCAGATTTATGCCAAACAGACACACTGAAAGCATAGCTGAAATTTAACAGCTCAGCTGGTTGTTAAGTTTGAATTCTCACTTTATTGAATAACCCCGAGAATCTTTTCAAAGTAATTTCAGTACGATTTCCTGTAACCATAAACTGGAAAATGTGCAAAGAAAGACTATACAGATAACAAGGGGAATGGAAGATTTTAATCATGATGAAGAAAGGCTGGAAAATTGCAAAAGGAAAATACAAATATGTAGAGCCAATACAACAATCTCGCTGGTGACTTGTTTTTGAACAGGACTGTACAAATGGAATAAGATCCTCGAATGAGATTTGAAAAAAAGAGATTTGACCTATAACAGTAGAAAGAATTTTATAGTAACCATTTGTTTCTTAGATATATGTTCTGTTCCATTATAAATGATTATAAATGATCTTTTAGAAAAGGATATCTGGTTTTATTCCCTTTTGAGACACAGTCAGAAAGATCAAGTTAAACTTTTCTCCTTGGTGGAGCTTGTAACAGTTAGTATTAGTGTGACGGGGAGAGGAGTGATGACATAGGCGTACGTAGCCAGCGTCCTCGTGGTATGTGGCTAGGAAACGCTCGAGTCGAGGAGAAGGGTTGGCTCATGCTGGCAGCTTGCCCAGGGCTGGAGGACGAATGAGAGGTCCTGTCTGAATGCAGCCGGGCCCCTAGGGAGCAAAACGATAGGCAGCCAAGGAAAATAAAAAAGAACGCTGAGCAACTCATGATGCATGGGCAAGATACACTGGAGAAATACTGAAGCCAGTCTAGAGCTAAGTGTATAGTTGATATAACGGAAATTAACACTTAAGGCAAAAGGGACAGGGGTAAATCTCCTAAACAATAGTCTATGTCCTTCCCTGTTTGTTGAAGCTTTGGCGTTTATTTTTTATTTTTTGTTTTATGCCTCTCCCTCCTCTTGCAACTATCTCATATATAATATAATATGAGGCTTTAGCTGGTAAATAACGGTTGGGTCGAGGGGGCAAGTTTACTAAATAGAGATCTTCTCTGTGTTTTTTCCTGTTGGGAATTACTTAGTCTTTTATTCCTCCTATAACTATTCTAATACTGGTAATATACAGGAAAGGGACTGGGACCTTAAAGAGATTTGAGGAAGTAAAGTGGGGGATAGTTAAAAAGGAGAAAAGAAAAGAAAAGAAAGGAGGGAAACAACAAAAGAAAGGAAGAAAGGGGGGAAAGGAAGAGGTAAGGGAAAGGATAACAAGAAAGGAAAGAGTGAACCCCTGACTGCAGGAGTGGGAGAGAGGGGGGGGAAACTGAAAGGAAAAAGAGAAGAGACTGTATTAAGAGTACCCAAAAGTATTACAAGAAAACACCTGAAAAATAAAAGAAAAAAAGGAAGTAAAAGGGGGAAAGAGGGGAGAAGGAAAGGAGAGAAAAGGAGAAAAAAACATGGCCACCAAAAAGACACAAAATGGCAAACACCTGAAGAAAAAAAAAAAGGAAAGTCAGCTAGAAAAACGTTTGTCTTTCTTCTCACCCCAACCGCCTGGGAATAAATTAAATTTAGATGTGTCACACCAGATAACCAATCCGATAGAAGGAGAAACGAGTAGTACACAACGGAGGCATATGACAACGCAAGACAGGAAGAAAACCTATATGAACTCAGTCATCTAAACACACAATTTGAGAAAATTAAGGAGGGAATGCAAGTGAATACACAGGACATCAAGAGAGACCTTTCCTTATTAATCCCAAGGATACAAAGTATTGAAGAAAAACTAGAGATGATCGAACATGTGACAAACTCCCACCAGGAAGAACATGTTATGCTGGAAAGAAAAATAGCGGATCTGGAAAATAAAATTCTAGATCAGGAGGACAGGTCAAGGAGGAACAACCTAAGAATTAGAGGTGTGTCAGAACAAATAAAGACAACAGAATTGGAAACATATATAGTATAATTTTTTAAATACATGAAAGTGGAATGGGATATCAAAAGCCTTATGATGGAACGGTGTCACTGAGTTAACAAGCCAAGAGCCGTACCAGACCACCTTCCAAGAGATATATTGGTTTGTTGCTCCTCTTTTAAACTCAAGTTTTACAGATCCTGAGATCATTGGAAAAAAAACTATTCTTTCAGGAGAGTATGAAACGCTAAATGTCTACCAGGACCTGTCATGGAATACTAGACAAAAGAGGAAGTCCTTTGCAGATAGTAAAATAAAACTCAGATCCAAGAATATAAAATACTGGTGGGGGTTCCCCACAAATACCTTGATACTGCATGAAGGCATGACCTTAAGCTTCAATATGGCAGAAGATCTTAAAAGATGGTTGACTCTAAGTAAAGAGATATAAAGAATCAACAGATCAATAACTACTTTGCTAGGAAATAGGAAAGGACAATGGAGAAAAAAAGGGGAAAGGGGGAGAGGAGAGGGGGAAGGGAGGAAAAGGGGAAGGATTTATTTCTTTATTTTTATTTTTTGTAGTTGTGATGAATGATGATTTATAAATGTACACAATATAAAGAGGAAGTATATACACTAGCAGAATAAAAATGAATACATTTAGAAATGGCAGAAAGCAGGTCATGTGAAAAAAATTAGAGGGTTTTTTTTCTTGGGGGGGTGGAGGGGGAGGTGAGGGGAGGTTCGAGTCACAAGTTAAATACAGCCCAAATGTTTGAGGCTGTAGTTTAATGATAAAAAACTACAACATATACTTATCAACAAACTCACAAGGGATTACGAGAGTCATGAAGATTTATATAACTAAGTGAAAAAGTTTAAATGATGAGGGAGAAAAGAAAAGAGCACGGTAAAGTTAAAAATTTATATATTTCTACAAATTACTTGTCAACTGCTTTTGGGGCATGACAAGATTATATGTATTATCTTGTATTATCTAAAAAAAAAATGTCAGCAACATTAAAACAATTTGGATTTACAGGTCCATTTCTAAAAGCAGTATCTGCTCTCTAGGATTCTCCACAGGCAAAAGTCATGGGATCAGGATTTACCTCTCAAATTGTTTACATTAGCAATGTTACAAAGCAGGGATGCCCCCTCTCCCCACTGTTATACATATTAGTATTAGAACCTTTAGCCATTGCTATAAGACAAAAAAAATAAAAATTACAGGCTATCGATATCCGTTGGGGCAGGTTAAACTAAATATCTGTGCAGATGATCTACTACTGATTCTTGAAGAGCCAGAGACCTCTATTCTGGAAGTGTTAAAATATAAAATAGGTACTCGGATATCGAGTTATAAAATAAATTTACACAAATCAGTAGTTCTAGCCATCAGTAAGAGATAAGTTAATCTCCTTATAACATTTTTTGGACTTTGGGTACAACCATTCCATGAGAAGTAAAAGAGTTAATAGAAGCTAATTAAAACAAACCAATAAAAACGTACGGGATTAGAGGGGGTTGGGATTGTTGTGGTAGGGCAGAATCAATATCCTAACGGATTATATCTTACCAAAATGGTTTCATTTATGGAGAATGATCCCTCTTAACTGTCCCCAAAATTGGTTACTAATGTTACATGCCTCCTTTATTAAAATTTGTCTGGGATGGAAAAAAAACAAGAGCAAAAAGTAAACATGTAGCCAGGATAAGACAAGATGGAGGTTTGAGTTGCCCAGAAATCCATCAATGTTATCAGGCCAGTAGACTGTTTCATATAATGTTATCACAGAATACATCCGCAGAAAAGGAAAAAGGGTATTCAATAGAGAAAGCCAGCACGGGGTAGATAATTTATCCTCTCTGTTCTAGATTCTAAATCTCAATAAAAACGTTATAGCTGAGGCAAGATCCACATCACATATAATTAGAGATCTAGCAGGTTGGTGGGATATATTTGGAAAAAAGTTGGACTAAAGAATAGAATAATAGATGTTTACTGACCGTCTCGTGGAAAGCAATAATACAATATGCAACCTCCTCTGAAGTAAATAGAGTGTCTTATAAATATTATAAATATAGGCATAAAGGACACGGGATGCATAATAATAAATTAGAAATACAATGGTTCCAGAAGAAATAGGTTAAAACAAAAAACGATACTATTACACCTTAGTAGACATTGATGTGAGTCAGTAAATCAACAATAATATAATAATGAGGATTATAAAAATGTGCGGAGGTGAGGTATTGAAATTAATAGGGAGATAGAAAACATTAGCTATGAAGAAAGGTTAGAAAAACTGCATTTGTTTTCTTTAGAAAAACCGCATCTCACAGGAGATATGATAGCACTATACAATATACGGGGTCAGTACAAATCGCTATGTGCTAACCTGTTCATTAGGAGCAAGATACAACAGACGAGAGGTCACCCATTGAGACTGGAAGAAAGGAGTTTTCACTTACAGCAAAGGAAAGGGTTCTTTACAGAAAGAACAATAAAGACGCGGAATTCTCTGCCTAAAGAGGTTGTCTTATCAGATTACATAGATATTTTGCTTTTAAAAGGTTCGGATGTATATATAGTTAAAATGCAGTTTTTCACATAATTATCTCAACAAGATCAGTTCTTTATCTATTTAAAAAAAAAAACAGGTGTAGAAATGAGTAATCACAAAGCATTTCCAGTTATTGCAGTTTAGTCTGGGTTTCCTTGAGTTATTTGGAGAGAATACCCAGTCCATTTTGAAATATTTTGTAACTTTTTATCTTGTATAAACAGTACACCTCAGAGAGAGTAATGTCACCAATCCGGCACACAATCCCACACCTTGCACAACTCCCTCTGTACTTCGGCTCTCCTACTGACTTGCTAACCTCTTTGTTTTGGGGTTTTATTTCCAGTGTTTGAAGGAACATAGTGAGGCCCCAGTGTACGTTCTCCAGTGGAGCTTATCCACGCACGTGTGAGATGTATTTGGAGTTTCAGTCAACTGAAAAAATCTTACGCCATAAAAACACATTTTGAAAAGTTAACCCATTCCTAACTGCGGAGAGGTGTGCTGGGATTGGCATTTCAAATTGTACAGTGAATAAGAGAGGATATATCCATTCTAATTAAACCATTCCAGCTCGGTTTATAAAGCCGCACGTAATTATGGCACACATTACAGCACCCCAAGCCCACTGGCCCTCTGTGATCTGTAATTACTACTACCGTCTACTGCAGGTTGAATGCAAGTACCCCCTAACCCTATGGCCCCCCCAATGCTAGGTATATGTCAGGATCGGGACAGGGATCCAACACGCAGAGTACAAACAGGTGGTAAGTACGTATACCGGACCTTAGAATGGCCGGACTAACGTAAGGAGTAAGCAAAGAATGGTCTAGAGACAAGCCGAGGTCGAGGGAACGAGAGAGCAGGTAAGCGAGAGACAAGCCGAGTCAAAGGGTAATAGAGATAAGCAGGGTAGAATAAACAAGCCGGGTCAAAACCAAAGAGACAGAATATATAACAAGAGCACTGAGTGACTAGACAAGCTAGAACCACGACAGGGCAATGAACAAATGTAGAAAGCCCTACTTTATACCCTGGTTCCAGATAGGTAATCACGCCCCCGACGAATCCTCATTCGTGCTCGGGACTTGATTGACAGGTCGGGACGGGTTGTCGTCATGACGTCGGCTACTGAGCGCCGCGTCATAAAAGGAAGTGGGTACCTCGCGGCCGGCGTGTAAACGACCGGGAGAACCGCGAGGAATGAGTGATTCAACCCTTTTGGGAGGAAGAACGTCCAAGTGTCTCACCTCCTCAGAGGTAGAGACAACAGGTACCCTGACAGTACCACCCCTCTCAGAAACGCCCACCGGGCAGAAGGAACCGGGACGAGATGGAAAACGGAAGTGAAAAGCCCTGCGGAGGTGAGGCGCATGCACATCCTCCTGAGGTACCCAAGACCTCTCCTCAGGTCCATATCCTTTCCAATCAACCAGATATTGTAACTTCCCCCTAGAGATTCGAGAATCGATGATGGAGTTGATTTCATATTCCTCCTGTCCCTCAACCTGAACAGGGCGAGGGGAGGATACAGTGGAGGAAAACTTGTTACATACTAGAGGTTTCAACAAGGAAACATGAAAGGAGTTAGGAATGCGTAAGGCAGATGGAAGAGCCAGACGATACGCAACTGGGTTAATTCGAGTCAGAACCTTGTAAGGACCAATGTAACGAGGAGCGAACTTCATAGAAGGAACCTTTAAGCGAATGTTTTTGGTACTCAACCATACTCTATCACCTGGAACAAAGACTGGAGCCGCCCTTCTATGCTTATCAGCGTGTTTCTTGAACAACATAGAGTTATGCAGAAGAATTTGTCGAGTCTGATCCCACAACTTCCTCAAATTGGCAACATGAACATCAACCGACGGTACCCCTTGGGAAGGAGAAACCGAGGGAAGAATGGAAGGATGAAAGCCATAATTCATGAAAAAGGGGCTAGAACGAGTAGAATCACAAACGAGATTGTTGTGTGCAAACTCTGCCCAAGGAATCAGACCAACCCAATCGTCCTGGTGTTCGGAAACAAAACAACGCAAATATTGTTCAATCTTTTGGTTGGTGCGTTCAGCAGCTCCGTTAGACTGAGGATGATAGGCAGAAGAGAAATTCAATTTGATACCCATTTGAGAACAGAATGATTTCCAAAAACGGGAAACAAATTGGGAACCTCTATCGGAAACAATTTCGGAAGGTATCCCATGTAACCGAAAAATCTCTCTTGCGAATATCTCAGCCAATTCAGGGGAAGATGGAAGTTTAGGTAAGGGCACGAAATGTGCCATCTTAGTAAACCTGTCAACCACCGTGAGAATCACAGTCTGTTTTTCAGAAACAGGTAAATCTACAATGAAGTCCATGGCCAAACAGGTCCATGTTTTCTCGGGGATCTCCAAGGGATGCAAAAACCCACATGGAAGTGTCTGAGGTCGTTTAGTCTTCATACAGACCTCACATGCTTCAACAAAATCCCTAATATCTTTACGTAATGAAGGCCACCAGAAATCTTTAGATATTAGGGAACACGTCTTGCGAATGCCAGGATCCCCAGCCACCTTACTGTTGTGAAAGCATTCTAATAGCTCCCGTTGTAGTTCAGGAGGAACAAAATACCGTGCCCCGGGACCCTGTCTAGGAGCCAGATGTTGTAACTTCATGATCTCGGCAAGCAACGGAGAATGAATCCTGAGACTCGTGTTGGCGATAATATTACACTTGGGAACTATAGAAGACAAAACCGTCTCAGATATAGTAGAAGGCTCATGTTGGCGAGACAAAGCATCGGCCTTAGAGTTCTTAGAACCAGGTCTATAAGTGAGCACGTAATTGAAATGAGTGAGGAACAAGGACCAACGAGCTTGCCTGGCGGACAAGCGTTTAGCCTCCCCAATATAGGACAAGTTCTTGTGATCCGTCAAAATAGTAACAGGATGTAAAGTCCCTTCCAATAAATGTCTCCACTCCTTCAAAGCCATGATAACAGCTAGTAGTTCCCTGTCACCGATGTCATATCTGCTTTCAGGCCCAGATAATTTCTTGGAAAAAAAACCACATGGATGTAACGGTTTATCCACACCTAACCTTTGAGACAAGATAGCACCTATACCTGTCTCTGAGGCGTCTACTTCGAGTAGAAAAGGCAAAGTTGTATCGGGGTGAACTAAAATTGGTGCGGAAGCAAAAAGTTCCTTGAGTGTTTTGAAAGCAACGAGAGCTTCAGTAGACCAATTCTTAGTGTCAACCCCCTGTTTGGTCATATTAGTAATAGGAGCAATAATAGAAGAGTATCCTTTAATGAAGCGCCTATAATAATTGGAGAATCCAATAAACCTCTGAATGGCCTTGAGACCCCTGGGTAATGGCCAATCTAAAATAGATTGGAGTTTATCCGGATCCATCTTAAAGCCTTCCCCAGAAATCACATAACCAAGAAAGTTTATCTGAGATTGGTCAAAACTACATTTCTCCAATTTGCAGTACAACCCATGTTGTAGGAGTTTGCACAATACCCTTCTGACTTGTCTGTGGTGGGTCTCAATTTCTCTAGAGTGTATTAGTATATCATCCAAATATACAATAACACAATCATGTTGAAATTCCCTAAGAACTTCATTGATCAGATCCTGAAATACTGCCGGTGCATTACAAAGCCCAAAGGGCATTACCGTGTACTCATAATGCCCATAACGGGTACTGAACGCTGTTTTCCACTCGTCTCCCTGCTGAATTCTCACCAAGTTATACGCCCCTCTGAGATCTAACTTGGTGAAAATCTTGGAACCCTTTAAACGATCAAAGAGCTCAGTAATCAAAGGAATCGGGTATGCATTTCTAATAGTTATTTTATTCAAGCCTCGATAATCAATGCAAGGTCTTAACGTGCCATCCTTCTTATTCACAAAAAAAAAACCTGCCCCGGCAGGGGAGGAGGATCTCCTAATGAATCCTTTGTCTAGGTTCTCACGGATATACTCCTCTAAGACTAAGTTCTCTTTAGTGGATAAAGGATATACATTGCCCCTCGGAGGCATAGTACCAGGTAGAAGGTTAATCTTACAATCAAAGGACCTGTGTGGAGGTAAAGTATCAGTATTCTTCTTGTCAAAAACTGCCCTTAAATCCAGGTACAGGGGCGGTATTTGCATATCTGTAGACTGGGTAGAATTAACCGGTGTATTAACTACGCAAAGTGGTGAGACTTTCTGTAAGCAACTGCTCTGGCAACCCTGACCCCATGAGGTTATCTCCCCTAGTTCCCAATCAATAATAGGGTTATGTTTCTTTAACCATGGATACCCCAGGACTATAGGAACAGAAGGAGACGAGATAAGCATAAGAGATATAACCTCCTCGTGTAAGATACCAACAGTCAAGTTAACAGGTATGGTCTCACGAGAAATAACAGGTTCAGACAATGGTCTACCATCAATAGCCTCAACGGCCAAAGGAGTATCCCTTAGCTGGGATGGGATAGAGTGTTTAGTAACAAAAACTTGGTCGATAAAGCTCTCAGCAGCTCCGGAATCTATCAATGCCATAGTTTTTAGTACTCCCTTCTCCCAAGCTAAAGAAACAGGTAGCAAAAGTCTGTGCTCTTTATAATTGTGTATAGAGGACAAAATAGAAACACCCAAGGCCTGTCCTCTAGAGAAACTTAGGTGCGAGCGTTTCCCGGGCGATTAGGACAATTTAGGCGTAGATGCCCTCTTACTCCACAATACATACACAACCCCTCCCTTCTCCTGTACTGTCTCTCCTCTTCTGAGAGGCGAGTATTGCCTATCTGCATAGGTTCTGAAAAAACTGGAATTGTGGATTGAGAATTTTGAAATAAGGGAGCAAGTTTAAAGGAAGATCTACGAGTACTATCTTGAGTGTTCTGTCTCTCTCTTAAACGTTCATCAATACGAGAAATGAAAGAAATTAAATCCTCTAAATTTTCAGGGAGCTCTCTAGTAGCAACCTCGTCTAGAATTACATCTGATAATCCGTTTAAAAATACGTCTATATAAGCCTGTTCATTCCACTTAACTTCTGCCGAAAATGACCTGAACTCTAGTGCATAATCCACAAGGGTTCGGTTATCTTGTCTAAGGCGCAACAGTAATCTAGCTGCATTGACCCTTCTACCTGGAGGGTCAAAAGTTTTTCTAAAAGCAGCGACAAAAGCATTATAATTATAGACTATAGAATGATAACGGGTTATCATTCTCCCACAGAGGATTGGCCCATCTCAGAGCTTTATCAATGAGTAGAGTGATAATGAATCCAACCTTCGCCCTATCTGTAGGGTAGGAGCGGGGTTGTAATTCAAAATGAATACCAATTTGGTTTAAGAATCCACGACACTTCTCCGGAGAACCCCCATAACGTACAGGAGGGGTAATACGGGAAGAAGCACCTACAGTGGCTACTTCTAGACCTGAACTTACAGGAGAGATGGACGTAGCTCGCATCTCCTCTGGTGGATTACTAGAACGAGATAATAAGGCCTGCAGCGCTAGAGCCATCTGGTCCATTCTGTGATCCATGGCGTCAAACCTAGAGTCGGAAGAACCAACCTGAGTGTTTGTACCTGCAGGATCCATGGCCCTGTCGTAATGTCAGGATCGGGACAGGGATCCAACACGCAGAGTACAAACAGGTGGTAAGTACGTATACCGGACCTTAGAATGGCCGGACTAACGTAAGGAGTAAGCAAAGAATGGTCTAGAGACAAGCCGAGGTCGAGGGAACGAGAGAGCAGGTAAGCGAGAGACAAGCCGAGTCAAAGGGTAATAGAGATAAGCAGGGTAGAATAAACAAGCCGGGTCAAAACCAAAGAGACAGAATATATAACAAGAGCACTGAGTGACTAGACAAGCTAGAACCACGACAGGGCAATGAACAAATGTAGAAAGCCCTACTTTATACCTTGGTTCCAGATAGGTAATCACACCCCCGACGAGTCCTCATTCGTGCTCGGGACTTGATTGACAGGTCGGGACGGGTTGTCGTCATGACGTCGGCTACTGAGCGCCGCGTCATAAAAGGAAGTGGGTACCTCGCGGCCGGCGTGTAAACGACCGGGAGAACCGCGAGGAATGAGTGATTCAACCCTTTTGGGAGGAAGAACGTCCAAGTGTCTCACCTCCTCAGAGGTAGAGACAACAGGTACCCTGACAGTATAAAAATGAAAGCAGCACTGACTTGATTTTTGTTTATTTCTTTCTCTCTTTTTGTTTCTCTCTTTTTCTTTCCTTATACTACTCCCATTCCACTTGCCTTTATTTATATTTATTATGTTTTTTCCACACACCGGAAATCAGTATCCGAGCGCAGCCATTTTGTTCTCCTCTGTTCATGATGTCTGACGTTTGGCTTCTGTGTTGGCATATTTTGACTGTTGGATTGTGGGTAAATTAGAAAACCAAAATGGAACTTTTGCTTAAGCCCCGTCCATTGCTCCGTTATGGCTGTGGAATTGCCACTATTAGCTGTCCTCCTGTCAGGTGCTATTTGGAGGGGTGACAGAGGAGGTGACAAGGCATTCAATGATACCAAGAACTTGAGGGAGCTCCATGTACCGACCGAAAGCAACATCATTTAAGGCGAACAGGACTTCTCCCCAGTGCTCTGGAACTTTGATCCGATTCTTGGATAGATTGGGCGCTCTGAAGAGAGCTTCTCAGGGATGGCACTATTGAACCCCATGTTTTACTTATTTTTGTTAACCCGGTGCCAATGTGTTTGCTCGCTAAATTATCAGCTTAGGAACAGACTCCAAGGTGCTGGATATGTCTCATTTCTATTGTTCTCTTGTTTAGACCCCAGGTATAAAATTGTAACCGTTTGGCAATAATATCAGTTCTTCTTCACCAATCACTAAGTCTCGGCTAGTGTTTGGGTGAGAAAGCTATAAACACAGCGGCAAGGAGCTTTAATCGCTGTGTGCTATAAACACAAAGGAAAGGGGACTTGGCATTGACAACCCAGCTACTCATGGCTATACCGCCACATATATTTTTTAAATAGCGCCCACACACAATTAGGGGCTGTGGAGAGACACTAGTTCCCCTCTTTAATTATTAGTTTCATCTTGCTGCCTATGGGTGGGGGCTTGGGTAATACTATGTTACCCACATTTATTTTATTTATAGCCTCCACCCACCGCTATTGGAGGGGCGTATCACAGGACACTCGGTCTCCCCTTTTGTTTATTAGCCCCACTCATTGTTTTTTTTATTTAGTGAGCAGCCATTGGCTCCTGTCAGATGTGATCATCCAGGAGGTTTATACTAATGTGGGGGTCATCGAGCCCCATAGGCTTTTTAAAAACCATTTAAACTGCTATTGCTGCCAGGCTGTAAACAATAACAATAATTAAAAAATTTTTTATCAACTTGCTGAATCCTATGAGGCCAATTGTTTGGGAATTGTGAGCCCAATAATTGGAATTTAATTGCTTCATCCAATATGTTCATTGTATAATATAACAGTTGCATTGGAATCAGATAATGATCAGGTCCCGATAAACTGCTGATAAAGTGATCTGCTGTAATTTAATCAAGGTCTATAAATACTCCATTGTGACGCTGTGCAGGCCGGACGCGCTGTGATGATAAGTAAACACCTGTCTTGGTTTCCTGGAGAGATCGCGTATTGAGAATATTTGTAGTTATTCATGTTTTCTGCTATTTCAATAACGACTTGTTCTTTGTGATTGATGCGTTTAGTCACTCATTGTCTGGTAAAACCACGTCTATTGCCACATCGTGCTGATATTTCGCAAGGTCTGAATTCCTCTGTGAGCTGAGATTCTCCAATAGCCGGCCAGGCAAGTATCTCATCCTCATCCAACTATCGTTTTCACGGCCAAGGACAAATATTCATTGTCTTTTGGTTTGAAAGGTATTTAAACCAGCTAGTTTCCTCCTGCAATCTTTTCGTCTGCACGTGGGTAGTAAAACCTGTTGTCACGTATCTCTTATCTTGGCTACCGGAGTAGCATTTCTCTTGGGGTGGGATAACGCTCCAGTAAGAAAAACTGGTATTACAGCAGGGGCACCCAACAGGTAGCATGACAGCGACTGATGCTGCAATGGTTATGGTGCCTGGAGTGTCTCTTTAAGGATGGCAAAGCATCATGGGAGATGTTATCCCTTAATAGCTGGGGGTCTGTCTCAGTGTTAGGCTCCATCAGTGTGTTGATAACATTGGTTGCTAGGGAACCTGCCGGAACACGGAGAGGATACATAATGGCGACCTTCCCACATCCAGGATATGTTAAGAAGAACTAGGACAAGGTTTATCAAAGCTCGTTTTTGTGATCGTATTTTTGTGGTGTGAATGATCAGTTTATAGTGTTAGCAGGTCATGTGAAAAAAATTAGAGGGTTTTTTTTCCTGGATTTACAGGTCTATTTCTAAAAGCAGTATCTGCTCTCTAGGATTCTCCACAGGCAAAAGTCATGGGATCAGGATTTACCTCTCAAATTGTTTATATTAACAATGTTACAAAGCAGGGATGCCCCCTCTCCCCACTGTTATACATATTAGTATTAGAACCTTTAGCCATTGCTATAAGACAAAATAAAAAAAATTACAGGCTATCGATATCCGTTGGGGCAGGTTAAACTAAATATCTGTGCAGATGATCTACTACTGATTCTTGAAGAGCCAGAGACCTCTATTCTGGAAGTCTTAAAAGATAAAATAGGTACTCGGATATCGAGTTATAAAATAAATTTACACAAATCAGTAGTTCTAGCCAAGAACATCAGTAAGAGATAAGTTAATCTCCTTATAAAAAAATTTTGGACTTTGGGTACAACCATTCCATGAGAAGTAAAAGAGTTAATAGAAGCTAATTAAAACAAACCAATAAAAACGTACGGGATTAGAGGGGGTTGGGATTTTTGTGGTAGGGCAGAATCAATATCCTAACGGATTATATCTTACCAAAATGGTTTCATTTATGGAGAATGATCCCTCTTAACTGTCCCCAAAATTGGTTACTAATGTTACATGCCTCCTTTATTAAAATTTGTCTGGGATGGAAAAAAAACAAGAGCAAAAAGTAAACATGTAGCCAGGATAAGACAAGATGGAGGTTTGAGTTGCCCAGAAATCCATCAATGTTATCAGGCCAGTAGACTGTTTCATATAATGTTATCACAGAATACATCCGCAGAAAAGGAAAAAGGGTATTCAATAGAGGAAGCCAGCACGGGGTAGAGAATTTATCCTCTCTGTTCTAGATTTTAAATCTCAATAAAAACTTTATAGCTGAGGCAAGATCCACATCACATATAATTAGAGATCTAGCAGGTTGGTGGGATATATTTGGAAAAAAGTCGAACTAAAGAATAGAATAATAGATGTTTACTGACCGTCTCGTGGAAAGCAATAATACAATATGCAACCTCCTCTGAAGTAAATAGAGTGTCTTATAAATATTATAAATATAGGTATAAAGGACACGGGATGCATAATAATAAATTAGAAATACAATGGTTCCAGAAGAAATAGGTTAAAACAAAAAACGATACTATTACACCTTAGTAGACATTGATGTGAGTCAGTAAATCAACAATAATATAATAATGAGGATTATAAAAATGTGCGGAGGTGAGGTATTGAAATTAATAGGGAGATAGAAAACATTAGCTATGAAGAAAGGTTAGAAAAACTGCATTTGTTTTCTTTAGAAAAACCGCATCTCACAGGGAGATATGATAGCACTATACAATATACGGGGTCAGTACAAATCGCTATGTGCTAACCTGTTCATTAGGAGCAAGATACAACAGACGAGAGGTCACCCATTGAGACTGGAAGAAAGGAGTTTTCACTTACAGCAAAGGAAAGGGTTCTTTACAGAAAGAACAATAAAGACGCGGAATTCTCTGCCTAAAGAGGTTGTTTTGTTGGTTTTTTTTTTGTTGTTTTTTTGTTTCTCCTTTTGTATTGTATTGTATTGTATTGTATTGTAACGTATTGTCTTTTTGTATGAAAAACAGCTATTGTCTTTTTGTATGAAAAATTGGTGAAAAGAAAGGGTAAACCTTTAAAATAAAGATTAAATTAAAAAAAAAAAAAAAGACGCGGAATTCTCTGCCTAAAGAGGTTGTGTTATCAGATTACATAGATATTTTGCTTTTAAAAGGTTCGGATGTATATATAGTTAAAAATGCAGTTTTTCACATAATTATCTCAACAAGATCAGTTCTTTATTTATTTTAAAAAAAAAACAGGTGTAGAAATGAGTAATCACAAAGCATGCAGTAGCATTTCCAGTTATTGCAGTTTAGTCTGGGTTTCCCTGAGTTATTTGGAGAGAATACCCAGTCCCTTTTGAAATATTTTGTAACTTTTTATCTTGTATAAACAGTACACCTCAGAGAGAGTAATGTCACCAATCCGGCACACAATCCCACACCTTGCACAACTCCCTCTGTACTTCGGCTCGCCTACTGACTTGCTAACCTCTTTGTTTTGGGGTTTTATTTCCAGTGTTTGAAGGAACATAGTGAGGCCCCAGTGTACGTTCTCCAGTGGAGCTTATTCACGCACGTGTGAGATGTATTTGGAGTTTCAGTCAACTTAAAAAATCTTACGCCATAAAAACACATTTTGAAAAGTTAACCCATTCCTAACTGCGGAGAGGTGTGCTGGGATTGGCATTTCAAATTGTACAGTGAATAAGAGAGGATATATCCATTCTAATTAAACCATTCCAGCTCGGTTTATAAAGCCGCACGTAATTATGGCACACATTACAGCACCCCAAGCCCACTGGCCCTCTGTGATCTGTAATTACTACTACCGTCTACTGCAGGTTGAATGCAAGTACCCCCTAACCCTATGCCCCCCCAATGCTAGGTATAAAAATGAAAGCAGCACTGACTTGATTTTTGTTTATTTCTTTGTCTCCTTTTGTTTCTCTCTTTTTCTTTCCTTATACTACTCCCATTCCACTTGCCTTTATTTATATTTATTATGTTTTTTCCATACACCGGAAATCAGTATCCGAGCGCAGCCATTTTGTTCTCCTCTGTTCATGATGTCTGACGTTTGGCTTCTGTGTTGGCATATTTTGACTGTGGGATTGTGGGTAAATTAGAAAACCAAAATGGAACTTTTGCTTAAGCCCCGTCCATTGCTAAAGATCACGTTCTCCATGAAAAAAGTAGTCCCTGCTTTATCTTATATATAATTATAAAAACTAAGGTGAATTCCAACAAAATGAAAACAATGAGACATAGCTTCCCTGTAGGAATGCATTGAGAGGCTAGTGCAAAAGTACATCAAATCACACGCTGTCCCAATCAAATGCTGCTCTTGGAGCTCCGTTATGGCTGTGGAATTGCCACTATTAGCTGTCCTCCTGTCAGATACTCGATGGGCGCTAACCTTGTTCCTACAGACCAGCGATATTTTTGGCTCGGCAGGCTTCAAAAGACAGGGTCACTGTACCCAGACAGCTCCACAGAATTTAGTATCCATTTAAACATTGTTGCACGTTGTAACTGCAACGTCTTGATAACGTACATCTAAATATAATAAAAGGCAGACTCCCGTAACGTCTCTCCCGTATACGAACAGTCCATACGATTCTCTGATAATCCTATGTGTTTCTTTCAGGTACAAACTGAATGATCTAATGAAACAGGTGAAATCACTCCAAAGATGCCCGTGGTCTGTCAATACAAAAGCCGTGGAAGCAATACGGTGAGTTATCTAAAGCGATCAACTGAGCTTTCTGTATTACGGCCTCATGCAATGAGTTCCACAAAGAGCTATTTACTGGTATAGTGCCGATAATGGCTGGAGTGCTGGATATCTTTTACAGAATATAATAATAAAGCTTAGCCTGACAGACAGAGACAGACCGGTAAAGTCTGAAGGTAGAGGATGACCCAGAGAGCAGACCTGGACTATCAGTCACTTCTAAAGGCTGCCCAGGTCTGTACATCATGACACCTGCTAATCCAGAAAGTGCAAAGAGCCATTCAGCTGGATGGTCGTGAGGGTATTTAAAATAAAAAGCTTTTGAATTATAGCTAAATGTTTTTTTTTGGGGGGGGGGGGGAGGGGCATTCAAAATGCATTTTTATGTCTTTAGCTGAGGGGGTAACAGGTCAGGTCTATATGTGCTCTGTAATTGAAGTTTATTCCCCAAGCTGTCTAGCTCCTACATTATGTATTTCTTTATCTTATCGTACTTCCCTTATAGCCATCGAATCAGAAGTATGGAATCAGTGAAACGTATAAAAGGCACATTCACAATGTGCATATTAGTAGTTGTATTTGTGGCCGACAGAAACCCCTATAAAATGTGTTCCTATATACACAGGGTAATATGGCTATGGCTCTAATTTTTATTCTAGGGCTCTGGACATGGACTCCAGAAGACCTCTGAACGTGTCCTGTGGTATCTGGTACCAAGATATTAGCAGTAGATCCTTTTAGTCTGCAAGTTGCAAGGTGGGGCCACCATGGATCTGATTTGTTGTGACTTGAACTCTTTGTCATGTTCCTCAAACAATTCCTGCAGTGTGGCAGGGTGCATTATCCTGCAGAAAGAGGCCATGGCCATCATTGAACACAGCCACTAAGGTGTGTACATGGTCTGCAACGATCTAGAGACAGGTAGTCTGTGTCCAAGTAACAGCCACATATATGCCAGGACCCCAACTTTCCCAGCAGAACATTGCTCAGAGCATAACACTGCCTCTCCTGGCCTGCCTTCTTCCTAGAGTGCATCCTGCTCCCATCTCTGCCCCAGGTAAACGACGCACATGCACCAGGCCTAAAAGAAAACGTATTTTATCAGACCAAGCAACCTACTTCCATTGGTCCATGTTCCAGTTCTGATACTCACATTTGGTGGTGAACAGAGGTCATCATGGGCACTCTGAGCAGTCTACAGCTGCCCAGCCCCATGCGCAGCAAACTGTGAAGCACTGTGTGTTCTGACACCTTTCTATCATGGCCAGCATTATGTTTTTCAGCAAAATGAGTTAGCTCTTCTGTGTGATCGAACCAGATGGGCTAGCTCATACTTTGCAGGTGCATTAATGAGCCTTTGGCACCCATGGCCCTAACGCCGGTTTACTGGTTATCTTTATTTGCACCATTTTTGGTATTTACTAACCACAATACTTGCCGTTTCTCTGATGTTTTTCTGATGCCCAGTTGTCTAGTCATCACTATTTGGTCAAAGTCACGCAGATCTTTTCGCTTGTCCATTTTTCCTGTTTCCAACACTCGAAATTCAGTAAGTGACTGTTCACTTGCTGTCTAATATTTCACCCCTTTACAAGTGCCATTGTAATGATATAATTAATGTTTTTCACTTCACCTGTCAGTGGGATTAAGGTTGTGGCTGATCATTGGATTTTAAGATAAGAGAGAGATGATTAGCCTTCTTAGTATGAGGGAGTTTATCATCTCTATCTCTCTCTCTCTCTCTCTCTCTCTCTCTCTCTCTCTCTCTCTCTCTCTCTCTCTCTCTCTCTCTCTCTCTCTCTCTCTCTCTCTCTCTCTCTCTCTCTCTCTCTCTCTCTCTCTCTCTCTCTCTCTCTCTCTCTCTCTCTCTCTCTCTCTCTCTCTCTCTCTCTCTCCTCTCTCTCTCTCTCTCTCTCTCTCTCTCTCTCTCTCTCTCTCTCTCTCTCTCTCTCTCTCTCTCTCTCTCTCTCTCTCTCTCCTCTCTCTCTCTCTCTCGCCATCAAGCGCTGACAGGGTTAATTTGGATGGCTCCACTTATACCTGGTCTCACTTGATGTCCCATGTCTGACAATACCTGGCTTATTTACCATTTTAAAACCACAATGTCATTCTGTAAATAGTAAATGGCATTGCAGTCTTTGTGGGTTATTGAGTGACAATCTCAGTGCTCTCCAGACCTGGACTGATCTGGCAGTATGTGCTTAGCACGGATTGCTAGACTAACCTGTATGATGCTAGCTGATCAGAGTGCTCTGTCTGAGTTACATAGTGTGGGAACACGCTTATAAAGGCTTTTACCACCATGCTAGCTCATTCTGCTCACAGCCATCTATGGACTCACATGGAATAATTTGGGTTGTGTTGAAATTTAACATCTTTTTTTGAGAATCTGGGCTTTTCTTTTTCTTTTTTAAAGTAGCATGGGGCTGAAGAAAAGAAGAATCCGAAGACATCTGATTGTAAATATAATTCATTTTTCAGGAGATTAGTTTTATTGGTCCTTCCATCTCTACAGTCCAGGAGCACTCATAGGCCGGCCAGGGAGCCACTGAGGCATGGTGTGTCTGACTAGAGCCACCCGCAAACCCTAATCAATTCCGCTGTCCGGTAAAACTTTGACAAGGGCGCTTTGCAAGACCCAGAATCACCAATCCAAGAACCACTCAGTCCCAGAACCACCAATCCAGGTGCTATTTGGAGGGGTGACAGAGGAGGTGACAAGGCATTCAATGATACCAAGAACTTGAGGGAGCTCCATGTACCGACCGAAAGCAACATCATTTAAGGCGAACAGGACTTCTCCCCAGTGCTCTGGAACTTTGATTCGATTCTTGGATAGATTGGGCGCTCTGAAGAGAGCTTCTCAGGGATGGCACTATTGAACCCCATGTTTTACTTGTTTTTGTTAACCCGGTGCCAATGTGTTTGCTCGCTAAATTATCAGCTTAGGAACAGACACCAAGGTGCTGGATATGCCTCATTTCTATTGTTCTCTTGTTGAGACCCCAGGTATAAAAATTTAACCGTTTGGCAATAATATCAGTTCTTCTTCACCAATCACTAAGTCTCGGCTAGTGTTTGGGTGAGAAATCTATAAACACAGCGGCAAGGAGCTTTAATCACTGTGTGCTATAAACACAAAGGAAAGGGGACTTGGCATTGACAACCCAGCTACTCATGGCTATACCGCCACATATATTTTTTAAATAGCGCCCACACACAATTAGGGGCTGTGGAGAGACACTAGTTCCCCTCTTTAATTATTAGTTTCCTCTTGCTGCCTATGGGTGGGGGCTTGGGTAATACTATGTTACCCACATTTATTTTATTTATAGCCTCCACCCACCGCTATTGGAGGGGCGTATCACAGGACACTCGGTCTCCCCTTTTGTTTATTAGCCCCACTCATTGTTTTTTTATTTTAGTGAGCAGCCATTGGCTCCTGGCAGATGTGATCATCCAGGAGGTTTATACTAATGTTGGGGTCATCGAGCCCCATAGGCTTTTTAAAAACCATTTAAACTGCTATTGCTGCCAGGCTGTAAACAATAACAATAATTAAAACATTTTTTTATCAACTTGCTGAATCCTATGAGGCCAATTATTTGGGAATTGTGAGCCCAATAATTGGAATTTAATTGCTTCATCCAATATGTTCATTGTATAATATAACAGTTGCATTGGAATCAGATAATGATCAGGTCCCGATAAACTGCTGATAAAGTGATCTGCTGTAATTTAATCAAGGTCTATAAATACTCCATTGTGACGCTGTGCAGGCCGGACGCGCTGTGATGATAAGTAAACACCTGTCTTGGTTTCCTGGAGAGATCGCGTATTGAGAATATTTGTAGAAGTTATTCATGTTTTCTGCTATTTCAATAACGACTTGTTCTTTGTGATTGATGCGTTTAGTCACTCATTGTCTGGTAAAACCACGTCTATTGCCACATCGTGCTGATATTTCGCAAGGTCTGAATTCCTCTGTGAGCTGAGATTCTCCAATAGCCGGCCAGGCAAGTATCTCATCCTCATCCAACTATCGTTTTCACGGCCAAGGACAAATATTCATTGTCTTTTGGTTTGAAAGGTATTTAAACCAGCTAGTTTCCTCCTGCAATCTTTTCGTCTGCACGTGGGTAGTAAAACCTGTTGTCACGTATCTCTTATCTTGGCTATCGTTTGTAAAACCCATTGTACATTTTCCTTTCAAAGGGCTGGTCTCCCCCTGAGTAGCCTTTCTCTTGGGGTGGGATAACGCTCCAGTAAGAAAAACTGGTATTACAGCAGGGGCACCCAACAGGTAGCATGACAGCGACTGATGCTGCAATGGTTATGGTGCCTGGAGTGTCTCTTTAAGGATGGCAAAGCATCATGGGAGATGTTATCCCTTAATAGCTGGGGGTCTGTCTCAGTGTTAGGCTCCATCAGTGTGTTGATAACATTGGTTGCTAGGGAACCTGCCGGAACACGGAGAGGATACATAATGGCGACCTTCCCACATCCAGGATACGTTAAGGTTTATCAAAGCATCGCAGAATATGCTGCTCGTTTTTGTGATCGTATTTTTGTGGTGTGAATGATCAGTTTATAGTGTTATTCAATACCTATCACTTTTGTGCCTTTTCTGTCACTTTAATCTTTTGTGTTAGATCTTTCCTAGTGCGTCCCCTTTATTAATATTTACTCCATTATGAAAATAATCTGTGTTCTATTTTCTGTCTCTCGTTATTCTGTTCTAAGACGCATGATAGCAGCCACTACATAATCTGAGCGCTACGTAAAAATCTACAAAGAAAAGCAAAGTTTTTATATTTTTACATTAGTTTTAAACCACTTTAGTACAGACAGGCTATAAAAACTGCATTTGTTTTCTTTAGAAAAAAGATGTCTCAGAGGGGATTTGGTATCAAAATACAGTTATACACAGGCTCAGTACAAACCGCTATGTGATAACCTGTACGTTAGCAGGAACATGGAACAAGAGGTCGCCTACTGAGAAATCTGATCATTGGCTGTCGCTTCAAATTGGGGGTTTTCGCCTACTTTAGGACCAACAGAAAAAAAAGTGTTTTATAGGTTGCACATAATCCAGACTGGATTACTATGTAACTAACTATGTAACTATGTAACTGTGTAATTGTGTAACTGTGTAACTATGTAACTGTGTAATTGTGTAACAGTGTAACTATGTAACTGTGTAGCTATGTAACTGTGTAATTGTGTAACAGTGTAACTATGTAACTGTGTAGCTATGTAACTGTGTAACTGTGTAACTGTATAACAGTGTAACACTGTAACTATGTAACTGTGTAAATGTATAACTGTGTAACTCTGTAACTGTGTAACTTTGTGACTGTGTAACTTTGTTACTATGTAACTGTGTGTAACTTTTAACTGTGTAACTCTGTAACTGTGTAACTCTGTTACTATGTAACTGTGTGTAACTTTTTTAACTGTGTAACTCTGTTACTCAGTAACTCTCTGTAACTCTGTAACGGTGTAGCGGTGTAACTGTGTAACTGTGTAACTCTGTAACTGTGTAACTGTTTAATAGGTTGAACATAATCCAGGCTAAATTACTATGTAATTATGTAACTAACTATCTAACTATGCAACGATGTAACTGTGTAACTGTTTAACTATGTAACTGTGTAACTGTATAACTCTATAACTATGTAACTGTGTGTAACTTTTTAAACTGTATAACTGTGTAACTCTGTTACTTTGTAACTGTCTAACGGTGTAACTTTGTAACTCTGTAACTGTGTAACTATGTAACTCTGTAACTGTGTAACTCTGTAACTGTGTAACTCTGTAACTGTGTAACTCTGTAACTGTGTAACTCTGTTACTATGTAACTGTGTGTAACTTTTTTAACTGTGTAACTCTGTTACTCAGTAACTCTCTGTAACTCTGTAACGGTGTAGCGGTGTAACTGTGTAACTGTGTAACTCTGTAACTGTGTAACTGTTTAATAGGTTGAACATAATCCAGGCTAAATTACTATGTAATTATGTAACTAACTATCTAACTATGCAACGATGTAACTGTGTAACTGTTTAACTATGTAACTGTGTAACTGTATAACTCTATAACTATGTAACTGTGTGTAACTTTTTAAACTGTATAACTGTGTAACTCTGTTACTTTGTAACTGTCTAACGGTGTAACTTTGTAACTCTGTAACTGTGTAACTATGTAACTCTGTAACTGTGTAACTTTGTAACTCTGTAACTGTAACTATGTAACTGTGTAACTGTATAACTGTGTGTAACTTTTTAGCTGTGTAACTCTGTTACTCTCTGTAACGGTGTAACTGTTTAACTATGTAACTGTGTAACTTTGTAACTGTGTAACTGTATAACTCTATAACTATGTAACTGTGTGTAACTTTTTTACTGTATAACTGTGTAACTCTGTTACCCTGTAACTGTCTAATGGTGTAACTATGTAACTGTGTAACTTTGTAACTCTGTAACTAACTATGTAACTATGTAACTGTGTAACACTGTAACTCTGTAACTATGTAACTGTGTAACTGTGTGTAACTTTTTAGCTGTGTAACTCTGTTACTCTGTAACTCTCTGTAACGGTGTAACGGTGTAACTGTGTGTAACTGTGTAACAGTGTGTAACTCTGTAACTGTGTAACTGTTTAATAGGTTAAACATAATCCAGGCTAAATTACTATGTAATTATGTAACTAACTATGTAACGATGTAACTGTGCAACTGTGTAACTGTGTAACTCTGTAACTCTGTAACTCTCTGTAACTGTGTAACAGTGTAAAGGTGTAACTCTGTAACTCTGTAACTCTGTAACTTTGTAACTGTGTAACTCTTTTACTCTGTAACTCTCTGTAACTGTGTAACGGTGTAACTGTGTAACAGTGTAAAGGTGTAACTGTGTAACTCTGTAACTGTGTAACTCTGTAACTATGTAACTATCTTTACTCAAGCGCTACGGAATCTGTTGGCGCTATATAAATGGCAATAATAATAATAAATAATAATACTCTTTCAATCTCTGGCATGATGTGTACTGACAGTGATTTTGTAATCAGACATGCTATATAAAACACTGTTATTTTAAAATGTATAACTTACAATGTCTGGTAATTATCCTGGGGAAGAGCAATGGCGCAGTTGAGGTGAAGTTGTTATGGTGCTAAGAGTGTTCCTTTAAGTGCCCTTTTTATTTCTTGACTGATTTTCCTACTACGCCATGTTGGTTTCATGTCTTTATTTTGTATTTCTTGCCTAGTGCTATGTGCTGAGAGCTGTCTTTGTTTAAAGTCATGCCATTTATCTTCCGTAGGTTTTCAGAGAATAATTGCCGCCATTCAGTCAGATATAGAGCTGCCCTAGTCTTAACGGATTGCAAATTACAACAAATGACTATTTCCCATGGGCTCCTTTACATGAATGTTTGATTGAAGCTGAACATTATTCCTTATTACCAGATCCAGACAAGCATCCATTCCAGTTGGTGCTTCTACTAACTGAGACATCACGGTGTCATTAGACCAGTTCATAACCTGGTTCCTCTGTCCCAATCAGTTAGGACATTGGCATAGTGAATCAGGACATCAAGCCTTATTAATAAACGTGGAATTAATAAATAAGTGTATTTTATAATTACAGATCGGAGTTCCGTGCTTGTTGCAATGCCAGCCACAATCTCCTGGTCACAAAAGCTAACACTCACATTGGAGAAAACATTACATACGAAACCCAAAGGAACAGAAACATTGTTATTACAGAAAAAATCTACAAAATGCTTCCTGAGGTATGTGTAGAAAACTGCCCCTCATCTCCTACCCCATTAGACTGCCCTATCCTCTCTCAACCTGCCTCAACTGGCTCCTCCTTAGTCGGCATCAATCCCCTTTACTTATTGCTTCAACCCCCCTCAGCCTGCTTCAACCCTCCTCTGCTTACCTCCTCTCCCCCACAGCCTGCTTCAATCCCCTCTGCTTACCTCCTCTCCCCCACAGCCTGCTTCAACCCCCCTCTGCTTACCTCCTCTCCCCCATAGCCTGCTTCAATCCCCTTTGCTTACTTCTTCTCCCCCTCCGACTGCCTCAACCCCGCTCTGCTTACCTCCTCTCCCCCTCAGCTTGTTTTAACCCCCTCTGCTTACCTCCTCTCCCCCACAGCCTGCTTCAATCCCCTCTGCTTACCTCCTCTCCCCCATAGCCTGCTTCAATCCCCTCTGCTTACCTCCTCTCCCCCTCCGACTGCCTCAACCCCCCTCTGCTTACCTCCTCTCCCACTCAGCCTGTTTCAATCCCTCTGCTTACCACCTCTTCCCCTCAGCTTGTTTCAACCCCCCTCTGCTTACCTTCTCTCCCACTCTTACTGCCTCAGCCACACTCTGCTTACCTCTACTCCCACTCCGACTGCCTCAGCCACCCTTTGCTTTCCTCTTCTCCCCCTCCGACTGCCTCTGCTTACCACTTCTCCCCCTCTGGCTGTCTCAAACACCTCTGCTAACCTTCTCTCCTCCTCAGCCTGTTTCAACCTTCCCCTCTGTTCACCTTGTCTCCCTCTCTAACTGATTCAACCCCTTGAGGTTGCATTTACCTAAATGTAAGACCTGCTAAGGAACAGATGATTGTTATTATGTCCTGATATGGAAAACCTTAGAATTCAAAGAGGGTGTACTTTCTTTTTCCCATGACTGCATTTACTCAGTGATTGCTGGCATAGAAGTTCATGCATGTTAAGACAGCAGACAAACACTGTGGCGGAACAGACCTCGCCACGTGTTCTTGGAGGGGGCTGCTTGCCCGCCTCCTTCCTTCTGACTATGGCCCTGGGATATATGGCATTTGAAAACACTATTTGTGCCATGTGACAAAACTGGAGATTGTGCACAAATATGACTATTGTCCATATTTTTTTATGATTCCCTTCGTTTGTTGCACTGTTCCCCATGTGTTTCATATGTTGGTTCGGCTGGATAGACTACCAGACAAACTGTGGAGTTACTGGGTGGCCACCATTTCATGTATCAGAGGCACATGGTGAGAACAATGGATGAAGCACATGGTGAGAACAATGGATGGTGGCCATTTTAACTCACAGACACTGTTTTGACTTTTCTACACGGTGCCATCTCGCCGGTATTTGGTGCACAAAGACATGGTTCAGTAGTTTTAAACTACAGAACAGGGGACACATTTAACAGTAATTATTTTTCATATAGCCTGTATATGTTCTGCGGAATCTGCATTAAACCCAGATCCCCCGGTTCCGAGGATATATTTTTTATGGGGTTATTGCATGTTTTGGGGTCCCGGTGATATGTTTTATAATACTGCATTTTCCTGCCTGTGATAATTAAGTTAGTCTTTTGTGTTGAGATAATTGTATCACAGGCAGAGGGGAGGATTTATTATGTAATGAATGGTGTTGTAATGTGTTGATTGGTTGTTCTTCAAAACCCTGTGGGCAGTACTATGTTTGTAGAATGTGAATAAAAGATGCTGCATGTGCCAGTACAGACAGTTCTTCTTTACCCTTCAATACGTAGCCTTGTCTCGTTATTGGAGGGAACTGCTATATTCACACTGGGGATTGCTATGCTCTGCATACTCAGTTGAGCGTTAATCACTTAGCTCTTTTAAGAGCTGGTTCCTGATACGCTCTCCTGGAGGAGAGGTCTTCCCCACACGGTCCTGGAGGACAGAAGCCAATCCAGGGTGGACAGAAGACGGCGAGACTCCAGTTAAGCTACGGCGGTTGTGGAGTCTGCGGTGGTTGTGGTGTCCAGTGCGGTGCTTGTGGTCTTCGGCGCAGGCTAGGAAGCGTCCATCAACGGAAGGTACTCGGTCGGAGTACGGGGAGTTCCGTTACAAACACTTTCTGCAATAAACACAAATTATACCTTAAAGCGGCATCATCATGCCGAATCCCGTTTTTTTTAACCCCCCTCCCGCCTCCACTACATCCAATTGGCCCCCTAGTTACCCCCAAATGCCCCTAAGCCCCCCACATTACCTATTTTGTATTCTTTATTTTCTGCCCCGATCTATATTCAGGGCGCCACCATCTTTGTGTGGGTAGGTGAAGTCCCTGAGGGACACGTCATCTGCCCACACTAGATAGACTGTGAGATTCCCGCACATGCCCAGTGAAACACCTGGACATGCGAATGGGAATTTCACCTATTCATTCATTCATCAGACAGACGAATGAATGAATAGAAAAAATCAAACGAACAAACAAACACCGAATATCAGTGTTCGTTTGCTCGTTCGGTTTATTACAAGGAGGGAACTACCGGCGTGCAGCTCCCTCCTTGTAATATGTAAAGACAGAAGCGGCAGGGAGCAGTGCTCCCCACCACTTCATAAGCCCCCCAGGTCCCCCCTCACTCTATGGGGGTCAATATTGGTGGGTGGGGGCCATAATGGTAATGAGGGGGGGGACCTACTGTCCTGCCCCCCGGCCCCCACCCCTGGGCGGCGGGTGGGGGCCATAATGGTAATGAGGGGGGACTTACTGTCCTCCCCCCCAGCCCCCACCCCTGGGCGGCGGGTGGGGGCCATAATGGTAATGAGGGGGGGGACCTACTGTCCTCCCCCCCCGGCCCCTACCCCTGGGCGGCGGGTGGGGGCCATAAGGTGTTTCATAATGTGGGGCGGTAATGAATAGGATCGGAGTTCCGATATGAACAAAGTACCGAATTGCTTCCTAACACGAATGGAGAAACTCTTCTCATTCTGTTAGGATGCAATTCATCAGTTTTGCCGGCGTTCTGTCTAAGTGACAGGACGTTCGGCAATACTGACAGGAAGCATTGTGGGAACGGGGAGGAAAGCTAGGGATCATGGGAAAATTGCTCTGACCAGCGGAAATGAAGCACACTTTGCTCCTCCGCTGGTCAGAGCTGGTCAAGCGGAGGAATCCTCCATAAGGCAAAGAGTCCCTACTTTGTCTTATTATTTTAAAGAAAACTAAAGAAGACAGGAAGAAACGGAGAACAGATCCCGAGGGAGGGGGAGAAGAGGAAGAGATTGAGGAAAGGTAAGTTCGGCATGACAGTGCCGCTTTAATAAACAGATAAGAGTACACATAGTATCCGGCAAGAATACTAAGGAAAGATTATAATTATCCAGTAAAAATCATCATGTATTCCTTGCTTCCTGTTCTGTAAATAAAATATGTTAATGATTAGCACATAAGGATGTAGTCAGAACATCAATTCGCAATATTTTAAGGGACATTAAACAAACATAAAACACCTCAGCTTGCTGAAATGCTTAGTGTGCCTGGAGTGTGTCACATTTGTGCAGTTTATAAAAATGCTGATTTAAATAGAAATCATCTCTATTTTATTTGGGTTCTGATACGGAGCTAACAGAAGTAGCCAACATGCTGTGCTAGCCCGCACCTGCCCCATTCTCAATGAGACGTCTTATGGCTGACTGAGAAGGAAAGCCTCGATTATGTGTTCTCAATGAGAAGCCTCTGATGGAGCATGTCCGGCACATTTTCTTTTAATGACACATTGCTTTAACAGGTGGATGGAAATTAATATTTAGTTATAGAAACAATGAAAGGGTCGCCAAACCGATCATTTTAATTTGCGACCTTCCTGTTCCAGGTCTCGCCCTTTCCTGATAAGCTGTATAGACGCTGCGCAGTGGTCGGAAATGGGGGATCTTTACTAAACAGCTGCTGCGGCTCGGAGATCGACCAAGCGGACTTCGTGTTCAGGTAGTTGTCCTATATAGTTGTATTTTAGGAATAGATAAAGGTTCTTCGTGGTTGGAAAGTGAGTTGTATGAGACTCAGCGAGGTGGGATGGAGAAACACGACATGATCAATGAGGTTCTGCCATTAGTGGGGCATTTAAAATCCTCAAGTGGCAAACTGTATTCCATGTGAATTCTGAAATTGGTGAACAAGTGACACTGATTGTGTGAGCGTTCTTCAGCTAAAAGCAAATTGTGTTGGATCTGGGAAAAAAATACTCCTTTGTTTAGTTTAAAAATTTGCAAAAATGTCTATCTTGAGCACATAGTTAAAGGGACACTCTACTGCCCAAATACAAACATAAAATACCTGTTTAGTAGATATACCCCAATACAAAAACTATGCATTTAGATATGTCAAACCAATATAACAAAGAAATACACCTTATACACACACTTATATACAATGATACTTATCAGTGGTAGGTGAAATACAGCCTCCCTCAGATCGCTCCCAGCTAGCAATCAACTTCAATACCAATATATACAAAACACAACGAGGGAACCGGCTGGTAGCCTAAATTGAGATAAATACAAAAACAAAATATAGTGTAATAAAGTTTGACAGAAATATCATTTGCGCAATATGAAATGCACTCACAGGATCTTGGACAGTTCAGGCATATATGGTGCCTCCCCTGATGGTATGGGGGGCTGGGGGGAATTCCCCTGGACACTTCCCTGGATCTTTCCACCAAAAAGCAGGACTCCGGGTGAAGGTATGAAAAAGCGGCTTTAATTTTCAATAAAATATGTAAAAAATAAATACAATAGAGGTCCTCTATTGTATTTATTTTTTATTTTTTACATATTTTATTGAAAATTAAAGCCGCTTTTTCATACCTTCACCCGGAGTCCTGCTTTTTGGTGGAAAGATCCAGGGAAGTGTCCAGGGGAATTCCCCCCAGCCCCCCATACCATCAGGGGAGGCACCATATATGCCTGAACTGTCCAAGATCCTGTGAGTGCATTTCATATTGCGCAAATGATATTTCTGTCAAACTTTATTACACTATATTTTGTTTTTGTATTTATCTCAATTTAGGCTACCAGCCGGTTCCCTCGTTGTGTTTTGTATATATTGGCATTTAGATATGTATTTCTTTCATTGGTGTATATATAAAACAATTTTCAAAAGCTGCAGAGGTCTTGTCTTCAGTCTGTGTAAGCCCTCCCCTTCTAATCCTCCAATACTTTCTGTGGCTGTCCAATCACAGACTTCGTACTGTTTCTCAAGAGAAGTCTTTAGAAGGCAGGTGCTCTGGGCAATTGCTGCCTCTTGAGTTTAGGTGCACTAAGCTAACCAAACCAGGAAGTAACAGGACCCGATGTCTGATTAACAGCTGGGGGAGGGGGATAACAAGGTTCATTAATAAAAGTGAAAATTTCCTTTGAAATCTGTACTTTTTGCAAAATAAAAAGAGGACACACTCTTCACACATAGATTATTTTAGCAAACTAAAGTGCTTTAGAGGTCTTGAGTGTCCCTTTAATGAACATCTTTAATTAACGTACATTTCCAACTAGAACTAACCCTTCTGCCACAAAAGAACTTCATGAGCTATTGAGGACCTCAGGGATACACTATTCACACTGAAAGAACGTCATGAGCTATTGAGGACCTCAGGGATACACTATTCACACTGGAAGAACGTCATGAGCTATTGAGGACCTCAGGGATACACTATTCATACTGGAAGATATACATTGTATCCACACATATATAATGTGTGTGAGGGGGGATCACATGTAGGTGGACATTAACCCCATGTTCTCTCCTCCCCGCAGGTTTAATTTGCCGCCCATGAATTATTCATATGACATCGGGAAGAAGACAGACCTGGTCACTGCGAACCCAAGTATCCTGCACAACAGGTAAATAACAGACTGATATATTAGCAATCAAACGGAAGAGTGCTTAGACTACAATTCCCATGATGTTTAGCTAATCTGGGGTAGCTGGAGAGCCCTGGAATAAAGACACAATCATTTTATAACACAGAATATAGGTCTAAAGAACAATATTCTTCTATTTCAGCTACTCAAAACTGAACGCGCAAAGGAAGCCCTTCATGGACCTTCTAAAGGTGTACGAACCTGCCTTGATTGTGATTCCAGCTTTCTCCTTTCCAAGCAGCACAGATGTTTCATTTAGGGTGTTTTATACTTTACAAGACTTTGAGTCACAGCAGAAGTTGGCTTACTTCCACCCAGACTATTTAATGAAACTTGCACTTTACTGGAAGGATAAGGGTCTTACGGCTCGTCGTTTGTCCTCTGGTCTCATGATTGTCAGCACAGCCTTGGAGCTTTGCGAAGAGGTCACACTCTATGGTTTCTGGCCTTTTTCTAGAGGTGCAACAGGGAAACCGATACCACATCACTATTATGATAACAGAATCCCCAAACCTGGCTTCCATGCCATGCCTGATGAGTTTTTATTTTACACAAAGATGCATAGCAAGGAGATCCTGAAGTTAAGAATAGGAAGATGCTTTTGAAATGTAACTGTGAGAATTTACTGGACTGACTTATTACACCCCAAGGACTTCCATACGGTTACCTAATGTAGCTGCTAAGAAACAAGAATGCCCATTCTTCCACAATCCAGCAATGGGTCCCACCTCACTTCGGATCTTCTCTAATAACAAGTAGTTAAGGATGTTTGATAAATAGAAGGTAGCGCAGAGCAAATTACTGCAATATTTGGTTTTGTCATTTAATTAATGTCTACTTAAGTTTAACAAGTTTAGGTATTGAATATCCATCGGATATTTTAGGTCTTTGCAATAAATTATTTGTGCCACTAAAATGAAAATAGGAAGTACCGTATATACTCGAGTATAAGCCGAGTTTTTCAGCACATTTTTTGTGCTGAAAAACCCCAACTCGGCTTATACTCGAGTCAGAGTCTGTATTATGGCAATTTACATTGCCATAATACAGACTGGGGGGAGAGGGGGGCTGGCAGAGCTGTACTTACCTGTCCTGCAGCTCCTGTCAGCTCTCTCCTCCTCCGCGCCGTCCGTTCAGCACCTCGGTCAGCTCCCAGTGTAAGTCTCGCGAGAGCCGCGGGGTCATAGTGCGGCTCTCGCGAGACTTACAGTGTGAGCTGACAGGGGAGCTGACCGGACCGGTGCGGAGGAGAAGGGAGCTGACAGGCGCTGCAGGAGAGGTAAGTACAGCTCTGCCAGCTCCCCTCTCCCCCCACTGAACTGCCAATGACACTGGACCACCAGGGAAGGAGAGCCCCCCTCCCTGCTATGTATCAAGCAGGGAGGGGGGACGAAAAAAAATATAATAAAAAAAAAAAAAAATAATAATTAAATAATAAATAATAATAAAAAAAAATAATAATAATATAAAAAAAAAATAATAATATATTAAATGCCCACCCCCACCAACACATACACAAACACACACTGCATCACACACACACACTTCATTCATATACACACACTGCACTCACACACACTGCATTCATACACACACTGCGTTCATACACACACTGCGTTCATACACACTGCACTCACACACACTGCACTCACACACACTGCACTCACACACACTGAACTCACACACACTGCATCACACACACTGCATCACACACACTCACACTTCATTCATATACACACACTGCACTCACACACACTGCACTCATACACACTGCATTCATACACACACTGCACTCACACACACTGCACTCATACACACTGCATTCATTATATACACACACTGGAAATAAATATTCAATTAATATATACGCACACACACTGCACTCATACACACACACACTGCACTCATACACGCACTGCACTCATACGCACACTGCACTCATACGCACACACTGCATTCATTATATACACACACTGTAAATAAATATTCAATTAATATAATTTTTTTAGGATCTAATTTTATTTAGAAATTTACCAGTAGCTGCTGCATTTCCCACCCTAGTCTTATACTCGAGTCAATAAGTTTTCCCAGTTTTTTGGGGTAAAATTAGGGGCTTCGGCTTATATTCGGGTCGGCTTATACTCGAGTATATACGGTAGGTTAAATAATCAGATGAAGAGATATTTTTTTGTGTTGAAGAGACAATCAGGAGTATTCCTATTTCTTGCATTAGGATCTCTAAGAGCTTCTCTGAACTTCTATCATATTTCCTGAGATTGCAGCCTGGGGTAGAGTCTGAATGTCTTGCGCAGTATAGACAGAGGAATGTTTTCCAGTAAGACCAAAATGTAGCAAATCTCATCCACCAGTGGCAATGACTTTGAGGCACGCAATGAGTTGCCAACACATAAAATTGTACAGCGTTGTATACCAAATATCTCACCCAGAACATTTGGAATCTGGTAGCCATATCTCTGGCGAGCTATGTACTAGTTATAATTTATTTGTTGGATGAAAAGCCAATATATGATACAGTTCATGTACATTTTTTATACATATTTATACACTTGCAATAACAGAAATATTTGTAAAAACTAATATGGTGTATGAAGTCATTCTGTTATATTCTGTCAAACCGAGCACACTTTGTAATATTAATATTCTGTTTACTTACACATCTCCTAGTCTGCCGACTGACCAAAGGCCGGGATGATAATATTGCCACACACAGAGTATAGACCAAAACTTAACAAGCAGATTAGCAAGGAAATATATAGATACATGAATTACTGGTTCACAGAATGGCCGATCTCAGTATCTCATAAAAATGAACCTGAAAACAAACAGTGCAGTAAAAATGGTCAGAGGTGAACCGTAGAAGAACACAATGTAGAAGAAACCAGCTGAATCAGGAATAGCAGAGTGCAAAGTGATCCATAAAGATAAGAGCCTGATAATCCCCATAACGACTGACTAACCTGACCATAAACATTCATAATAATTGATCATGGGAGAGTTAATTGACCATGGAAGATCAGTTTGAGCCGATTGTCCCCTGAGCAGTGATAATCTCCACGTGTACCTTATGTGGTGGATTCCAGCATATAGTACTACATTCCGTGTTCTGTGATTATTTGAGATACATTCCGTGTTCTGTGATTACTAGAGATACATTCCGTGTTCTGTGATTACTAGAGATACATTCCGTGTTCTGTGATTACTTGAGATACATTCCGTGTTCTGTGATTATTTGAGATACATTCCGTGTTCTATGATTACTAGAGATACATTCCATGTTCTGTGATTTCTAGAGATACATTCCGTGTTCTGTGATTACTAGAGATACATTCCGTGTGCTGTGATTACTACAGATACATTCCGTGTTCTGTGATTACTAGAGATACATTTCGTGTTCTGTGATTACTTGAGATACATTCCGTGTTCTGTGATTACTAGAGATACATTCCGTGTTCTGTGATTACTAGAGATACATTCCATGTTCTGTGATTACTTGAGATACATTCCATGTTCTGTGATTACTTGAGATTCATTCCGTGTTCTATGATTACTTGAGATACATTCCGTGTTCTGTGATTACTAGAGATACATTCCGTGTTCTGTGATTACTAGAGATACATTCCGTGTTCTGTGATTACTAGAGATACATTCCGTGTTCTGTGATTACTAGAGATACATTCAGTGTTCTATGATTACTAGAGATACATTCCGTGTTCTGTGATTACTAGAGATACATTCCGTGTTCTGTGATTACTAGAGATACATTCAGTGTTCTATGATTACTTGAGATACATTCCGTGTTCTGTGATTTCTAGAGATACATTCCGTGTTCTGTGATTACTAGAGATACATTCCGTGTTCTGTGATTACTAGAGATACATTCCGTGTTCTGTGATTGCTAGAGATACATTCCGTGTTCTGTGATTACTAGAGATACATTCCGTGTTCTGTGATTACTAGAGATACATTCCATGTTCTGTGATTTCTAGAGATACATTCCGTGTTCTGTGATTACTAGAGATACATTCCGTGTTCTGTGATTACTAGAGATACATTCCGTGTTCTGTGATTACTAGAGATACATTCCATGTTCTGTGATTACTTGAGATACATTCCATGTTCTGTTATTACTTGAGATTCATTCCGTGTTCTGTGATTACTAGAGATACATTCCGTGTTCTGTGATTACTAGAGATACATTCCGTGTTCTGTGATTACTAGAGATACATTCCGTGTTCTGTGATTACTAGAGATACATTCCATGTTCTGTGATTTCTAGAGATACATTCCGTGTTCTGTGATTACTAGAGATACATTCCGTGTTCTGTGATTACTAGAGATACATTCCGTGTTCTGTGATTACTAGAGATACATTCCTCGTTCTGTGATTACTAGAGATACATTCCGTGTTCTGTGATTACTAGAGATACATTCCGTGTTCTGTGATTACTAGAGATACATTTGTGTTCTGTGATTACTAGAGATACATTCCGTGTTCTGTGATTACTAGAGATACACTCCGTGTTCTGTGATTACTAGAGATACATTCCGTGTTCTGTGATTATTTGAGATACATCCCGTGTTCTGTGATTACTAGAGATACATTCCGTGTTCTGTGATTATTTGAGATACATCCCGTGTTCTGTGATTATTTGAGATACATCCCGTGTTCTGTGATTATTTGAGATACATCCCGTGTTCTGTGATTACTAGAGATACATTCCGTGTTCTGTGATTACTAGAGATACATTCCGTGTTCTGTGATTACTAGAGATACATTCCGTGTTCTGTGATTACTAGAGATACATTCCGTGTTCTGTGATTACTAGAGATACATTCCGTGTTCTGTGATTACTAGAGATACATTCCGTGTTCTGTGATTACTAGAGATACATTCCGTGTTCTGTGATTTCTAGAGATACATTCCGTGTTCTGTGATTTCTAGAGATACATTCCGTGTTCTGTGATTACTAGAGATACATTCCGTGTTCTGTGATTACAAGAGATACATTCCGTGTTCTGTGATTACTAGAGATACATTCCGTGTTCTGTGATTACTAGAGATACATTCCGTGTTCTGTGATTACTAGAGATACATTCCGTGTTCTGTGATTACTAGAGATACATTCCGTGTTCTGTGATTACTAGAGATACATCCCGTGTTCTGTGATTACTAGATACATTCCGTGTTCTGTGATTACTAGAGATACATTCCGTGTTCTGTGATTACTAGAGATACATTCCGTGTTCTGTGATTACTAGAGATGCATTCCGTGTTCTGTGATTACTAGAGATACATTCGTGTTCTGTGATTACTAGAGATACATTCCGTGTTCTGTGATTATTAGAGATACACTCCGTGTTCTGTGATTACTAGAGATACATTCCGTGTTCTGTGATTATTTGAGATACATCCCGTGTTCTGTGATTACTAGAGATACATTCCGTGTTCTGTGATTATTTGAGATACATCCCGTGTTCTGTGATTATTTCAGATACATCCCGTGTTCTGTGATTACTAGAGATACATTCCGTGTTCTGTGATTACTAGAGATACATTCCGTGTTCTGTGATTACTAGAGATACATTCCGTGTTCTGTGATTACTAGAGATACATTCCGTGTTCTGTGATTACTAGAGATACATTCCGTGTTCTGTGATTACTAGAGATACATTCCGTGTTCTGTGATTACTAGAGATTAGAGATTTTTAAACCTTTGTCCCTCTAATTTAAGACTTTGTCCTCTTGTCGTGGTAGTTTTTCTTCTTTTAAATATAGTCTCCTCCTTTACTATGTTGATTCCCTTTATGTATTTAAATGTTTCTATCATATCCCCCCTGTCTCGTCTTTCCTCCAAGCTATACATGTTAAGATCCTTTAACCTTTCCTGGTAAGTTTTATCCTGCAATCCATGAACCAGTTTAGTAGCCCTTCTCTGAACTCTCTCTAAAGTATCAATATCAATACTAGAGATACATCCCGTGTCCCGTGATTACTAAAGATACATTCAGTGATTACCAGAGATACATTCCTTGTTCTGTGATTACTAGAGATACATTCAGTGTTCCGTGATTACTAGAGATACATTCAGTGTTCTGTGATTACTAGAGATACATTCAGTGTTCTGTGATTACTAGGGATACATTTTGTGTACTAGAGATACAATAACCGCAGACCAATACAGAGGGTAGAGAGGGCCCAGACTGTGAGCTAGGAGTGAAAAAGACAATACAATACTGTAGCAGGCCAGGGGTAGCTCGTTCGGTTACCTAAGCCAAGATACGGCATTCACTTGGAATGGAACCGGTTAACATAAGTGGAGACCCATTCCCCCAGTAACTGGATGACACACAGTTCCAGGCGGTACAACAACAACTTTACTGGCCACACTCGGCTTTATACTTTTCCCCAGGATCCTTCATGCCTGGGAGCCAAAGCATGGGAGAAGGGGGGGTTGTTGTCCCTTTGTCTCCCAGGCACTGGAAAGCCCATCACCCAGTGTCTTCCTCCCATGAGCCTCTATACCTGGGAATCACCGTGTGGAAAAACCCCTGCCTCTTTGTTTCCCAGGTACAGATAGCCCGCCATTGTCCCCAAAGGATGTCCACATCAATCCCCAGGGACCCCCGTAACGGTACCTGCCTCGAAGAGCCTCCGTTCGCGGGGTCCCCATGTGAAACCAGGCAAGGGTAGCAGCTCATTTCAGGGTACGAACGCTCCCCCTGGTTGGCGCTAGTCTATACGAACGGCGGCCACCCAGGGAAGCACTCAATTAGTTCACACTTATGTTGCAGTTCACACTTATGTTGCGAGTTGTGAACGTTCTAATTGATTGGTGCGACCATTCCAATGGGCACGGGGAAGGTCCCCGTTCAGGAGGTAAATGAATTACCTTTGTGGGAAACCTCCCGAATGGGGAGTAGGCACATTTATACGTAGTAACAGGGAAACACACAACTTATAACAAGGCGATGCTTATAACAGGCAGCGGTCCCGCCACACAGTTCCCCCTTAACCACAAGCCGGCATGCACAGTCAGATCCCAATAGATCGGTTTGGGGATGTCCGGGTGTTACTCACAGATCATTTATCTAGGGTGGTCTGTCTGAACAACCCGTCAGCATTGCCGTTTTGCTTACCGGGTCTGTAGTGAATAGTAAAGTCGTACGGCTGTAGAGCTAGACTCCACTGTAACAGCCTGGCATTGTCTCCAGCGACCCGGTTAAGCCATACCAACTGGCTGTGAGTAAGGTGAATTGCTGTCCATACAAGCAGGGCTGTAGTTTCTTGAGAGCCCAGACCACCACCAGGCACTCCTTCTCGATGGCGGCGTAGCTTACCTCCCTGGGTAGTAGCTTCCGGCTGAGGTAAGCTATCAAGTGTTCTTCACCATCATCCCCGACCTGGCTCAGCACGGCTCCCAATCCAAACATGGAGGCATCTGTGTGTATGAGAAATAGTTTCTTCGGATTAGGAGCGGCTAGGACAGTGGCATGTACCAGGGCGTCCTGGAATGCCTGCTCACACTCTGGGGTCCAAATCACCTGTCGGGGTAGGTTCTTTTTGGTTAGGTCGGTGAGGGGCTTAGCTAGGGCACTATAATTGGGGGGAAATTTCCTGTAATACCCTGCAGTCCCTAGGAAGGCCATCGACTGAGTCTTAGTGTGGGGAAGTGGCTAGCCAGCTACTGCCTCCATCTTGGCTGACTTGGGCTTCTGTGACTCACACCCCAACCAGCGTCCTAGGTATTGTACCTCCGCCATCCCTAGGTGGCACTTGCTGGGTTTTAAGGTCAACCCTGCCTCCCTGATCCTAACCAGCACAGCTCCCACATGTGCCAGATGCTCCTCCCAAGTGTCACTGTATATGGAGATGTCATCCAGGAAGGCACAGGCAGAGTCCTGGAGATCACCCAACAGCCTATCCAGCATCCTTTGGAAAGTGGCAGGGGCATTCTTCCTCCCGAATGGCATTACCTTAAATTGGTACAGGCCAAAGGGGGTGATGAAGGCTGACTTGGGAACAGCATCTGTCACCAGAGGAATCTACCAGTACCCCTTACACAGGTCAATGGTGGTGAGGTACCGGCCCCGAGCCATTCTATCCAGTCGTTCGTCTATGCCGGGCATGGGGTACGCATCTGAGACCGTCTTGTAGTTGAGCCTCCTGTAGTACACACAGAAGCTGGTGGACACGTCTCACTTCGGGACCAGCACTACAGGGAAGGCCCAAGGGTTCGTGGACGGTTCGATGACCCATAGCCGGAGCATCTCGTGGATCTCCTGCAGTATATTACCCCGCACACCGTCTGGTACCCGACAGGGGGTCTGCCGAAGAGGCTGTTGGTCGGGAGTCTCCACCCGGTGGGTGGCCAGCCGGGTGTATCCAGGCAGGCAGGAGCACATGTCCCCCCCGGCCCCACCCCTGAGCGGCGGGTGGGGGCCCTAAATGAAAATTCACCCCCCAAGCAAGGTGACTAGGGGTCCCAAGCCCGCCCCACCCACCCAAATAAAACTATCCCCTACCTACCCCCCTCACCCTAAAAATAGTGAGGGAATAAAATAACTAACCTGTAAAGAAAAATTTAACTTAACATTTGACGTCTTCTTTTTTCTAAAATCTTCATTTTTCAGCCCCAAAAAAGGCCAAATAAAAATACATCATACCCGTCGAACATAAAAAACCAGAGCGCAAAAAAAAAAATCCTGGCGAAAAGAAAAAACCCGACGCTAAAAAAATAATCCATCTTCACCCATGGAGGGCTCCGCGCAGACTGTTCCAAAGAACTTTCCCACGCTGTGTAAAATGACACAGACCACTCTGATTGGATGGATTTAAATCTAACCAATCATATTGCTCTGTGTCATTTTACACAGTGTGGGAAAGTTCTTTGGAATTTTCCCACACTGTGTAAAATGTCAAAGAGCACTCTGATTGGCTTTTTTGGATTTTTTTTTGCGCTCGGGATTTTTATTTTATTTTAAGTTCGACGGGCATGATGGCTTATTGCTTTTTTGGGGCTGAAAAATGAAGATTTTAGAAAAAAGAAGACGTCAAATGGTAAGTTGAATTTTTCTTTACAGGTTAGTTATTTTATTCTGTAAATACAAAGAAACAAATAATGGTGCAGACCATCTAGTAATAATAATATGGGGAAAAGGAGTTATATGTAAAAAACTCACATGTCCCAGAGCCCTATCACCCCTGGCTCTGGGTTTGAAAAGCTCCTTGGGAGAGGGGATATTCCCACACTGCAGGGTAGTCAGGAGGATATGTCCACTGATGATTCTGTTGTGCTGTATATAAAAGGAAGAAGGGCAGGACCTCCAATTGAATAGTATCACAATTTGTTTTATTGTATAAAATAGGTTAAAAACCCTTACTTTGGATGTGGTGGGTATGAACTCGCAGAGTCACCCACATAAAAGCATAAAACACATGTACTGGAAAAACGCTTCCTGGTTGTAGTCCGGTCACGTGATCGCTTCCGGGTCCGCCCTCCAATGACGTCCGTGTGACGCGTTTCGCCCGCCTCCACAGGCTTCTTCCGACAACGTCATGGGGTTCCAGTCTTCTTTTTAAGTCCATAGTGCCGCCCTTCTTTCGCCTCATTGGCCGGGGGGCGTGGTTTCGCACGATCTTTTTTTCAATCATTCAATTACACAATAGTAAACTTCATCGACTTAACCCCTTCCAGCAACCACACTAAATCGGTTATATTCAGTGCCACATATTAAAAACAGAATCATCAAAGTGATATTAATCACAATTATTTCTAATACATACATAGACCATATCTAAATTATTCCACATAGTAATTCTACAGGGTTTTATCAAAGAGACATCTTCTTACTTCATTAAATTAAGTTTTTAGGTATACACAATGGACATTATACGAAGGTAATTAATTCTAAATAAAAATTACAAATTATATAAAAAAAAGATCAATTCTAGACAGCAGGAAAAGCCTTCGCTTTTCCAATATCCCTTAAAATAGACAGTACAAATCTATATTTTATACTCATTTTGAAAGTATTCAATTCCTATACTTAATACAGACTGGCAATATTATAGGGTGCCTGCTGATTGAAAAGGAGAGGTTGGAAAAAGACAAAAAGAAGCATTATAATTTATTCACAAAAAATGACAGATTTCAAATTCTCCATTTAAACCCCTAGGGAACAGCGATTTCAATTTAAACACCCACCTCATTTCTTGTTTTGACAATTTATTGTCCAGATTTTCACCCCTCCAATTTCTACTCACTCTTTCTATCCCAATAAATTGCAATTTGGTAGCATCTCCCTGATGTTTATGAATGAAATGGGAGGATAGGGGGTGCTCCTTGAAACCTCTTTTTATGTTACGCACATGCTCCTCAATACGAATATGCACTTGCCGAGTAGTTTTGCCGACATAGTGCATATTGCACGGGCATGTGAGAACATAAATGCAGTTAGTAGTGTGACAAGTTATCAATTGTTTCACACTATATACTTGTTGTGTATTTCCCCCTACCAGTTCTTTTTTGACACACTTAGTGGCTCCCGTGGTTCTGCACGCCAAGCAATATCCGCATTGGAAAAAACCCACATCTTTATTGAGGAAGTTCTTATTTGAATTTTCTTGTCTAAAGCTACTTTTTACCAGATGGCTCTTAATACTCGGTACTCCCCTGTAGATGATCCTTGGTTTTTTCGAAACTATCTTATCCAACAGGGGGTCCTCCTTTAAGACAAACCAATATTTATTAATTATATTTTTTAATTCCTTATTCTTCCCTGAATAATCAAAGATTAAGGAAACTTCGTTCTTGTTACTATTCTTTTTATTTTTAATCTTTTTACTTGACTTGTCTAGTAGCTTTTTCCTATCTACTTTCTCCACTTCCTTATGGGCCTTATCTAGTAGAATCCTAGGGTAATTTTTAGCTGTGAATTGTTCTACTAACTTGCCAATCTGGCTCTCGCAAGTTTCTCCACTCGTGCAGTTTCTTTTTAACCTTAACATCTGCCCTTTGGGGATGTTATCCAGCCACGGGCCATAATGACAGCTGTCATAAAAAATGAAACTATTAACGTCCACCTTCTTGAAGAAGGTTTCAGTACATATTTGATTATTGGAAATGAAAATGCGTAAATCCAAAAAATTCACCTGATTATCACTGTGGTCCATAGTGAGCTGAATCCCCCATGAATTGGAGTTTAAATATGTCAAAAAGGCAGTAAGCTCTTCTACAGAGCCTCTCCAGATCCAGAACAGATCGTCGATGTAACGGCGATACTACTCGGCAAGTGCATATTCGTATTGAGGAGCATGTGCGTAACATAAAAAGAGGTTTCAAGGAGCACCCCCTATCCTCCCATTTCATTCATAAACATCAGGGAGATGCTACCAAATTGCAATTTATTGGGATAGAAAGAGTGAGTAGAAATTGGAGGGGTGAAAATCTGGACAATAAATTGTCAAAACAAGAAATGAGGTGGGTGTTTAAATTGAAATCGCTGTTCCCCAGGGGTTTAAATGGAGAATTTGAAATCTGTCATTTTTTGTGAATAAATTATAATGCTTCTTTTTGTCTTTTTCCAACCTCTCCTTTTCAATCAGCAGGCACCCTATAATATTGCCAGTCTGTATTAAGTATAGGAATTGAATACTTTCAAAATGAGTATAAAATATAGATTTGTACTGTCTATTTTAAGGGATATTGGAAAAGCGAAGGCTTTTCCTGCTGTCTAGAATTGATCTTTTTTTTATATAATTTGTAATTTTTATTTAGAATTAATTACCTTCGTATAATGTCCATTGTGTATACCTAAAAACTTAATTTAATGAAGTAAGAAGATGTCTCTTTGATAAAACCCTGTAGAATTACTATGTGGAATAATTTAGATATGGTCTATGTATGTATTAGAAATAATTGTGATTAATATCACTTTGATGATTCTGTTTTTAATATGTGGCACTGAATATAACCGATTTAGTGTGGTTGCTGGAAGGGGTTAAGTCGATGAAGTTTACTATTGTGTAATTGAATGATTGAAAAAAAGATCGTGCGAAACCACGCCCCCCGGCCAATGAGGCGAAAGAAGGGCGGCACTATGGACTTAAAAAGAAGACTGGAACCCCATGACGTTGTCGGAAGAAGCCTGTGGAGGCGGGCGAAACGCGTCACACGGACGTCATTGGAGGGCGGACCCGGAAGCGATCACGTGACCGGACTACAACCAGGAAGCGTTTTTCCAGTACATGTGTTTTATGCTTTTATGTGGGTGACTCTGCGAGTTCATACCCACCACATCCAAAGTAAGGGTTTTTAACCTATTTTATACAATAAAACTAATTGTGATACTATTCAATTGGAGGTCCTGCCCTTCTTCCTTTTATATACAGCACAACAGAATCATCAGTGGACATATCCTCCTGACTACCCTGCAGTGTGGGAATATCCCCTCTCCCAAGGAGCTTTTCAAACCCAGAGCCAGGGGTGATAGGGCTCTGGGACATGTGAGTTTTTTACATATAACTCCTTTTCCCCATATTATTATTACTAGATGGTCTGCACCATTATTTGTTTCTTTGTATTTACAGATTAATTTAGCGCGTTCTTTTTGGTAACTATTGTTTTGCTTTTCACAATTTCTTGTGCATTGTATTTTTGAACGCTGCCATATTATCTGCATGGGATTTTAGCGCTCACACATTGGTTATTGTAGTTATTTTATTCCCCCTCACTATTTTTAGGGTCAGGCGGGTAGGTAAGGGATAGTTTTATTTGGGTGGGTGGGGTGTGTGACTAGGGGCTTGGGACCTCTAGTCACCTTGATTGGGGGGGTGAATTTCGCTCAGGGGTGGGGGCCGGGGGGGGACAGTAGGTCGCCCCCTTATTGTTTTTTAGGGCCCCCACCCACCGCTTAGGGGTGGGAGGACAGTAGTTCCCCCCCCACCATTCTTATTTAGGGCCCCCACCCACCGCTAAGGGGTGGTGGCCAGGGGGGAAGGACAGTAGGTCCACCCCCCACCATTCTTATATAGGGCCCCCACCCACCGCTCAGGGGTGGAGACCAGGGGTGGAGGACAGTAGGTCCCCACCCCACCATTCTCATATAGGGCCCCCACCCACCGCTCAGTGATGGGGGTCGGGGGGAGGACAGTAGGTCCCCCCCACCATTCTTATATAGGGCCCCCACCCACCGCTCAGGGGTGGGGGCCAGGGAGGAGGACAGTAGGTCCCACTCACCATTCTTATATAGGGCACCCACCCACCGCTCAGGGATGGGGGCCGGGGGGAGGACAGTAGGTCCCACCCCCTTATTGTTTTTTTTAGAGCCCCCACCCAACGCTCAGGGGTGGGGACCAGGGGGGTAGGACAGTATTTCCCCCCCCCACCATTCTTATATAGGGCCCCCACCCACCGTTCAGGGGTGGGTTGACAATAGGTCCCCCCATTGTGATTTATGGCCCCCAGGGGTGGGGGCCAGGGGGAGGACAGTAGGTCCCCTCCCTCATTGTCATTTAGGGCCCCCACCCATGGGGAAGGACAGTTGGTCACCCCCCTTATTGTTTTTTAAGGCCCCCACCCACCGCTCAGGGGTGGAGGACAGTAGGTCCCCCCCCCCCCACCATTCTTATATAGGGCCCCCACCCACCGCTCAGGGGTGGGGGTCAGGGGGGGGGAGAACAGTAGGTCCCCCCCCCCACCATTCTTATATAGGGCCCCCACCCACCACTCAGGGGTGGGGGCCAGAGGGAGGACAGTAGGTCCTCCCCATAATTCTTATATAGGGCCCCCACCCACCGCTCAGGGGTGGGGGCCAGGGAGGAGGACAGTAGGTCCCCCCCACCATTCTTATATAGGGCCCCCACCCACCACTCAGGGATGGGGGCCAGGGGGAGGACATTAGGGGGCCCTTATTGTTTTTTAGGGCCACCCACCCACCGCTCAAAAATCATTTGAATCCGTTCAGCCGGAGATAGGTATAATTCCTTTATGACCAACCGCAAGCACATTTTCATGCCCAAAACAGTTCCATGGATTTGGGCTGTGCGGTCGGTCTATTTTACACCGAGAAAAGCGTTCGAATCTTCGAATGGGACTTAGTCTCCAGCCGCGGTGTCGAAGAAGGTATGGGTAAGCGGTGTTCGTGCAATTGGGTAGCCAAAAACAGTTCCATAGATTTGGCTGCACACACCTCTGACCGCGTTCGAATAAGTTAAAACGTCCGCCACGTGTTCGTTTGTCGAATGGCGCCCACTTTGACGACTTCGGCACTTCGACTTCATCCGAAGTGCCAGTTTAAAAGTTGTAACACTGCTCCAAAGTATTTAAAGGGCCAGGAACAGCATTATAAAAATCCATTATGCCCAAATGCAGTTCTTAAAGGGCAATACATCCCAGGGCCATAGTCGCAGGGTAGGAGGCTAGCGATCAGTCCTCTCCAATGCCCAGTGGCAAATGGCAGTTTGTCACAGGGGAGTCATTGTCCCTTTGTCTCCCAGGCAATACAATACCCACAGACCAATACAGAGGGCAGAGAGGGCCCAGACTGTGAGCTAGGAGTGATATAAACAATACAATACCCACAGACTAATACAGAGGGCAGTGAGTGCCCAGACTGTGAGCTAGGAGTGATAGAGACAATACAACACCCACAGATCAACACAGAGGGCAGAGAGTGCCCAGACTGTGAGCTAGGAGTGATAGAGACAATACAATACCCACAGACTAATACAGAGGGCAGAGAGGGCCCAGACTGTGAGCTAGGAGTGAAATAAACAATACAATACCCACAGACTAATACAGAGGGCAGAGAGTGCCCAGACTGTGAGCTAGGAGTGAAATAAACAATACAATACCCACAGACCAATACAGAGGGCAGAGAGGGCCCAGACTGTGAGCTAGGAGTGATATAAACAATACAATACCCACAGACCAATACAGAGGGCAGAGAGGGCCCAGACTGTGAGCTAGGAGTGATAGAGACAATACAATAACCACAGACTAATACAGAGGGCAGAGAGGGCCCAGACTGTGAGCTAGGACTGAAAAAGACAGTACAATACCCACAGACCAATACAGAAAGAGAGTGCCCAGACTGTGAGCTAGGAGTGATAGAGACAATACAATACCCACAGACCAATACAGAGGGCACAGAGTGCACAGACTGTGAGCTAGGAGTGATAGAAACAATGCAATACCCACAGACCAACACAGAGGGCAGAGTGTGCCGAGACGTTGAGCTGGGAGTGATAGAGACAATACAATACCCACAGACCAATACAGAGGGCAGAGACGGCACAGACTGTGAGCTAGGAGTGATATAAACAATACAATACCCACAGATCAATACAGAGGGTAGAGACGGCACAGACTGTGAGCTAGGAGTGATAGAGACAATACCCACAGACCAATGCAGAGGGCAGAGAGGGCCCAGACTGTGAGCTAGTAGTGATATAAACAATACAATACCCACAGATCAATACAGAGGGTAGAGACGGCACAGACTGTGAGCTAGGAGTGATAGAGACAATACAATACCCACAGACTAATACAGAGGGTAGAGAGTGCCCAGACTGTGAGCTAGGAGTGATATAAACAATATAATACCCACAGATCAATACAGAGAGCAGAGAGGGCCCAGACTGTGAGCTAGGGGTGATAGAGACAATACAATACCCACAGACCAACACAGAGGGCAGAGTGTGCCCAGACTGTGAGCTAGGAGAGATAGAGACAATACAATACCCACAGACTGATACAGAAGGCAGAGAGTGCCCAGACTGTAAGCTAGGAGTGATAGAGACAATACAATACCCACAGACCAATACAGAGGGCAGAGAGTGCCCCGGGGTGGGAGTGCTGTCTGTGTAGTGACTGTCTGAATATTACAGGGGAGCACGTGGGAGCGCTGTCTGTGTAGTGACTGTCTGAATATTACAGGGGGACCCGGGTGGGACGGCTGTCTGTGTAGTGACTGTCTGAATATTACAGGGGGACCCGGGTGGCACCGCTGTCAAAGGTTTCTTTACTTGCCAGACTGATTTCGTAGTCTACCTGCTTAAGTGCCCGTATGGCTTGGGCTATGTGGGCAAAACCATACATGCATTAAAAGACCACATCTCACCGCACAAAACAACCATCCGCAGTTTTAAAGCACTTTCGGCCTTGTTAGGCATCATCAATGAGGCATAGCTGATATGTCTCTAGGCACCGTGAGCAAGAGGGTCCCATATTCTTCCACGGAATCTAACAGGTCTAAAAGTCTTCTAATATTACAGCCTGAAAACCTACTAGGGATAAATCCAATCTGGTCCGTGTGGATCATTTTATCTATAATTTATTTTTATTTTTTTTAAATCTAGATGCAAGAATTGATGAATACAATTTAATATCTGTATTTAGAAGAGATATTGGTCTATAGTTTTGAATATATTCAGGACTTTTATTTATTTTCAAAATTGGAATTATATTGGCTTTAGTTAGTTCTTCTGGCATATAGTTTTGTGGAACTAAATCATCATGTAGATTTTAGGGGTTCTAGCAATGTTTTGTAAAAGATATTACTTAGACCATCCGGACCTGGTGTTTTTTGGAGTTGTAATGATGTTATAGCTTGGTCTACTTCGTTTTTACTAATTGGTAAATGTAACTTTTGTTTCTGTATATCCGTTAGTTTTGGAAAATGTAAATCTTTAAGATAATTCTATCTATATCTCGAGGATGTAAAGGTTGATTACATTTAATTTTTATTTTCCTTGCATTCGATTTCAACATTCTATAGCGTGTTAAGATGGTGACTTGGTTCTGCTGTTCTGATTTTATTTACAAAAAAAAAGGCTGGTAATCTGGAAAGAGGAGACTTAGTCCTAGACCATGCTAAAAAAAGATAAATAAAAAAGCTTCTGAATTTTACCCAACTATAATTACGCTGCTCCATTTACTGACGGACGTACAAGAGCCCCTAAAGCAGTCTGAGCGGTGAGATGAAACGCGTAGGGTGTTATTTCAAGGGACTTCGTATTATTCCATTTTGTTTTATTTCTTGAATGTTGCTATTTATCATTTTTGGCTCCCGTGTACATTGTGTAACAGGGACTCCACACTATCTCTGGATGGGATCTTTGATGGGCCTATACCTAGTTTTGATTCTGTAAGTGCAATATATATTACAATGGTGTCATCTAATGCTCTGCAATATATTTCTATTTATTTTATTTACACAAATCCTTTGAGAGATCTAAAGGAAAGTTACTACTCTCTAGGAGTGAAAAGCCTGCATTTTAAGTGCTCTGCGAGGAGATGGGAGTGTATTTTATTCCCCCTTTATACCTACGTGTGCAGACAATATATCCCGATGTCTGGTTTATTTTTTTGGATACTTTGGTTTTCATGTTTTACGGTGTGTAAATACTGTGCAAGAAAAAGCTATATCCAGCCTTTCCATATTTAGCAAATCTTCACACCTTATGGATATCCGTGAAATGAAAATTCGATTGTCCTCCACTTTTACAGAAATTTCATTCAAGAGATAAAAAAAAATATTCTCCTTCAGACGAGCACGTACCGACCGGCATATTCTAGATATCAAACGGTGCCCGAAGCAGCTTTATATTTACCGTGTGACGTAAACTGCCTATTACATGGTCTCTCCATGAACTCATTCACTGACTGCAACTTGTATAAACAGGCAATACGAGAAAAGAAAAAAATAGTCATTGCTTTATTTTTACATTTAAACGCTTCCCACTTATTTAAATCTGCAATACAGGTTTTGTTCAATGAATTTCAATATAACATTTACTCTCCATCCTCTCTGGGAGAGGGAGAGGGAGAAACGTTCACACAGTTTCTAATTTTAGGGAAAACCAGCTCAAATAGAATTTTTTTTTTTTAGTTTTGGCTTAAAAGTGAATAACCAGGTTTAGGAATGGTTGTCAGAGGCGCAAATTTAGACTACCCCGATTTAAACATTAAATATCAAATAAAAAAATATATATGTAAAAAGAATGAAACATACATGTCCATACAATGTGCAGGCCTTTTTAAGACTATTTACAGAAAATACAAGATAACGAGCAAATGTCCAGCTGGAGCAGGTTTCATACGGTCCACTTCAAACACCTGGAAAAACGAGAAAGAGACGGGATCAGCCAGCAACGTGACATACAGCGCAGCACGCAGACACCCGAGGGATCGGCAAGACAGAGAAAGGAAAGTCGTCATACAAACAGGAGAAATGACACAGGTGTAACGGACAGGAGGAAGACGGGACTATAAGGACAACAGCATGAGAGGGAAGGAAAGAATGGAGCCCAATAATGTGTCAATGTGCTTTACAAACTCTGTATTTCTGCTTCTAGTCTAAATCCCAGAGTCTGAAGTATTAAGAAGGATGAGGGCTACTAGAGGGTTAAGTGCCAGCTTTATTTGTCCTTACCTTGTTTCTTGGTGAGTCCCCAAACATTTCACGCTGCAATACCTCGCACCGCAAGACACACAGGAGTAATTGGATGGGAAGCCACACACAGAGCAGAAGTGGCGCTGGGGGAAGTTTGATGAAAGGGCGCAAGCTGTCAAGTAATTGGGACCCTCACTTGTGCTTAAATTCTGGGGAAAAAAAAAAAAAAAGGTCACAACTGGTAATAAAAAAAATAAAGTACAGGTTCACACTGAGAGGGGGAGCTGTGAGTCTGTCCCTCTCCCTGCAGGGTGACACAGACAGGGGGCGCTATGCGTCTGTCCCTCCCCCTGCTGGGTGATCCAGTGACACACACAGGGGGCGCTATGAGTCTGTCCCTCCCCCTGCAGGGTGACACAAACAGGGGGAGCTATGAGTCTGTCCCTCTCCCTGCAGGGTGACACAGACAGGCGGCGCTATGTGTCTGTTCCTCCCCCTGCTGGGTGATCCAGTGACACACACAGGGGGAGCTATGAGTCTGTCCCTCCCCCTGCTGGGTGACACAGACAGAGGCCGCTATGAGTCTGTCCCTCCCATTCCAGGGTGACCCAGCGACACACATAGGGGGCGCTATGAGTCTATCCCTCTTGCTGCAGGGTGACACAGACAGGGGGCGCTATGTGTCTGTCCCTCCCCCTGCTGGGTGATCCAGTGACACACACAGGGGGCGCTATGAGCCTGTCCCTCCCCCTGCAGGGTGACACAAACAGGGGGAGCTATGAGTCTGTCCCTCTTGCTGCAGCGTGGCACAGACAGAGGCCGCTATGAGTCTGTCCCTCCCATTCCATGGTGACCCAGCGACACACACAGGGGGCGCAATGAGTCTGTCCCTCTTGCTGCAGGGTGACACAGACAGGGGGAGCTATAAGTCTGTCCCTCCCCCTGCAGGGTGACACAGCCAGGGGGCGCTATGAGTCTGTCCCTCCCCTTGCAGGGTGACACACTGACACAGACAGGAGGCGCTATACATTGGTCTCTCTTGCTGCAGGGTGACAGTGCCAGACAGGGGGCGCTATGAGTGTCCCTCCCCCTGCAGGGTGACAGTGACACATACATGGGGTGCTATGTGTGTCCCTCCCCCTGCAGGTTGACACAGTGACACAGACAGGGGGCGCTATGAGTGTCCCTCCCCCTACAGGGTGACACAGACAGGGGGCGCTATGAGTTTGTCCCTCCCCCTGCAGGGTGACACAGAGAGGGGGCGTTATGTGTCTGTCCTTCCCCCTACAGGGTGACACAGTGACACAGACAGGGGGCGCTATGAGTCTGTCCCTCTTGCTGCAGGGTGACACAGACAGGGGGAGCTATAAGTCTGTTCCTCCCCCTGCAGGGTGACACAGCCAGTGGGCGCTATGAGTCTGTCCCTCCCCCTGCAGGGTGACACAGCCAGGGTCACAACTGGTAATAAAAAAAATAAAGTACAGGTTCACACTGAGAGGGGGAGCTGTGAGTCTGTCCCTCTCCCTGCAGGGTGACACAGACAGGGGGCGCTATGCGTCTGTCCCTCCCCCTGCTGGGTGATCCAGTGACACACACACAGGGGGCGCTATGAGTCTGTCCCTCCCCCTGCAGGGTGACACAAACAGGGGGAGCTATGAGTCTGTCCCTCTCCCTGCAGGGTGACACAGTGACACAGACAGGCGGCGCTAGGTGTCTGTTCCTCCCCCTGCTGGGTGATCCAGTGACACAGACAGGGGGAGCTATGAGTCTGTCCCTCCCCCTGCTGGGTGACACAGACAGAGGCCGCTATGAGTCTGTCCCTCCCATTCCAGGGTGACCCAGCGACACACATAGGGGGCGCTATGAGTCTGTCCCTCTTGCTGCAAGGTGACACAGACAGGGGGAGCTATAAGTCTGTCCCTCCCCCTGCTGGGTGATCCAGTGACACACACAGGGGGCGCTATGAGCCTGTCCCTCCCCCTGCAGGGTGACACAAACAGGGGGAGCTATGAGTCTGTCCCTCTTGCTGCAGCGTGGCACAGACAGAGGCCGCTATGAGTCTGTCCCTCCCATTCCATGGTGACCCAGCGACACACACAGGGGGCGCAATGAGTCTGTCCCTCTTGCTGCAGGGTGACACAGACAGGGGGAGCTATAAGTCTGTCCCTCCCCCTGCAGGGTGACACAGCCAGGGGGCGCTATGAGTCTGTCCCTCCCCTTGCAGGGTGACACACTGACACAGACAGGAGGCGCTATACATTGGTCTCTCTTGCTGCAGGGTGACAGTGCCAGACAGGGGGCGCTATGAGTGTCCCTCCCCCTGCAGGGTGACAGTGACACAGACATGGGGTGCTATGTGTGTCCCTCCCCCTGCAGGGTGACACAGTGACACAGACAGGGGGCGCTATGAGTGTCCCTCCCCCTGCAGGGTGACACAGACAGGGGGCGCTATGAGTCTGTCCCTCCCCCTGCAGGGTGACACAGACAGGGGGCGCTATGAGTCTGTCCCTCCCCCTGCAGGGTGACACAGACAGGGGGCGTTATGAGTCTGTCCCTCCCCCTGCAGGGTGACACAGACAGGGGGCGCTATGAGTCTGTCCCTCCCCCTGCAGGGTGACACAGCCAGGGGGCGCTATGATCTGTCCCTCCCCCTGCAGGGTGACACATTGACACAGACAGAAGGAGCTATGAGTCTGTCCCTCCCCCTGCAGGGTGACACACTGACACAGACAGGGGGCGCTATGAGTCTGTCCCTCCCCCTGCAGGGTGACACATTGACACAGACAGGAGGTGCTATACATTGGTCTCCCTTGCTGCAGGGAGACACAGACAGGGGGCGCTGGGAGTCGGTCCCTCTTGCGGCAGGGAGGGCAGGGAGACACAGTGACTAATACCTGTTCTTCGAGCAGAGCTTGGAAATTCTTTCGGAATCGCTGCTTAAAATGATCTCCTCGAGTTTTCTTCTTTTTCTTCCCTTTAAACGGAAATGTTAAATGAACATTTGAATCTTTTGGTTAAACTCTGAATGCCGTGTGTGGGTCGGTCACGATACTCCCCCTGGCCTGGTGTCAGGATTCACACACTGGCTCTGTATGTTCCTGTTAGTTGTAGCTGTCGGGAGAATACTTTAACACTGCAATACATTCTCTATATTTACCCTCTACATTTTTTGTGCACAAAACAATACGTCCCCTACTTTTCCCTTAGATCCCCCCTGCCACTGACGGGTTATGGCTGAAGGGGGGACAATTCAAATGCAGTTTTGGCTTCATTCAATGTGTGACAAGACCAATCTCGCCACTGTGCATTGGAGGAGCCTGGTTGCCCGCCTGTTGCCTCTGGACTATGGCCCCATGTTAAAAAGCTTGATTTTCCCCTGCAAAGACACGAAAGCCGGGTCATTCGGTGCTTGCCCTGTGTGAGCGGTGATAACCCAGATAGCTATGCCATGGAGCCCATTTGTATAATGAAAGACTATGGGAAAGACTTTGGCTCCATGGCAATTGAACTGTATGTATGTGATCTGAGTACCATTCAGTAATAATGTGTGCTCAGATCTGAGCTATCTGGGGATATGTTGAATGTACCTCTTTTATGCAATGGCTGCACAGTTATATATTTTTATGTATTTTATTGTCTTTTGCTGCCATGTGTTCAATGGAGTTTTGCCTCTGTCCTAGATTATTGGATTACTTCCCAAATATCTCCAGGATAGAAGACTCTGTGGAACTGGTTTTGGGCAGAAAAGCCATGCTTCATTTGGTCACAAAGGACTACGATCTATCTTTTGAACCACTGGACCAATTTGCATGATTGTGACGCATGTTTGTATTTGGAGTATGCGGATTCTGAAAATGTAAGTTCAAACAACATCAAATGAACAAGTGTTCATCTAAGCATACGCGTGGATTTCACCGTGCGAGCTGGTGTCAGCAGATGAAGGCCAAGCGGTGCACACTATCCAGGGAACACTAAGATAAAGGCGCCTAGGACATAGATCCAGACAAGAAATAAAGATGTTTAAAAAAAAAAAAAGTAAAATAGGGGACTTATGGGCATTTGGGCACGACCAGGGGGACAATCAAAAGTAGAGGAGACAGGAGGAGGGCAAAAAAAAAAAAAAACGCAGAGGCAGCTATAACAATACCACTTTAAGGTAAGAGCGTTGGTTTGGGCTAGTCTCTTACTAAAAGCCATATATCTCTAAAAAGGACAGGGGAACGCACAGAGCGCAACACAGTGATTGGCTGAGTTTACGTCTGACATGACAGTAGATATGGCCAATCAGCGCTGTGATGCACATGGCATAAGTTGCTATAGTCCACACACCTGTCTCTGCTTCGTCGTCAAATTGCGGCAAACGTTTGAGCTGCGGGAGATTAGCGTGTGGATCGTCCTGAAAATTATCCCTCTCCAAAGCCTCGAGTTGCCGGTTCAGACGTCGCTGACGGGTCGCTGAGTCAAGAACCCGTCGCAGGGAGGGGTCATTAGAGCGTACTAGAAAAACAGAAAATGTTAAAAGCCTTGTATCCACCTCCCAACGGGACTCTCCGCCCTGTATCCACCTCCCACCGTCCCCGCCTGGAATCCCCGCACTGTATCCAACTCCCACCGCCGGAACTACCAGCCCCGTATCCACCGCCCCCGTCGGAACTACCATCCCCCTATCCACCTCCCACTGCCCCCGTCCGGATTCCCAGCACCGTATCCACCTCCTACCTCCCCCGCACCGTATCCACCTCCCACCTCCCCCTGCCGGGACTCCCCGCTCCGTATCCACCTCCCCCGCCGGGACTCCCCGCACCGTATCCACCTCCCCCTGCCGGGACTCCCCGCACCGTATCCACCTCCCCCTGCCGGGACTCCCCGCACCGTATCCACCTCCCCCTGCCGGGACTCCCCGCACCGTATCCACCTCCCCCTGCCGGGACTCCCCGCACCGTATCCACCTCCCCCTGCCGGGACTCCCCGCACCGTATCCACCTCCCCCTGCCGGGACTCCCCGCACCGTATCCACCTCCCCCTGCCGGGACTCCCCGCACCGTATCCACCTCCCCCTGCCGGGACTCCCCGCACCGTATCCACCTCCCCCTGCCGGGACTCCCCGCACCGTATCCACCTCCCCCTGCCGGGACTCCCCGCACCGTATCCACCTCCCCCTGCCGGGACTCCCCGCACCGTATCCACCTCCCCCTGCCGGGACTCCCCGCACCGTATCCACCTCCCCCTGCCGGGACTCCCCGCACCGTATCCACCTCCCCCTGCCGGGACTCCCCGCACCGTATCCACCTCCCCCTGCCGGGACTCCCCGCACCGTATCCACCTCCCCCTGCCGGGACTCCCCGCACCGTATCCACCTCCCCCTGCCGGGACTCCCCGCACCGTATCCACCTCCCCCTGCCGGGACTCCCCGCACCGTATCCACCTCCCCCTGCCGGGACTCCCCGCACCGTATCCACCTCCCCCTGCCGGGACTCCCCGCACCGTATCCACCTCCCCCTGCCGGGACTCCCCGCACCGTATCCACCTCCCCCTGCCGGGACTCCCCGCACCGTATCCACCTCCCCCTGCCGGGACTCCCCGCACCGTATCCACCTCCCCCTGCCGGGACTCCCCGCACCGTATCCACCTCCCCCTGCCGGGACTCCCCGCACCGTATCCACCTCCCCCTGCCGGGACTCCCCGCACCGTATCCACCCCCCCCTGCCGGGACTCCCCGCACCGTATCCACCTCCCCCCGACGGGACTCCCCGCTCCGTATCCACCTCCCCCCGACGGGACTCCCCGCTCCGTATCCACCTCCCCCCGACGGGACTCCCCGCTCCGTATCCACCTCCCCCCGACGGGACTCCCCGCTCCGTATCCACCTCCCCCCGACGGGACTCCCCGCACCGTATCCACCTCCCCCCGACGGGACTCCCCGCACCGTATCCACCTCCCCCCGACGGGACTCCCCGCACCGTATCCACCTCCCACCTCCCCCTGCCGGGACTCCCCGCACCGTATCCACCTCCCCCTGCCGGGACTCCCCGCACCGTATCCACCTCCCCCTGCCGGGACTCCCCCGCACCGTGTCCACCTCCCACCTCCCCCTGCCGGGACTCCCCGCACCGTATCCACCTCCCCCTGCCGGGACTCCCCGCACCGTATCCACCTCCCCCTGCCGGGACTCCCCGCTCCGTATCCACCTCCCCCGCCGGGACTCCCCGCACCGTATCCACCTCCCCCGCCGGGACTCCCCGCACCGTATCCACCTCCCCCTGCCGGGACTCCCCGCACCGTATCCACCTCCCCCTGCCGGGACTCCCCGCACCGTATCCACCTCCCCCTGCCGGGACTCCCCGCACCGTATCCACCTCCCCCTGCCGGGACTCCCCGCACCGTATCCACCTCCCCCTGCCGGGACTCCCCGCACCGTATCCACCTCCCCCTGCCGGGACTCCCCGCACCGTATCCACCTCCCCCGCCGGGACTCCCCGCACCGTATCCACCTCCCCCTGCCGGGACTCCCCGCTCCGTATCCACCTCCCCCTGCCGGGACTCCCCGCACCGTATCCACCTCCCCCTGCCGGGACTCCCCGCACCGTATCCACCTCCCCCTGCCGGGACTCCCCGCACCGTATCCACCTCCCCCTGCCGGGACTCCCCGCACCGTATCCACCTCCCCCTGCCGGGACTCCCCGCACCGTATCCACCTCCCCCTGCCGGGACTCCCCGCACCGTATCCACCTCCCCCTGCCGGGACTCCCCGCACCGTATCCACCTCCCCCTGCCGGGACTCCCCGCACCGTATCCACCTCCCCCGCCGGGACTCCCCGCACCGTATCCACCTCCCCCGCCGGGACTCCCCGCACCGTATCCACCTCCCCCCTCCCCCGCCGGGACTCCCAGCATGCAGCGGGCGGTGACTGGCCCCCGGGGGCCGCTATGAGGTCTTTACTGTCATTCAGTCACCTGAAGGTTTTTTCTCCTGCATCTTGTAAATATCGCCGAATATATCGCCGCTTTAACTACTGCGCATGCGTCACCAGCGCCGCTTTAACTACTGCGCATGCGTCACAAGCGACGCTTTATCTACTGCGCATGCGTCACCAGCGCGCTTTAACTACTGCGCATGCGTCACCAGCGCCGTTTTAACTACTGCGCATGCGTCACAAGCGCCGCTTTAACTACTGCGCATGCGTCAATGGCGCCGCTTTAACTACTGCGCATGCGTCTCTAGCGCCGCTATAACTACTGCGCATGCGTTTGCATAATTCAGCCGGTTTGTTACTGCCTTCTAGCGGCTGAATAAGGTATTTGTGTTATCTCCATCTAGCGGCTGAATTAGGTATTTGTGTTATTATCTCCATCTAGCGGCTGATTGCTGTATTGGTGTTACCGCCATCTAGCGGCTGAATGAGGTATTTGTGTTATTATCTCCATCTAGCGGCTGAATGAGGTATTTGTGTTATTATCTCCATCTAGCGGCTGAATGAGGTATTTGTGTTATTATCTCCATCTAGCGGCTGATTGCTGTATTGGTGTTACCGCCATCTAGCGGCTGAATGAGGTATTTGTGTTATTATCTCCATCTAGCGGCTGAATGAGGTATTTGTGTTATTATCTCCATCTAGCGGCTGAATGAGGTATTTGTGTTATTATCTCCATCTAGCGGCTGATTGCTGTATTGGTGTTACCGCCATCTAGCGGCTGAATGAGGTATTTGTTTTATCTCCATCTAGCGGCTGAATTAGGTATTTGTGTTATTATCTCCATCTAGCGGCTGATTGCGGTATTGGTTAACAGTGCCACCACGTGATTATTGTGAGAATCCTTGTAGTAAAGAGACTGAGACATTGTTACTGGGAATGTGAGCATTCCTCCCAGAGATAGAATGTCGATACTCTGAGCAGGAGGCACTGCCACGTGTAGCGAGAGTTAGGAAGGGTCACGTTCTACGCGCAGACGGTTTACGTGAAGCGCTGGAATACGGCCATTTTTAGAGCAGTTTAAAATGTATTCTCGTTAATTTGTTCCCGCAATAAAGTCACATTCTGCGCAGAGCAGCGTCCGTTTACACGAAATACCAACTGACTGCATTAATGGGGGAGAGCGGCCACCAAGGCTGCAAGACGTAGAATTAATAGGTACTGGAACTGTGAACACACCATATAGCTCCGGTAATAGCTTCTAGGGAACACACCATACAGCTCCGGTAGTAGCTTCTAGGGAACACACCATACAGCTCCGGTAGTAGCTTCTAGGGAACACACCATACAGCTCCGGTAGTAGCTTCTAGGGAACACACCATATAGCTCCGGTAGTAGCTTCTAGGGAACACACCATATAGCTCCGGTAGTAGCTTCTAGGGAACACACCATATAGCTCCGGTAGTAGCTTCTAGGGAACACACCATATAGCTCCGGTAGTAGCTTCTAGGGAACACACCATATAGCTCCGGTAGTAGCTTCTAGGGAACACACCATATAGCTCCGGTAGTAGCTTTTAGGGAACAAACCATATAGCTCCGGTAGTAGATTCTAGGGAATGCTAATTACAGTTCAAGTAGCCTGCATCTCCTTCGGGGCTAACCCTAAAACGAAGAGAGACACAAAATGTATGTTCTACTGATTTGTTTTACACAGTACAAAGTTTTAATAACAAAATAAAAACCCTAACAGGTAGTCACTATATGTGCACCCTCCGATCTCGCATAATACGGTTTTGTGTATGTACATTGTTATGATTGCATGACCAGGTTGATCTATTGCTGTATACCCCAGTTGCTGTCTGTAGCGGGCCTGCTGGCATCCCGTCTGGTTCTCCCTGCTCAGCCACATCCTCCCCTAGAAGGAAGTCAGTTATAATACAGAAATACTTATTTCCCACCCAGTAACCGGACGACACACAGTCCTGAGGGTACAACAACAACTTTATTGGCCACACTCGGCTTTATACTTTTTCCCATTCAAGGGGTGTATCACACATAAAGACAATATCCCCTTCCAGGGGTCGTAAAACGGATCCGGAATCCCAATCCCTTTGTCCTCTGTTCCCGCGACTCAGGGTACTCTCAAAGGGGTCCCCTGACAGAAACGGAACTCCAGTCCTTTTGTGCCCTGTTCCCGCCACCCATCCTCAGGCTTTCCCACCTCCAGGGACAGGGGGGTCTTTATACCATGAGCCTCTGTACCTAGGAGCCCCAGTGCAGGAAACCTTCCCGCCTCCAGGACTCCCATTCACAGAAAGCCTGCAAAACCGCTATTGTCCCGAAATAGTATCCCCACCAATCTCAGAGACCCCAGAACGGAAACCGCCACGAACCGCCTCCGTTCGCGGGATCCCTGGATGAAACCAAGCAAGGGAAGCAACTCCTTTCAGGACACAAGTGATCCCCCTGGCCCCGCCCCTCTGTACGAACGGCAACCACCCAAGGGAGCACTCAATTACTTGCCTTGCAATTTCCCACTATGTTGCCAACGTTCTAATTAATTGGTGTGAACACTCCAAGGTGCACTGGGGAGGTCCTCGTTCAGGAACCGGACAAGGTGGGAAGGAATTCACGAATGCTCCCCCTGGACGGCTTTCGTATAATGAACAGGCCGCACCCAGGGGAGGCAAGCGCCGAGGCTTCCCTTGCGGATTGTGGTTTTGACACCTCATTACAAGGTGGAAACGTTCTTAACCAGCAATCTAAATGAGTTGTTGGGGTGGTCCCTGTTCTGGAGATGAATGCATACCCTTCGTGTAGGACCTCCCGAAGGGGGAGCAGGCATATTCATACAAAAATTATAGGGAAATACACAGAGTATAATACAACAATTCACGAACAGGCAGCGGTCCCGCCACACAGCTCCCCCTTAACCGCAAGCTGGCATACACAGTCTGATCTTAACGGATCGGCTCGTGGATGCCCGAGGAAGTGCTCATGGATCACTTTTCCAGGGCTGTCTGTCTCGATAATCTGTCAGCATTGCCGTTTTGCTTACCGTGTCTGTAATAGATGGTAAAGTCATAAGGTTGTAGCGCCAAGCTCCATCGCAACAGCCTAGCATTGTCCCCCGAGACCTGGTTAAGCCATACCAGCGGGTTGTGATCCGTGAGCAGGGAAAATTGCTGTCCATAGAGGTAGAGCTGTCGTTTTTTAATGGCCCACACCACCGCCAGGCACTGCTTGATGGCGGCATAGCTTACCACCCTGAGTAGTAACTTCCTGCTGAGTTAAGCCTCGCTGTATATGGCGATGTCATCCAGGTATTCGCAGGCATACTCCTAGAGGCCATTCAACAGCTGGCTCACCATCCTCTTGAAAGTGGCTGGGGCATTCTTCAACCCAAATGGCATCACCTTAAATTGGTACAGGCCAAATGGGGTAACGAATGCCGACTTGGAGACAGCATCTGCCGCCAGGGAAATCTGCCAGTTTCCCTTGCACAAGTCTATAGTGGTGAGGTACCAGGCCCCCGAGCCATCGTATCTAGCAGCTCGTCTATACAGGGCATGAAGTAAGGATCGGAGACCGTCTTGTCGTTTAGCTTCCTGTAGTCCACACAGAACCTGGTAGTCCCATCTCTTTTCGGAGCACACATGGTGGCTACATCCTCAGTCCGCTCGTGGTAGGGCTTCATCATGTTGACATGCAACCGGCGTCGGACTCCTGTACCCGAACATGGGCCGATCACATAGGTAGTGTCACATTTCTGTTCCACCACCCGATATGGGCCCTGCCAGGCAGCCTGTAGCCTACCATGTCAGACGGGTTTCAGAATCAAGAACATCTGCTCAACCTGAAAACTATGGCTCCTGGTGCCCCGATCGTACCATGTGCACTGCCGCCTCTGCCGCCTGGAGGTTCTCTCGCACCAGATGGGTCCCTAAACTAAACTGTCCCTAAACTCCAGCACATTTGGGATGATGGGAGTCTGATTCCCAGCCCCCTCCCAGTGTTCTTGGACAAGGTCTAGAGGGCCCCCCACTCTCTGCCTGAAAATCAGCTTGAACGGGGAGAATCCTGTAGATTCCTGGGGCACCATCCGAACAGGAGATGCGGCAGGAACCTTTCCCAATCCTTGTGAGTCACCACAAAGGTACAGAGCATTTGCTTCAATGTGCCATTGAAGCGCTCGCACGGGCCATTGGTCTGGGGGTGATAGGGTGAGCTTCAGATGGATTTAATGCTGCATAACCTCCACAGTTGGTTGGTTATCTCGGCAGTAAATAGGGTGCCCTGTTCCGAGATGATGAACCGGGGAAAACCCATCTAGGAGAACACTCGCATCAGGGCTTCGGCTACAGTCTCAGCCTGAATGTTGCTCAGGGCGACGCCTCGGGGTACCAAGTCGCGTAGTCCACAATGGTTAAAATATATTTCTTCCCAGAGGGGCTTGGCCAGGGGACCTATGATCTTGACAGCTACTCTTCCGAATGGGTCTTCGATGATGGGGAGGTGCTGGAGCTTGGCCTTGTGCCGGTCACCTCGCATCCCCACTCTCTGGCAGACATTACAGGTCTGGCAGTACTGCCTCATATCCTTAGAGATGCCTGGCCAGAAAAAGTTTTGGGTGAGCTGACTCTCGGTCCGGCTCCGTTCAAATGCCCTGCCAGGAGAATATCGTGAGCTATCTTCAGCAGCTCATGTCGATATTTCCTGTGTGCCACCAACTGCTTGGTGGTAAGTAGGAGCTGTACCTGACTTCTTGTTCTCCGCTATGCGGTAAAGTAGCACCCGCTCCCAGAGGTACCGCTCCCCCTCCCTCCCTACCCGTGTCTGCCCTGTCTCTACATGCCCGGAGGTTCGGGTCAGACACTATCTCCCTCTCGAACTCGGCAGGGGTTACCCAGGGAAGGGGTTCTGGGGTGTGCAAGGCCATGCTGGGATAGAAGGATTGGGCCAGGGGTCTGCATGCAGGGGCGATTATGGGGACCAGGTGTAGGGGGACTTCCCCGGTGGGCTGACTTACGGGGGTGCCTTTGAGGGGCTTAGGGACGGTTGTGGGTATCTAAACCTCAGAGAGTGAGCCTTGCCAGGACCTGCTGCCAGGTCATCACAGGGTAAGCTTCGTCAAGGGCCCAGACGGGGACATAGGTGGAGGTAATTGCAGAGAGACGATTCATGAGGCAGACTTCGACCCTCTGGGCTCCAGTGCCCCAGTCAAGGTAAACATGGGCAGTGGATAGATAGTGGACGTTTCCTCCTGCCACTCAGACGGCTACGGTACCCCCGTCCTCTCTCCTTCTGGGATGAGCTGGGGTCTCACCAGAGTTAGGGCGGCTCCGGTGTCTCATATCCCCTGTATTCTGTGCCCGTTCAGTCGCACTGGCTGTCTGTGGTGGTCCCGGTTATCATGGGTGGCCTGGACTTGGTTCGCCTCAATGCTTTTTCGTCGGGGCTCTGGAAATCTGTGGTGTCATCTTGGTAGCAGAGGGCTGCTGCTTGCGGTACAGTACGGACTACGGAGGTGACCCACTGTGGTTTGCCCCAGTTTTTGGGGACAGTTCGGTCTGATGTGGCCGGGCAGGTCGCACTGGTAGCATCCAGTCTGGAAAGGCTCACTGGGGGGGGGGGGGGTGGAAAGACCGGGAAGCCACACAGGGGATCTGCGGTAGTGGGGTTGGGTTGTAGCAGAGGTCGGATGGGGGGGGGGGGTCGGTAGCTGGGAGAGGGAGCATGGCGTTGGGACTGTCGAGTATCCACATACTCGTCGGCCCCTTTGGCTGCTTCAGTCACGGCCTTGGGCAACCGGTCTCTCACCCATTCCTGCAACTCGGTGGGGAGCCCGTTGTAAAAGTGTTCGAGAATAAACAATGGGAGAATTGTTTTGGGGGTCTGGCTTGTTGCGAGGCCATCCAGCTCTGGGTGGCTCGTACAATGTGGCATGCCCACTTAGCATGGAAATACTTTTCGCTTTTCTTGGTCCCCCTGAACTTTTGGCAGTACGCCTCCGGGGTCATTGCGGACTGGGCTAGAAGGACTTCCTTGATGAACTCGTTAGTTTGTTCATTTTTAAACCACCAAACTAGACTGTCCATGTTGCGGTTGCCTCAGGCTAGCTGAGAGTTGGACCGCTTGGATGTCCTTGTCCCCGATCCTGGAGAGCAGTAAGAAGCTCCAATTCAGCAGCTAACGATCTTCCTGCAAGTGTAAAGTATTCCTGGAGCTCTGAGCACAGCTAGTGATCATCATTTCCATACAACACGAGTCGAGGCTGCGAGTCGAGGGTAAGAAGTCTGGTTTATTGAGCAGAAAGGCATTGCTTATATACATATTTTTAGGCCATGGGGCACACCCCTCTGGACCTGATGGAACACAGTGTTACAAGGGACATAAACCAATCAGAATAAAGTGCATCTTTCTGAACCCTCCCCTCTGTCCTGGAGATAATTAGCTTAAGTGGTTACAGTAACTTAATTATCTCCAGGTACAGGAAATATTCTGGAGTTGAAAACCACATAAAAATACATAACTCATATTACAGTATTTAACCTAGATTTCCAACATATCCCTAGATAGCTTCAGGAGGAGTTAACCCTATTATATAATGATTAATTACTACTCTAGGGTTAAGGGTGATGGAAGTTTGCACCCAGACAATTTCAATGAGCTGAATTGGTCTGGGTGCCTACAGTGTCAGTTTAAGACAGTGTGCTGGGCCTCTCTGCAGTGTACAGGTATATGAATGAAATGATCTTGGTAAAGACCTCTTGGGTTGAAACGTTGATCGCTTGAGTAACACAAATTAAACTTTGAAAAATCCAGTGAGTGCTGTCTTTGTTTATTTCTACTATACTGCACACTGTGGTCTATGGAATTTTCGTTACTTTAAAAAGGTAGAGTGTGTGTATGTGTGTATATATACATACACACACACTTAATGACAGCTGCCTACTCACCGTTTAGTAGATGTGGCCCCAGCGTGTCGAGATGGGACATAGAATCCTCTTATGGACATTTGGTGGCACTGCTAACATGTTAAAGGGAGGTTACGGAGCATTTATTGGAACTCTTTAGGCACTTGCGAGCCAGCGGCTCCACGGCTACTTCTTGCCCTGGGATTCATTTTTAACCATTTACCCACTAGCTGCCATTGAGTGTGAACAGTGAGAATAAAAATTAACAAATCAGAAATGAAATCTTCATTCCAAAAATGAGTAACTAGGTCAGGAACAGACATTGTAATCTTACTAGGAATTTTTATTAAGTGTCAAAATGTTACATAAAAAAAACAAAAAAACTTTTTTCAGTTTATAAAAATTAAAAAAAAACAGAACGTAAGTAACAGTCACAATATTTATTATCTTTTAATCTGTGCGCAGACAGTATGTAAAAAGGCACTAACCCAAGGGAAATTCCAACAGGACCCCAAAATAAATAGACATTTTTTTTTAAAAGGGCAGTTCCCACCATTAGTAGAAATGTCTGTCAACAATAAACCGGGAGTCGTTAATTTTATTACAAATACATGAAAATCGGGTAAAGTGGCAGAAATTGGAGTCCACCTCAGTGCATGCTCTGTATAAATCCAATTTGTATTAACTGGGCAGGCTGTCCCTGATCCTACTGACCAACACGCACCCAACGCATTTTACCATTAATGACAATAGTCCGCATTCTGCGACAGGAACATGAAAAGCTTGTCTTATTAAGCAGCAAAGATCGTTTCTAGCAAGCGCTGCTTCTCACATTAACATCTCTACCAGCCTATTGTTAGAAAATGACCCAAGAAAGCAGGAGGGAGCAAACATTGGTATTACCAAAATACCAGAGCGTCATTAAACAAACAAATATTGCTACCACGTTCAATCCTCTAATTGTCAGACATTTACACTTTGCTTTGTGAAGGATTCCAGGAAACAAATTCAGTAAGGATTGAAGACTTTCCTACAATTAGTGGGATAATTCTCCAATATTTACAGGAACGAGCTAACTGGTCTCTCTGCATAACGACTCAATCTGTTTAAACGGCAGTAGAAAGGGAATACCCATGTTTGAGGTTACAATTAATCCGATGGGGGAACTGCGCTTTTAAATAACGAAAATAGTCAAACACAAAAGGGATGAAACACATTACAGCATTTAAAGGGACACTGGGATAGAAAGCTGCCCGTATAGAGATCCAGAGCTGTGTGCAGAGATTATCCGCAACACACAAAACTATGAGCAGGACATACCAGGCAGCGTGTTCTACAATTCCCATCAAGCTAAACCAGTCAGACACTGCCATTACCTGTCTATCAAGGGGCCAAATATAAAATTGATTGTATACCTTTAAATGCTAGACAATGAAAATAAAATGAAAGAATTGTGCAAAGGAAACAGTTTGAAGATTTTTTTACTTTAACAATTTTTCTACTTTGTATGTAAACGGAAAATCAGTTATTTTACCCAAAACCTGGGCTACGTGAAAATAAATTAAATGGTTCACATATTAATATATTAACATGACTGTAAAAGAGTTAAATAAAATCTATATCTGAAGACGTTAGAACACGATTATAACTCTGTAATAGGTTAGATTTGTTTAATGTACAGTAACATTTGCGAGCAGAATACACCATAGCTGGTTTAAACTGCAAAAGATATACGTCTGGCTTCTTAAGCGGACTATAAATTGGCGTTTATGGAATTTTGCGATCTAATTATACCCCATTGTTAACGACCTATCAAGGTCCACAATACTACACGGTAGTGTGGAGTGTGAAACGGTAAAAAGAGAACGCCATCAGTAAAATCCTTTCACCTAGAGAGGAAGCTAGAGGATTCTGGGAACTGAGCCCAACATTACAACTTCTTGTGTGTTAAATAAAAGGTATAAAAACCTGGTATTACATCGGATTGTGAGGAGGGAAGGAAGACAGAAGAGGCATTTGCCCAAAGTGCTACCATCAACCAAGAAATGTGACTGGGCTCAGAAGGACCATAATAAACATTCCATGTGAAACCTTGAGACTGTGTTATACGTGGAAGGCAGACAAAAAAGAAGCAAACAAACCAACAAAAATAAAAAACATGAAGAAAACTGTGAGTTTAGAGCTGAAATAAGAACAGCGGCAGTGCTAGGAAGAAGACATTTTCATCTTAAATATCAGAAACGGAACTGGCCCCGGCTGTGCTTGGCTTGCGTTACATAATACACAGATAGCATTAATGTCCAGGAAATAAAGGAAATGCCCAAACCCCGATCCCAGAGTGAACCCCCACATTGAAGAGGGTCTAATGGAAGAAGAAAAACCTGAACTGTTCTTACAAGCAGACAGACAGAGGCCAAACATGACCCCAAAACGACAGAGGACAAAACAACAAAAAGGTTAAAGTGCAATGTTAGCGTATGTACCAAGTGTGATGGGTTTATGGTGTGTGTAAGCAAAGGCTTATAGTAATATTAGCTTACGTCCCCTAATGAGGAAAGGCAGAGGAACATTCTGTGTTACAATTATTAAACGCTACCCAATGCCACCAGAAGAGGTCGTTGCAGCGGTTTACAATACATTACAAGGAGTTAATAAGGAGGTACAATACCCCTAGATACAGCTCAGCCTAGCCTATTGTATCGGAAAACACAAATAATCCAGGATTTTCTCATGTTAGTGCTGGATTTGTGGCAATGACTAAGAAATGGCAAAAAAAAATGAATGGCCTCAAAAAGAACATGGTCCTTAGTCCAAAGTCAGGAAAGTCGAGCAGCTGCAAACAGCGGAGGGCGTGAAGATCCATCAGAGCTCAGTGCAGGTGACAGGAGTCAGGCCATGAATTAGTAATGTAGGCCCAAGGTCTTCTGTCAGAGCCTCCAACTCCTCCAGGTAGCGTTCATGGAGAGAGGCATCAGCTGGTGGACGTGGGAGGTAAAAAAAACGCACAGCAGAATCTGTGCCACCCTCTTCTACCACCACACGGTTGGCAGCAGTGAGGTACTCTGTGGAGATGGGTTCACGTGTCAGGCCCTGTGTTACACCATTTTGGCCACGGAGTGCTGCCACGCTGTTCCATGCCACCACACGGATGGCTGCAGATATGCGTAATTTGCACAAAAGCTCACGGAACTTGGCTTCAGCCGCAATCCAGCTATTCCCACCATTGCCTCCACTTCCCCTGGATTCCACACAAAGAAAGACACGTAGCCGACAGCGGCGCCACGAGGCAGCCATGTTGAGGATGCACGCCATCTGCAGCAGGAAGAGGCTGCAAACGTCTACATACGCTGAAGCCTGAGGTCGCAGGAGGTCCAATGGCCAAACATCTATGTATGTACCAGAACCAGCATTTTCAGGCCTGTCCAATGAAGGGAAGCCTCGTGCAAGCACTATGTTCTTGTGCATCTTTAGAGCATCACATATCATTGCAACATATTCCTTGGCTGAGAGAAGGTGTGGGGTCTCAGGACCTCGAACGGGTGGAAAATGAGCCTGCAGCGATGTAGCATCCACACCAAATGGGTCATCTTGGGGAGCCAGGCCGGGAGCAAAAGCAGGATCTTGCAGGAAGAAGTCATCAGGGGTGGCATCGTCATAGAAACCAAGAACCAGCATGTTGGGCTTCATGCCGCCTGCAGGATTAATAAAATAAAGTGTCATCAATGATGAGACAGGAAAATGTGGCACTCTAAATACAACCTCAGAACAAAGGAATAGCTGCATACATGCATATTGCCCAGCTTGGCTTTTCAAGACGGTGTGAGGGACATTCTGACCCCATCTTATTTCAGACCTCCATCGTATTTCTATGTAAACTTCTGAACTCTACCAAGAGAACAGTCTAGCTATCGACATTCCAGGAAGGGATGGATAGAAAAGTGAGGAGAGGGGAGATATGGTAGGTGTGTGATTATGGTTTTAGATAAAGAGTATGTTGTGTCCAAAACAATGACCACCTTCTCCTGATATATGGCTTTACCTGGTTACAGTGCAACAGTCCTGGATTCAAGATAATAAATTAAGACAGCAAAGCACATTTTATTAATTAGCAACCTCCAACTTAAGGGACTCTATAGGCACCAAAAAAACATTGTTTAGGTGACTATAGTGTTCCTTTAAGAGCCTAGTTAAGACACACATTAAACATTAATTTTGCCTGGAGATGGTCAACATGTAGACTGGTGAACACTATAAACTGTGTAAGAAGAATTCACCAGATTAACGGAGTGTATCTCCAATATTGAAAATATAGCCGTATGGTTCAATAAATCTCTCTATCAACAGAACTGAGTCGTTCCCAGGCTAAACAACCACACAGGGGTAGGCTAAACCCAAAGCCAGCATACATCTGCAACTCCAATAATGCTTTGCTAGTTTTCAAGGACAACTCCACACCCATAGAGCACTGCGGCTTGCTGTCACATAATAACTTCGATTAGAAACTAGAAATCATTTCTGAAATGCCCCCATCCAGGGAGGATTCTTCCCCTGACCTCTTATTGAGCCAAAGGCAGAGTTAGAAAGAATTGTAGCATTTGCCAACTGTTCTAAGATGTACCCTCAATGAATACAAACACAAAAATGCATGAAGGTGTTCATTTGGGTAAATTTACTAAACTGTGATATATAATGGTTTGCCCATTTGGGAAGTGGAGTGTTCCTTTAAAGGGGAAGTATGGAGGTGTAGTGATAGAGGAATAGCAGAGAGAGCTGCAGGGCAGGATGGAGGTGCAGTGACAGAGCTGTGTGTGGGGTCAGTATGGAGTTGTAGTGACAGAGCTGTGTGTGGGGTCAGTATGGAATTGTAGTGACAGAGCTGTGTGTGGGGTCAGTATGGAGTTGTAGTGACAGAGCTGTGTGTGGGGTCAGTACAGGAATAGCAGAGAGAGCTGCAGGGCAGGATGGAGGTGCAGTGACAGAGCTGTGTGTGGGGTCAGTACAGGAATAGCAGAGAGAGCTGCAGGGCAGGATGGAGGTGCAGTGACAGAGCTGTGTGTGGGGGGGTGGTCAGTACAGGAATAGCAGAGAGAGCTGCAGGGCAGGATGGATGTGCAGTGACAGAGCTGTGTGGGGTCAGTACAGGAATAGCAGAGAGAGCTGCAGGGCAGGATGGAGGTGTAGTGACAGAGCTGTGTGTGGGGTCAGTACAGGAATAGCAGAGAGAGCTGCAGGGCAGGATGGAGGTGCAGTGACAGAGCTGTGTGTGGGGTCAGTACAGGTATAGCAGAGAGAGCTGCAGGGCAGGATGGAGGTGCAGTGACAGAGCTGTGTGTGGGGTCAGTATGGAGTTGTAGTGACAGAGCTGTGTGTGGGGTCAGTATGGAATTGTAGTGACAGAGCTGTGTGTGGGGTCAGTATGGAGTTGTAGTGACAGAACTGTGTGTGGGGTCAGTACAGGAATAGCAGAGAGAGCTGCAGGGCAGGATGGAGGTGCAGTGACAGAGCTGTGTGTGGGGTCAGTACAGGAATAGCAGAGAGAGCTGCAGGGCAGGATGGAGGTGCAGTGACAGAGCTGTGTGTGGGGGGGTGGTCAGTACAGGAATAGCAGAGAGAGCTGCAGGGCAGGATGGATGTGCAGTGACAGAGCTGTGTGGGGTCAGTACAGGAATAGCAGAGAGAGCTGCAGGGCAGGATGGAGGTGTAGTGACAGAGCTGTGTGTGGGGTCAGTACAGGAATAGCAGAGAGAGCTGCAGGGCAGGATGGAGGTGCAGTGACAGAGCTGTGTGTGGGGTCAGTATGGAGTTGTAGTGACAGAGCTGTGTGTGGGGTCAGTATGGAGTTGTAGTGACAGAGCTGTGTGTGGGGTCAGTATGGAGTTGTAGTGACAGAGCTGTGTGTGGGGTCAGTACAGGAATAGCTGAGAGCTGCAGGGCAGGATGGAGGTGCAGTGACAGAGCTGTGTGTGGGGTCAGTACAGGAATAGCAGAGAGAGCTGCAGGGCCGGTTGGAGGTCCAGTGACAGAGCTGTGTGTGGGGTCAGTACAGGAATAGCTGAGAGCTGCAGGGCAGCATGGAGGGGTAGTGACAGAGCTGTGTGTGTGGTCAGTACAGGAATAGCAGAGAGAGCTGCAGGGCAGGATGGAGGTGCAGTGACAGAGCTGTGTGTGGGATAAGTACAGGAATAGCAGAGAGAGCTGCAGGGCAGGATGGAGGTGCAGTGACAGAGCTGTGTGTGGGGTCAGTACAGGAATAGCAGAGAGAGCTGCAGGGCAGGATGGAGGTGTAGTGACAGAGCTGTGTGTGGGGTCAGTACAGGAATAGCAGAGAGCTGCAGGGCAGGATGGATGTGCAGTGACAGAGCTGTGTGTGGGGTCAGTACAGGAATAGCAGAGAGCTGCAGGGCAGGATGGAGGTGTAGTGACAGAGCTGTGTGTGGGGTCAGTACAGGTATAGCAGAGAGAGCTACAGGGCAGGATGGAGGTGCAGTGACAGAGCTGTGTGTGGGGTCAGTACAGGAATAGCAGAGAGAGCTGCAGGGCAGGATGGAGGTGCAGTGACAGAGCTGTGTGTGGGGTCAGTACAGGAATAGCAGAGAGAGCTGCAGGGCAGGATGGAGGTGCAGTGACAGCTGTGTGAGGGGTCAGTACAGGAATAGCAGAGAGAGCTGCAGGGCAGGATGGAGGTGCAGTGACAGAGCTGTGTGTGGGGTCAGTACAGGAATAGCAGAGAGAGCTGCAGGGCAGGATGGAGGTGCAATGACAGAGCTGGATGTGGGGGGTCAGTACAGGAATAGCAGTGAGAGCTGCAGGGCAGGATGGAGGTGCAGTGACAGCTGTGTGTGGGGTCAGTATGGAGGTGCAGTGACAGAGCTGTGTTGGGGTCAGTATGGAGTTGTAGTGACAGAGCTGTGTGTGGGGTCAGTATGGAGTTGTAGTGACAGAGCTGTGTGTGGGGTCAGTATGGAGTTGTAGTGACAGAGCTGTGTGTGGGGTCAGTATGGAGTTGTAGTGACAGAGCTGTGTGTGGGGTCAGTATGGAGTTGTAGTGACAGAGCTGTGTGTGGGGTCAGTATGGAGTTGTAGTGACAGAGCTGTGTGTGGGGTCAGTATGGAGTTGTAGTGACAGAGCTGTGTGTGGGGTCAGTATGGAGTTGTAGTGACAGAGCTGTGTGTGGGGTCAGTACAGGAATAGCAGAGAGAGCTGCAGGGAAGGATGGAGGTGTAGTGACAGAGCTGTGTGTGGGGTCAGTACAGGAATAGCAGAGAGAGCTGCAGGGCAGGATGGAGGTGCAGTGACAGAGCTGTGTGTGGGGTCAGTACAGGAATAGCAGAGAGAGCTGCAGGGCCAGTTGGAGGTCCAGTGACAGAGCTGTGTGTGGGGTCAGTACAGGAATAGCTGAGAGCTGCAGGGCAGGATGGAGGTGTAGTGACAGAGCTGTGTGTGGGGTCAGTACAGGAATAGCAGAGAGAGATGCAGGGCAGGATGGAGGTGCAGTGACAGAGCTGTGTGTGGGGTCAGTATGGAGTTGTAGTGACAGAGCTGTGTGTGGGGTCAGTATGGAGTTGTAGTGACAGAGCTGTGTGTGGGGTCAGTACAGGAATAGCAGAGAGAGCTGCAGGGAAGGATGGAGGTGTAGTGACAGAGCTGTGTGTGGGGTCAGTACAGGAATAGCAGAGAGAGCTGCAGGGCAGGATGGAGGTGTAGTGACAGAGCTGTGTGTGGGGTCAGTACAGGAATAGCAGTGAGAGCTGCAGGGCCGGTTGGAGGTCCAGTGACAGAGCTGTGTGTGGGGTCAGTACAGGAATAGCTGAGAGCTGCAGGGCAGGATGGAGGTGTAGTGACAGAGCTGTGTGTGGGGTCAGTACAGGAATAGCAGAGAGAGCTGCAGGGCAGGATGGAGGTGCAGTGACAGAGCTGTGTGTGGGGTCAGTATGGAGTTGTAGTGACAGAGCTGTGTGTGGGGTCAGTATGGAATTGTAGTGACAGAGCTGTGTGTGGGGTCAGTATGGAGTTGTAGTGACAGAGCTGTGTGTGGGGTCAGTACAGGAATAGCAGAGAGAGCTGCAGGGCAGGATGGAGGTGCAGTGACAGAGCTGTGTGTGGGGGGGTGGTCAGTACAGGAATAGCAGAGAGAGCTGTAGGGCAGGATGGAGGTGCAGTGACAGAGCTGTGTGTGGGGTCAGTACAGGAATAGCAGAGAGAGCTGCAGGGCAGGATGGAGGTGCAGTGACAGAGCTGTGTGTGGGGGGGTGGTCAGTACAGGAATAGCAGAGAGAGCTGTAGGGCAGGATGGATGTGCAGTGACAGAGCTGTGTGGGGTCAGTACAGGAATAGCAGAGAGAGCTGCAGGGCAGGATGGAGGTGTAGTGACAGAGCTGTGTGTGGGGTCAGTACAGGAATAGCAGAGAGAGCTGCAGGGCAGGATGGAGGTGCAGTGACAGAGCTGTGTGTGGGGTCAGTATGGAGTTGTAGTGACAGAGCTGTGTGTGGGGTCAGTATGGAGTTGTAGTGACAGAGCTGTGTGTGGGGTCAGTATGGAGTTGTAGTGACAGAGCTGTGTGTGGGGTCAGTACAGGAATAGCAGAGAGAGCTGCAGGGAAGGATGGAGGTGTAGTGACAGAGCTGTGTGTGGGGTCAGTACAGGAATAGCAGAGAGAGCTGCAGGGCAGGATGGAGGTGCAGTGACAGAGCTGTGTGTGGGGTCAGTACAGGAATAGCTGAGAGCTGCAGGGCAGGATGGAGGTGCAGTGACAGAGCTGTGTGTGGGGTCAGTACAGGAATAGCAGAGAGAGCTGCAGGGCCGGTTGGAGGTCCAGTGACAGAGCTGTGTGTGGGGTCAGTACAGGAATAGCTGAGAGCTGCAGGGCAGCATGGAGGGGTAGTGACAGAGCTGTGTGTGTGGTCAGTACAGGAATAGCAGAGAGAGCTGCAGGGCAGGATGGAGGTGCAGTGACAGAGCTGTGTGTGGGATAAGTACAGGAATAGCAGAGAGAGCTGCAGGGCAGGATGGAGGTGCAGTGACAGAGCTGTGTGTGGGGTCAGTACAGGAATAGCAGAGAGCTGCAGGGCAGGATGGAGGTGCAGTGACAGAGCTGTGTGTGGTCAGTAAAGGAATAGCAGAGAGAGCTGCAGGGCAGGATGGAGGTGTAGTGACAGAGCTGTGTGTGGGGTCAGTACAGGAATAGCAGAGAGAGCTGCAGGGCAGGATGGAGGTGCAGTGACAGAGCTGTGTGTGGGGTCAGTACAGGAATAGCAGAGAGAGCTGCAGGGCAGGATGGAGGTGCAGTGACAGAGCTGTGTGTGGGGTCAGTACAGGAATAGCAGAGAGAGCTGCAGGGCGGGATGGAGGTGCAGTGACAGAGCTGTGTGTGGGGTCAGTACAGGAATAGCAGAGAGCTGCAGGGCAGGATGGAGGTGCAGTGACAGAGCTGTGTGTGGGGTCAGTACAGGAATAGCAGAGAGCTGCAGGGCAGGATGGAAGTGCAGTGACAGAGCTGTGTGTGGTCAGTAAAGGAATAGCACAGAGAGCTGCAGGGCAGGATGGAGGTGTAGTGACAGAGCTGTGTGTGGGGTCAGTACAGGAATAGCAGAGAGAGCTGCAGGGCAGGATGGAGGTGCAGTGACAGAGCTGTGTGTGGGGTCAGTACAGGAATAGCAGAGAGAGCTGCAGGGCAGGATGGAGGTGCAGTGACAGAGCTGTGTGTGGGGTCAGTACAGGAATAGCAGAGAGAGCTGCAGGGCAGGATGGAGGTGCAGTGACAGAGCTGTGTGTGGGGTCAGTACAGGAATAGCAGAGAGAGCTGCAGGGCAGGATGGAGGTGCAGTGACAGGGCTGTGTGTGGGGTCAGTACAGGAATAGCAGAGAGAGAGATGCAGGGCAGGATGGAGGTGTAGTGACAGAGCTGTGTGGGGGGTCAGTACAGGAATAGCAGAGAGAGCTGCAGGGCAGGATGGAGGTGCAGTGACAGAGCTGTGTGTGGGGTAAGTACAGGAATAGCAGAGAGAGCTGCAGGGCAGGATGGAGGTGCAGTGACAGAGCTGTGTGTGGGATAAGTACAGGAATAGCAGAGAGAGCTGCAGGGCAGGATGGAGGTGCAGTGACAGAGCTGTGTGTGGGGTCAGTACAGGAATAGCAGAGAGCTGCAGGGCAGGATGGAGGTGCAGTGACAGAGCTGTGTGTGGTCAGTAAAGGAATAGCAGAGAGAGCTGCAGGGCAGGATGGAGGTGTAGTGACAGAGCTGTGTGTGGGGTCAGTACAGGAATAGCAGAGAGAGCTGCAGGGCAGGATGGAGGTGCAGTGACAGAGCTGTGTGTGGGGTCAGTACAGGAATAGCAGAGAGAGCTGCAGGGCAGGATGGAGGTGCAGTGACAGAGCTGTGTGTGGGGTAAGTACAGGAATAGCAGAGAGAGCTGCAGGGCAGGATGGAGGTGCAGTGACAGAGCTGTGTGTGGGATAAGTACAGGAATAGCAGAGAGAGCTGCAGGGCAGGATGGAGGTGCAGTGACAGAGCTGTGTGTGGGGTCAGTACAGGAATAGCAGAGAGCTGCAGGGCAGGATGGAGGTGCAGTGACAGAGCTGTGTGTGGTCAGTAAAGGAATAGCAGAGAGAGCTGCAGGGCAGGATGGAGGTGTAGTGACAGAGCTGTGTGTGGGGTCAGTACAGGAATAGCAGAGAGAGCTGCAGGGCAGGATGGAGGTGCAGTGACAGAGCTGTGTGTGGGGTCAGTACAGGTATAGCAGAGAGAGCTGCAGGGCAGGATGGAGGTGCAGTGACAGAGCTGTGTGTGGGGTCAGTACAGGAATAGCAGAGAGAGAGATGCAGGGCAGGATGGAGGTGTAGTGACAGGGCTGTGTGTGGGGTCAGTACAGGAATAGCAGAGAGAGCTGCAGGGCAGGATGGAGGTGCAGTGACAGAGCTGTGTGTGGGGTCAGTACAGGTATAGCAGAGAGAGCTGCAGGGCAGGATGGAGGTGCAGTGACAGGGCTGTGTGTGGGGTCAGTACAGGAATAGCAGAGAGAGAGATGCAGGGCAGGATGGAGGTGTAGTGACAGAGCTGTGTGGGGGGTCAGTACAGGAATAGCAGAGAGCTGTGTGTGATGCAGTGCAGTTGCAGAGAGGAGATACGTGGTGAGCAGCGTAGTTGCAGGGATACAGGGGAGCTGCAGGGGGTGGGTAATGCTGAGTTCAAGAGTAAGATGAACATACCCAGTCCAGTGATACGCAGGAGTTGTTGGGTTCCGTGTCGGACCGATGGACAGAGAGTAAGATCCACAAAAGCTTTCACATTCAGCTTATCGACCAGACTGAGCCAGAAACTGTAATGAATCTGCACGGGATCTGAAGGGAGCGCATCTGGGAGACATAACGAGGACAGATCAGTATCATAAGGGGAGTATAATAACAGAATAAACTTTATAAACCAAAAAGTTACATCCTGAGTGTAAGAGAGATATTGTGGAGATAGGGAGATACTGACGCCATCAGAACCCACTCTGAATACGAGGGCAGTGACACCGGCCCAATCCAACCTGTAACCCCTTCACTACAGGGTCCATCTGGGTGGATGTGATTCTACAGTGTTTTATAAGGTCCTTGCGGACAGTGTAACATAATATAATTCAGAGAGCTTTAAACTGAAACAGGGATTCTAACAGATCAGACAGCCTGCGGAGGTCATTCCGGGTCTGGGCAGATTCTCCATGAATACCAAACACTGCCGGACCTGCATTTGTTACGACGGTGGGGACTACATAGGACTGAGAAGAGGACACATATTGATTAATAAATGGTGACATGGTGGGAGAATTTCCAATCTCACCCAGGTCTCCAGTCTCCACGTGGCCCATGATAAACAACCCGCCTTTTTTTAGATCGTTAATAAATTTGATGAGTTGGCATGATGTCCGTGGATTAGATACCATCAGCAGAATCTGGGGCCGCCAGAATTTCACGTGCTCCTTCCTCACATCCAGGAGGAGCAGATACTTCCTGACCTGGGAGGGAACGCAGAGGGTTACCATGAGGCGGAATGTAAATACGGACCAAGGGCCACCCCCAATCTCTCCATCCCCCACACCATGACTTACCTGGTGGAAGATCAAGGCTTGGCTGATATATCCCCAACCGCTGCTACTGCTCCGGAAATGGATGGAGCCCAGCAGGAGCAGGAGGAGGACTATACTTCCTGAGGCATAGGCAGGGTTAATGAGAAACATCATCACCAGACAACTCAGTATCCCCAGCAAACAGGAATGCCAGGAGAAAAGTCGAAATGTGGGTCTAGAGAGAGGAGAAAGACATCGGTCTCAAAGCCAAGAACTGCAGTAGCAACTGTGCTGTGTATACATGGCGTGACAGAGGGGGAGGCTGGCACTGCCACTGTCTGTGCTGTACCTGTGCGGTGTATACATGGCATGGTGTAGTAGTGTGTGAGGGGAGGCTGGCACTGCCGCTGTCTGTGCTGTACCTGTGCTGTGTATACATGGCATGGTGTAGTAGTGTGTGAGGGGAGGCTGGCACTGTCACTGTCTGTGCTGTACCTGTGCTGTGTATACATGGCATGGTGTAGTAGTGTGTGAGGGGAGGCTGACACTGCCGCTGTCTGTGCTGTACCTGTGCTGTGTATACATGGCATGGTGTAGTAGTGTGTGAGGGGATGCTGGCACTGCCGCTGTCTGTGCTGTACCTGTGCTGTGTATACATGGCATGGTGTAGTAGTGTGTGAGGGGAGGCTGGCACTGCCGCTGTCTGTGCTGTACCTGTGCTGTGTATACATGGCATGGTGTAGTAGTGTGTGAGGGGAGGCTGGCACTGCCGCTGTCTGTGCTGTACCTGTGCTGTGTATACATGGCGTGGTGTAGTAGTGTGTGAGGGGAGGCTGGCACTGCCGCTGTCTGTGCTGTACCTGTGCTGTATATACATGGCATGGTGTAGTAGTGTGTGAGGGGAGGCTGGCACTGCCGCTGTCTGTGCTGTACCTGTGCTGTGTATACATGGCATGGTGTAGTAGTGTGTGAGGGGAGGCTGGCACTGTCGCTGTCTGTGCTGTGTATACATGGCATGGTGTAGTAGTGTGTGAGGGTAGGCTGGCACTGATGCTGTCTGTGCTGTACCTGTGCTGTGTATACATGGCATGGTGTAGTAGTGTGTGAGGGGAGGCTGGCACTGTCGCTGTCTGTGCTGTACCTGTGCTGTGTATACATGGCATGGTGTAGTAGTGTGTGAGGGTAGGCTGGCACTGATGCTGTCTGTGCTGTACCTGTGCTGTGTATACATGGCATGGTGTAGTAGTGTGTGAGGGGAGGCTGGCACTGCCGCTGTCTGTGCTGTACCTGTGCTGTGTATACATGGCATGGTGTAGTAGTGTGTGAGGGGAGGCTGGCACTGCTGCTGTCTGTGCTGTGTATACATGGCATGGTGTAGAAGTGTGTGAGGGGAGGCTGGCACTGCTGCTGTCTGTGCTGTACCTGTGCTGTGTATACATGGCATGGTGTAGTAGTGTGTGAGGGGAGGCTGGCACTGCCGCTGTCTGAGCTGTACCTGTGCTGTATATACATGGCATGGTGTAGTAGTGTGTGAGGGGAGGCTGGCACTGCCGCTGTCTGTGCTGTACCTGTGCTGTGTATACATGGCATGGTGTAGTAGTGTGTGAGGGGAGGCTGGCACTGCTGCTGTCTGTGCTGTGTATACATGGCATGGTGTAGAAGTGTGTGAGGGGAGGCTGGCACTGCTGCTGTCTGTGCTGTACCTGTGCTGTGTATACATGGCATGGTGTAGTAGTGTGTGAGGGGAGGCTGGCACTGCCGCTGTCTGTGCTGTACCTGTGCTGTGTATACATGGCATGGTGTAGTAGTGTGTGAGGGGAGGCTGGCACTGCCGCTGTCTGCGCTGTACCTGTGCTGTGTATACATGGCATGGTGTAGTAGTGTGTGAGGGGAGGATGGCACTGCCGCTGTCTGTGCTGTACCTGTGCTGTGTATACATGGCATGGTGTAGTAGTGTGTGAGGGGAGGCTGGCACTGCCGCTGTCTGTGCTGTACCTGTGCTGTATATACATGGCATGGTGTAGTAGTGTGTGAGGGGAGGCTGGCACTGCCGCTGTCTGTGCTGTACCTGTGCTGTGTATACATGGCATGGTGTAGTAGTGTGTGAGGGGAGGCTGGCACTGTCGCTGTCTGTGCTGTACCTGTGCTGTGTATACATGGCATGGTGTAGTAGTGTGTGAGGGGAGGCTGGCACTGCCGCTGTCTGTGCTGTACCTGTGCTGTGTATACATGGCATGGTGTAGTAGTGTGTGAGGGGAGGCTGGCACTGCCGCTGTCTGTGCTGTACCTGTGCTGTGTATACATGGCATGATGTAGTAGTGAGTGTGAGGGGAGGCTGGCACTGCCGCTGTCTGTGCTGTACCTGTGCTGTATATACATGGCATGGTGTAGTAGTGTGTGAGGGGAGGCTGGCACTGCCGCTGTCTGTGCTGTACCTGTGCTGTGTATACATGGCATGGTGTAGTAGTGTGTGAGGGGAGGCTGGCACTGTCGCTGTCTGTGCTGTACCTGTGCTGTGTATACATGGCATGGTGTAGTAGTGTGTGAGGGGAGGCTGGCACTGCCGCTGTCTGTGCTGTACCTGTGCTGTGTATACATGGCATGGTGTAGTAGTGTGTGAGGGGAGGCTGGCACTGCCGCTGTCTGTGCTGTACCTGTGCTGTGTATACATGGCATGGTGTAGTAGTGTGTGAGGGGAGGCTGGCACTGCCGCTGTCTGTGCTGTACCTGTGCTGTGTATACATGGCATGGTGTAGTAGTGTGTGAGGGGAGGCTGGCACTGCCGCTGTCTGCGCTGTACCTGTGCTGTGTATACATGGCATGGTGTAGTAGTGTGTGAGGGGAGGTTGGCACTGCCGCTGTCTGCGCTGTACCTGTGCTGTGTATACATGGCATGGTGTAGTAGTGTGTGAGGGGAGGCTGGCACTGCCGCTGTCTGTGCTGTACCTGTGCTGTGTATACATGGCATGGTGTAGTAGTGTGTGAGGGGAGGCTGGCACTGCCGCTGTCTGTGCTGTACCTGTGCTGTGTATACATGGCATGGTGTAGTAGTGTGTGAGGGGAGGCTGGCACTGCCGCTGTCTGTGCTGTACCTGTGCTGTGTATACATGGCATGGTGTAGTAGTGTGTGAGGGGAGGCTGGCACTGCCGCTGTCTGCGCTGTACCTGTGCTGTGTATACATGGCATGGTGTAGTAGTGTGTGAGGGGAGGTTGGCACTGCCGCTGTCTGCGCTGTACCTGTGCTGTGTATACATGGCATGGTGTAGTAGTGTGTGAGGGGAGGCTGGCACTGCCGCTGTCTGCGCTGTACCTGTGCTGTGTATACATGGCATGGTGTAGTAGTGTGTGAGGGGAGGCTGGCACTGCCGCTGTCTGTGCTGTACCTGTGCTGTGTATACATGGCATGGTGTAGTGTAGTAGTGTGTGAGGGGAGGCTGGCACTGCCGCTGTCTGCGCTGTACCTGTGCTGTGTATACATGGCATGGTGTAGTAGTGTGTGAGGGGGAAGTTGGCACTGCCGCTGTCTGCGCTGTACCTGTGCTGTGTATACATGGCATGGTGTAGTAGTGTGTGAGGGGAGGCTGGCACTGCCGCTGTCTGTGCTGTACCTGTGCTGTGTATACATGGCATGATGTAGTAGTGAGTGTGAGGGGAGGCTGGCACTGCCGCTGTCTGTGCTGTACCTGTGCTGTATATACATGGCATGGTGTAGTAGTGTGTGAGGGGAGGCTGGCACTGCCGCTGTCTGTGCTGTACCTGTGCTGTGTATACATGGCATGGTGTAGTAGTGTGTGAGGGGAGGCTGGCACTGTCGCTGTCTGTGCTGTACCTGTGCTGTGTATACATGGCATGGTGTAGTAGTGTGTGAGGGGAGGCTGGCACTGCCGCTGTCTGTGCTGTACCTGTGCTGTGTATACATGGCATGGTGTAGTAGTGTGTGAGGGGAGGCTGGCACTGCCGCTGTCTGTGCTGTACCTGTGCTGTGTATACATGGCATGGTGTAGTAGTGTGTGAGGGGAGGCTGGCACTGCCGCTGTCTGTGCTGTACCTGTGCTGTGTATACATGGCATGGTGTAGTAGTGTGTGAGGGGAGGCTGGCACTGCCGCTGTCTGCGCTGTACCTGTGCTGTGTATACATGGCATGGTGTAGTAGTGTGTGAGGGGAGGTTGGCACTGCCGCTGTCTGCGCTGTACCTGTGCTGTGTATACATGGCATGGTGTAGTAGTGTGTGAGGGGAGGCTGGCACTGCCGCTGTCTGTGCTGTACCTGTGCTGTGTATACATGGCATGGTGTAGTAGTGTGTGAGGGGAGGCTGGCACTGCCGCTGTCTGTGCTGTACCTGTGCTGTGTATACATGGCATGGTGTAGTAGTGTGTGAGGGGAGGCTGGCACTGCCGCTGTCTGTGCTGTACCTGTGCTGTGTATACATGGCATGGTGTAGTAGTGTGTGAGGGGAGGCTGGCACTGCCGCTGTCTGCGCTGTACCTGTGCTGTGTATACATGGCATGGTGTAGTAGTGTGTGAGGGGAGGTTGGCACTGCCGCTGTCTGCGCTGTACCTGTGCTGTGTATACATGGCATGGTGTAGTAGTGTGTGAGGGGAGGCTGGCACTGCCGCTGTCTGCGCTGTACCTGTGCTGTGTATACATGGCATGGTGTAGTAGTGTGTGAGGGGAGGCTGGCACTGCCGCTGTCTGTGCTGTACCTGTGCTGTGTATACATGGCATGGTGTAGTGTAGTAGTGTGTGAGGGGAGGCTGGCACTGCCGCTGTCTGCGCTGTACCTGTGCTGTGTATACATGGCATGGTGTAGTAGTGTGTGAGGGGGAAGTTGGCACTGCCGCTGTCTGCGCTGTATATACACATGGCATGGTGTAGCTGTGAATACACTCACCGGAAGTTCGGTGCCGATGCCCATTCTAGTGCCAGACATGCCAGATCTATAGCAGCGTATGCCATGAGGTAGAATACGGTGACGATACCAGCTATTGTGTTAAGTTTCCCTGCTAAGAGAACAAGCTGAGAAACAATTACGGGTCAGGAATGAATAACTGATACAGACAGACAATAAATTGACTTTTATAATCTCAGACTGACCCCACGCTGCCTCTCCACCTTCTCAATGCCAACCTGTCCTATTACCCGAGTACCCACCACATGCCCCTGATCATCTTCCAACTCCATGCCCACCTGTCACCCACTGAGTACCCACCCAGTGCCCCTGCCCTTCCTCCCTCCATGCCGGTCATATTTTACAGCTCACTGAGAAATATAAAAGCTGTGATTGCTTGCGGTTCCAGTCAGACGATTTTCAGTGAGAGACTTCTAATTGCCGTCAGGGAACACTTCAAATGGACCAGGCAGCTGGGCTCTCTCTTGTTTTTTTGTTTTTTTTTTATTAATACACTCTCAAATAAAGCATGCAGAAAAAAATCTGCATGTTTTTATTGGTGGTAGATCTACTAAATTGTTAAAACAAATGTCAAACTTTCAGTGGCGTGTTCCTTTAATGGATGGGTGACGTAGATTGATTGAACATCGTAGTCTCCTTGCTCTGAGCTGACGGTTAGCCGATATGGACACTAGTACGGACTAACCTGTACCAAAAACCAGGTGTACACCACGGCTCCCCAGGGGTTTCCTCCTTTGGACACAAGTTTAGCTGGAGACAGCAATATTCCTGATGGATAAAAGTCGACACAGAAGCAGGTGTGAATGGTTAGCAGACTAGCAATACAGCGAGGGAAGGCTAGAATAGCAGGATACATGGAGGGATAGGTCCAACGGAGGAGACCGGAACCAAGAAACAACAATTAGAGGGAAAGTGACTGAGGTGGATGGTGGGACATGCGAAGATGAGACAACCAATAGGGGACGTTTTCAGAAGGAATTATGGAAATCTCTCTGAATAGTGAATGCATGATGATCACTAAAGGGAGATAAATAATGGAGGGGAAGGAGGATGGATGGACAGAGGGAAGTGCAGGAAAAGAGGTGGGGTGCGCAGGACATGTTATGGAGTGCTCGGTGGAATAACTATTGTAAGAGAGGCAGACAGCAGCCTAGATGTGTAAGGAGTGTGAATGACAGATAGCTCTGTCTATCCTCACCAAACAAGTCGTCCTTGGCCAGAGCGTGGAGAATGCGAGACGCCCCGATGAGGGTGCTCATGGAAGCAGACAGGGAAGTGGCGTACACCCCGATCAGTACGAAAGGAGACCAGATGTTAATAGACCGAAAAAATCCGTAATCCTCTTTCAGCAGTGTCCTGGGAATGAATGGGACAAGTTCAGGATGGGACGACTACACGTATAATAATATCTACAGCGACAGGGGGGGCTGCGGTATGAGTCATCACTTAATTATATTACCTGGGGCCATCCCATCACTCCGTTATTATATTACCTGGGGCCATCCCATCACTCCGTTATTATATTACCTGGGGCCATCCCATCACTCCGTTATTATATTACCTGGGGCCATCCCATCACTCCGTTATTATATTACCTGGGGCCATCCCATCACTCCGTTATTATATTACCTGGGGCCATCCCATCACTTCGTTATTATATTACCTGGGGCCATCCCATCACTCCGTTATTATATTACCTGGGGCCATCCCATCACTCCGTTATTATATTACCTGGGGCCATCCCATCACTTCGTTATTATATTACCTGGGGTCCAACACTCCGTTATTATATTACCTGGGGGCCAACACTCTGTTATTATATTACCTGGGGGCCAACACTCCGTTATTATATTACCTGGGGGCCAACACTCCGTTATTATATTACCTGGGGGCCAACACTCCGTTATTATATTACCTGGGGGCCAACACTCCGTTATTATATTACCTGGGGGCCAACACTCCGTTATTATATTACCTGGGGGCCAACACTCCGTTATTATATTACCTGGGGGCCAACACTCCGTTATTATATTACCTGGGGGCCAACACTCCGTTATTATATTACCTGGGGGCCAACACTCCGTTATTATATTACCTGGGGGCCAACACTCCGTTATTATATTACCTGGGGGCCAACACTCCGTTATTATATTACCTGGGGGCCAACACTCCGTTATTATATTACCTGGGGGCCAACACTCCGTTATTATATTACCTGGGGGCCAACACTCCGTTATTATATTACCTGGGGGCCAACACTCAGTTATTATATTACCTGGGGGCCAACACTCAGTTATTATATTACCTGGGGGCCAACACTCAGTTATTATATTACCTGGGGGCCAACACTCCGTTATTATATTACCTGGGGGCCAACACTCAGTTATTATATTACCTGGGGGCCAACACTCAGTTATTATATTACCTGGGGGCCAACACTCAGTTATTATATTACCTGGGGGCCAACACTCAGTTATTATATTACCTGGGGGCCAACACTCCGTTATTATATTACCTGGAGGCCAACACTCCGTTATTATATTACCTGGGGGCCAACACTCCGTTATTATATTACCTGGGGGCCAACACTCCGTTATTATATTACCTGGGGGCCAACACTCCGTTATTATATTACCTGGGGGCCAACACTCCGTTATTATATTACCTGGGGGCCAACACTCCGTTATTATATTACCTGGGGGCCAACACTCCGTTATTATATTACCTGGGGGCCAACGCTCCATTATTATATTACCTGGGGGCCAACGCTCCGTTATTATATTACCTGGGGGCCAACGCTCCGTTATTATATTACCTGGGGGCCAACGCTCCGTTATTATATTACCTGGGGGCCAACGCTCCGTTATTATATTACCTGGGGGCCAACGCTCCGTTATTATATTACCTGGGGGCCAACGCTCCGTTATTATATTACCTGGGGGCCAACGCTCCGTTATTATATTACCTGGGGGCCAACGCTCCGTTATTATATTACCTGGGGGCCAACGCTCCGTTATTATATTACCTGGGGGCCAACGCTCCGTTATTATATTACCTGGGGGCCAACGCTCCGTTATTATATTACCTGGGGGCCAACGCTCCGTTATTATATTACCTGGGGGCCAACGCTCCGTTGTTATATTACCTGGGGGCCAACGCTCCGTTATTATATTACCTGGGGGCCAACGCTCCGTTATTATATTACCTGGGGGCCAACGCTCCGTTATTATATTACCTGGGGGCCAACGCTCCGTTATTATATTACCTGGGGGCCAACGCTCCGTTATTATATTACCTGGGGGCCAACGCTCCGTTATTATATTACCTGGGGGCCAACGCTCCGTTATTATATTACCTGGGGGCCAACGCTCCGTTATTATATTACCTGGGGGCCAACGCTCCGTTATTATATTACCTGGGGGCCAACGCTCCGTTATTATATCACCTGGGGGCCAACGCTCCGTTATTATATCATCTGGGGGCCAACGCTCCGTTATTATATCACCTGGGGGCCAACGCTCCGTTATTATATTACCTGGGGGCCAACGCTCCGTTATTATATTACCTGGCGGCCAACGCTCCGTTATTATATTACCTGGGGGCCAACGCTCCGTTATTATATTACCTGGGGGCCAACGCTCAGTTATTATATTACCTGGGGGCCAACGCTCAGTTATTATATTACCTGGGCGCCAACGCTCAGTTATTATATTACCTGGGGGCCAACGCTCAGTTATTATATTACCTGGGGGCCAACACTCAGTTATTATATTACCTGGGGGCCAACACTCCGTTATTATATTACCTGGGGGCCAACACTCCGTTATTATATTACCTGGGGGCCAACGCTCAGTTATTATATTACCTTGGGGCCAACGCTCAGTTATTATATTACCTGGGGGCCAACACTCTGATACTATAGGATAACTATCCCATCGTTCCATCTAAAGCAAAGCCCTTTCTTTAGAAGCTAAACTCAGTAAATCCACAGAACGTTTTGGGAGCATCATGATCAGCGAAATCATTTCTGGTCTGAAACAAATTTCTCTTATAGGTAGCTATTGTATTCCTACTTATTGTAAACCTCCAATAAAGTAACGTGATGGGAAAATCCCCATTTTCCCAGTCATAATTCCAGTATATTTGTTTCCATACTAGGTGCAGGTAATAAACTGGAGTGCAGCCTTACCGGTTACAAGTCAGTGAAGTCATGAGGAAGAGAATTAAATAGACAAAAAATGTAATGATCACAGCGATTATGGTGCCAATGGGAATAGCTCGGCTGGGCTGCTTAAGTTCCCCTGTAAGAACATGAAAAAAATGAAAATAAGAATAAAAAAATATAAAAATGATAAAAAAGTCGTTACTGTGCATTCAGAAGCTGTTGTGGCTATAAGTCGGTTAATTTCAGATCTGTGAAAACTAGCAATGCAGCCCAGAGGGAGAGAAAATCTGGATTTATACAAGCATTCACCCGAGGGCTCCTTAGAAGCCGGAAATAAAGCAGTTCTTCCATTTAAGAATGATGTTTGTAATGTGTTCGCTAACAATACTTAGTGTTGCATGGAATGAGGGAGGGGAGGAGATTTTGTTGCATATTTGCTATTTAGATATCGATTTTGGAAGTAAGCATACCAGCAGATTCTCTACAAATAGCAATAAACAGAGAATTTGACAGTTTTATTAATATTTTATGGCTATGCCGGCTGCATGTTCTTAAACTGGAATTTGCAATACTACTCTAGGTTTTCGGAACCTACGTAAGCATTGCAAAGAGTTTTACTTTACTGTAATACGTACCTGGGTTGGGCGAAGGAATGTTTCAGGTTAAATTTATATCTTTAATAATATTTTGTGCATGGAAGGGACAATCATATTGTTTTATAATTACATTTATTTAAAGAAGGGTCAAGGGGAATTAAATCTAATAACCAAACAAAAAAAGTGCTGTACTTCACATTTTTTATCTGACTTTGTGTCTACAGCAGTTTTACAAATTTATTTACACAAAATTGGGATTAAGCACCTGGCACACTTCATTTATGTCTTTATTTCTGGTAATTTATACTGGAATAGTCTGCATCCCCAGTTAAGATAGAGGGGAGGGGGAGGGAGGGATACACCAATTCGAATGGATTCTAAGCTCAGGCAAGAACCTACTTCTGCCACCAATTCGCTTTATTTGCAAATATTTCTTACCAGACATGTTACATCCTGCCATGATGCCGGTGCAACCATTAAACATAACCGCAAACACTGTAGCAAAATTCATGAGATTACCGGTGGTGTAGTCCAAGGAATAATCGGCTGATGAGAGAAAGCGAGAGAGTATCATGTGATTTCAAATAACGCAGTATGAGGTCAGAAGTAGAAACAGTCTATACATACCATGTAGATTGTTATGTAGTGTGGTGCTGTTGATTCCAGTATATTCTCCGATTATAGTTGTGTTATCTCCATGTCGAATGGTCACATGGAGCGGCCCTACAGCCACAAAACTAAGTAAGATTGATAAAAGGACTAACAAGACCACAATAAAGATGAAGAATGACGCTTGCGAATAAATGGAGGCTCCAACCAGGCAAACCGACAAACAAAGGAGGAGGACCACGCTAGCATAGAGAAAGTTATAGCCGTACCCTTGGGGGAGAGCGCGCAAAGGGTCTGAAATGCCCGACGTGTCTGAGAAAAGAGGGAAAAAACGGATTATTATGTGAGTGTGAATGACAATTAAGGTAGATTAACAAATAAAAAAGGAGACAAGTGAGCAGAGTATGTAAAAGAAAAAAAGATAAAACCCATACAGACCTTTCCCAAAGATGTCAAGCACGGCCTCCACCAGTCCCAGAACATAGACTCCACATGCACATACATTGGCCAGATAGAACATGAGACCAATGCTACCTCCAAACTCAGGACCTAGTGTTCGTGAGATCATAACTGGGAGACAATCAAGGAGGACAACAGAGTAGAGATGGACAAGGGATGGGAAAGAAAGGGTGGAAGAAGCCAGTACAAAAACAAAGTTCTTTCGATATTTTGTGATTATCTAGAATGGGGGATGGCAAAATTCAGCACCCCAACCCAAATATTGTGGACTATATCTCCCATAGCAAAATGGAAAATCATCAGGGGAGATGTTGTCTACAACATGTGGAGTGCCTACATTTTTCTATCCCTGAAAAATATCCTGATCCTACTGATTAGCAGAGCATACAAAAGCCCAAAATATATAGAAAAAGGATAAAAACTATGGCCATTGGGAAGAGGGCCCTCACCTATCTCAAGGCGACCTGTGCCGTTTTGAATAACATTTTCATTGAAGTCTGATTAGGATACAGTACGCTCCGCCACCCTGGACAGCTCCATTAGTAGAGATGGCACAGACACTGAGCACAGTCAGCCAGATGATTGCGTAGGCCACAAATAGCATGAGAAGAGACTGCAGGAGACCCGCATGTCCCACAACGAAACCTGGAAGAAGAAAGAAGACAGTGGTCAGGCTGACATTGCAGACATAGACATGAGCTCTAAAACAGGGGTAGACAACCTTCACCACTCCACAATGCTCTTATAGCCATAATGGTGGCAAAGCATTAGGGAAGATGTAGTCCACAACATCTGGAGTGCCCATGGTTGCCACCACTGCTCTAAGAGGACACAAAATAGAAAAAAAAAAAAAAAAAAAAAAAAAGCAAGTTTCCATACTGTAATAAACTGAATATAATCAGTCGGTCGGTTTTATCAGGGTAATACAAACATTTTATCTTTGATAGCCATCGGTCAGTGGGTCTTATCGATCATTTTAATCAATTCATTTCCTGCCCAGTTCAAGTATCATATAATATATCCTAGCTTGGTAACTTGTTTTAATAAAGACTTATTCACCTCTTGTATCTGCTAATGTTTGTCGTTATTTCGCCCCTCTGTGTCTTTTTATTCACATACGGAGCCCTGCCTTCCTGAAAGCAGTTTGTACCCCAGTATACTCTGCATGTATTCTATGGTGTCCCCGGTCACGTACAGCCCGTATATCTGGAGAACCAGGGCCGCCATCAGGGCATGACAACCATAACGGTTGTCATGGGCCCGGCCGTCCTGGGGGGCCCGGACTGCTCAGGGAGTCCCGGGCCCCACATTCTATTCGTGCACATATAGATAGCAATTATCGCTATCCATATGTTCACCTCGGGCCCCGGCTACCTGTAGAATGCAGACGGGGACCAGCCAGCACCATCTTAACTCTCCAGCTGCTCCTGCCCCTAACTCTTGCGAGCTCCGCGGCCGGCAGAGCGTTGTCACGGGTTACCATGGCAACGCTCCGCGCGGCAAACAGCAAAGCTCGCAAGACTTACAGGCAGGAGCTGCTGGAGAGTTAAGATGTGCTGGCTGGTCCCCGTCTGAGTTCGACAGCGGCTGGCACCCTCCACCAGACCACCGGACCACCAGGGATTCAATCTCCCCCCTCCCTGGCCAGGTAAGAAGCAGGGAGGGGGGAATAAAATGTCAATGCAGCCAAAAAAGCTCCCCTCTCACCCCCCACCCCCCTATTGTACATACAGCCCCCACATTTACACACACTAAAACCACAACACACACACACACACACTGCATACACACACTAAAACCACAGCGCACACACACAGCACACACACACTGCATACACACACTAAAACCACAGCACACACACACTGCACACACACACTGCATACACGCACTAAAACCACAACACACACACACACTGCATACACGCACTAAAACCACAACACACACACACACTGCATACACGCACTAAAACCACAACACACACACACACTGCATACACGCACTAAAACCACAACACACACACACACTGCATACACACACTAAAACCACAGCACACACACACTGCACACACACACTAAAACCACTGCACACACACACACTGCATACACACACTAAAACCACAGCACACACACACTGCACACACACACTGCATACACACACTAAAACCACAGCACACACACACACACTAAAACCACAGCACACACACACTGCACACACACACTGCATACACACACTAAAACCACAGCACACACAAACTGCATACACACACTAAAACCCCAGCACACACACACTCTAAAACCACAGCACACACACACTGCATACACACACTAAAACCACAACACACACACTGCATACACACACTAAAACCACAACACACACACTGCATACACACACTAAAACCACAACACACACACACTAAAACCACAGCACACACACACTGCACACACACACTGCATACACACACACTAAAACCACTGCACACACACTAAAACCACAGCACACACACACTAAAACCACAGCACACACACACACACACAAACCACAGCGCACACACTAAAACCACAGCACACACACTAAAACCACAACACACACACACTGCATACACACACTAAAACCACAGCATACACACACTAAAATCACAGCATACACACACTAAAACCACAGCATACACACACTAAAACCACAGCATACACACACTGCATACACACACTAAAACCACAACACACACACACACTAAAACCACAGCATACACACACTGCATACACACACTAAAACCACAACACACACACTGCATACACACACACCACAACACAAACACGCACTGCGTTCACCATACACACACTAAAACCACAACACAAACACACACTGCGTTCACCATGCACACACTAAAACCACAACACAAACACGCACTGCATTCACCATAAACACACTAAAACCACAACACAAACACACACTGCATTCACCATAAACACACTAAAACCACAACACAAACACACACTGCTTTCACCATACACACACTAAAACCACAACACAAACACACACTGTATTCACCATACACACACTAAAACCACAACACAAACACGCACTGCATTCACCATAAACACACTAAAACCACAACACAAACACACACTGCTTTCACCATACACACACTAAAACTACAACACAAACACTGTATTCACCATACACACACTAAAACCACAACACAAACACGCACTGCATTCACCATAAACACACTAAAACCACAACACAAACACACACTGCTTTCACCATACACACACTAAAACTACAACACAAACACTGTATTCACCATACACACACTAAAACCACAACACAAACATGCACTGTATTCACCATACACACACTAAAACCACAACACAAACACGCACTGCATTCACCATACACACACTAAAACCACAACACAAACACGCACTGCATTCACCATAAACACACTAAAACCACAACACAAACACACACTGCTTTCACCATACACACACTAAAACCACAACACAAACACACACTGCTTTCACCATACACACACTAAAACCACAACACAAACACGCACTGCATTCACCATACACACACTAAAACCACAACACAAACACGCACTGCATTCACCATACACACACTAAAACCACAACACAAACACACACTGCTTTCACCATACACACACTAAAACTACAACACAAACACACACTGCATTCACCATACACACACTAAAACTACAACACACACACTGTATTCACCATACACACACTAAAACCACAACACAAACATGCACTGCATTCACGATACACACACTAAAACCACAACACAAACACTGTATTCACCATACACACACTAAAACCACAACACAAACACGCACTGCATTCACCATACACACACTTAAACCACAACACAAACACACACAGCATTCACCATACACACTAAAACCACAACACAAACACTCTGCATTCACCACACAAACACACACTTTATCTAAAACACACAAAACTACATTCATTATACAAATAAGCAATCTGTATCCATTTTACACACCACACAGGCCATCCTTGTGGGTGGACTCAGAATGGGTCCTCGGGGACGGGCGCAGGGGGCCCACACTTTGAACTGTGTCAGGGGCCCCGAAATTTCTGATGGCAGCCCTGTGGAGAACTCACCGATCCTCATGAATAAAACAATGCTGAACATGGACAGAACAGTGGGCACCACAACACCAAAAAAGGTGGAAAGTTTGCGTGGTGCAGGACCTTCGGTAACAGTATCTGTGCCGCATAGGGCGGAGTCTGCAGGCCCCAGAGTGCCATCGGATACACTGAAGAGGCGGTAATGAAGAAGGGGAGAGTTTTCTGAGGTCATTCCTGGAAAGAGTGGACAAAGAAAGTTAATTCATGTAAAACACACAACATACATGTAATCTATAATCACTCCGTTAATATGATATAAAAGGACACACAGCAGGCTATGTAATCCTGACCGAGGGCCAGTTAGTAGACATTTCACGGGTTTCAGCTCATTAAAAATAAACACAAAAAAGAGACAAAAAAGACAAAGTAAGATCAGACAATGCACAGATGCAATGAATGGTGATATGAGCTCCATATAGTACGAGGAGGCCAACCAGAGCTCCATATAGTACAAGGAGGCCAACCAGAGCTCCATATAGTACAAGGAGGCCAACCAGAGCTCCATATAGTACAAGGAGGCCAACCAGAGCTCCATATAGTACAAGGAGGCCAACCAGAGCTCCATATAGTACAAGGAGGCCAACCAGAGCTCCATATAGTACAAGGAGGCCAACCAGAGCTCCATATAGTACAAGGAGGCCAACCAGAGCTCCATATAGTACAAGGAGGCCAACCAGAGCTCCATATAGTACAAGGAGGCCAACCAGAGCTCCATATAGTACAAGGAGGCCAACCAGAGCTCCATATAGTACAAGGAGGTCAACCAGAGCTCCATATAGTACAAGGAGGTCAACCAGAGCTCCATATAGTACAAGGAGGCCAACCAGAGCTCCATATAGTACAAGGAGACCAACCAGAGCTCCATATAGTACAAGGAGGCCAACCAGAGCTCCATATAGTACAAGGAGGCCAACCAGAGCTCCATATAGTACAAGGAGGCCAACCAGAGCTCCATATAGTACAAGGAGGCCAACCAGAGCTCCATATAGTACAAGGAGGACAATCAGAGCTCCATATAGTACAAGGAGGACAATCAGAGCTCCATATAGTACAAGGAGGACAATCAGAGCTCCATATAGTACAAGGAGGACAATCAGAGCTCCATATAGTACAAGGAGGACAATCAGAGCTCCATATAGTACAAGGAGGCCAATCAGAGCTCCATATAATACAAGGAGGACAATCAGAGCTACCATTACTTCAATTACTTCAGACTATTCCCCACTTCCTTCACAAAATCGCATAGTATGCATGATGCAGTCAGGCAGAGCATTCTCTGGGATCTTCCTACCCCACGGTCAAATATTAATATGGTGCAGATGCAAGATACCGTGTGTCCACTACTGACAGGAGTAAAGTCAGGTACATTGTACCCCACATGGTATCCTCACTTCTATCCAGTTACTGTGCTGGTAATGTACACAGAGTATCCTCACCTCTATCCAGTTACTGTGCACAGGGTATCCTCACCTCTATCCAGTTACTGTGCACAGGGTATCCTCACCTCTATCCAGTTACTGTGCTGGTAATAGTGTACACAGAGTATCCTCACCTCTATCCAGTTACTGTGCTGGTAATAGTGTACACAGAGTATCCTCACCTCTATCCAGTTACTGTGCTGGTAATAGTGTACACAGAGTATCCTCACCTCTATCCAGTTACTGTGCTGGTAATAGTGTACACAGAGTATCCTCACCTGTATCCAGTTACTGTGCCGGTAATAGTGTACACAGAGTATCCTCACCTCTATCCAGTTACTGTGCAGGTAATAGTGTACACAGGGTATTCTCACTTCTATCCAGTTACTGTACAGGTAATAGTGTACACAGGGTATCCTCACTTCTATCCAGTTACTGTGCAGGTAATAGTGTACACAGGGTATCCTCACCTCTATCCAGTTACTGTGCAGGTAATAGTGTACACAGAGTATCCTCACTTCTATCCAGTTACTGTGCAGGTAATAGTGTACACAGGGTATTCTCACTTCTATCCAGTTACTGTACAGGTAATAGTGTACACAGGGTATCCTCACTTCTATCCAGTTACTGTGCAGGTAATAGTGTACACAGGGTATCCTCACCTCTATCCAGTTACTGTGCAGGTAATAGTGTACACAGAGTATCCTCACTTCTATCCAGTTACTGTGCAGGTAATAGTGTACACAGGGTATTCTCACTTCTATCCAGTTACTGTACAGGTAATAGTGTACACAGGGTATCCTCACTTCTATCCAGTTACTGTGCAGGTAATAGTGTACACAGGGTATCCTCACCTCTATCCAGTTACTGTGCAGGTAATAGTGTACACAGAGTATCCTCACTTCTATCCAGTTACTGTGCAGGTAATAGTGTACACAGGGTATCCTCACTTCTATCCAGTTACTGTGCAGGTAATAGTGTACACAGGGTATCCTCACCTCTATCCAGTTACTGTGCAGGTAATAGTGTACACAGGGTATCCTCACTTCTATCCAGTTACTGTGCCGGGAAGGACGAGGGACATTATTTGTCTGTTTTTTTAAAGTTCATTGAGGGGTGAGTTAGCGTTTGACTGTTAAATTCCTGCCACATTCCTCATTCTATCATTCATACAATTCTATAGATCTTTTACTGACACACACTTACTATTTCAATCAATATACACCGCGTCCTGTATTATTAACTTACTAGCTAATTAGCAGGAGACGCAATGAAAACACAACACAATTTGTATAGTAAGGTGGAGGGCAAACTACTATTCCCATCACCCTCAGAGAGCTTGCTTTGTACACCATCACCTACCATGGATAGAGGGCGAGATAGAGTCACGTATTTCTAAAATCCCAGATAAACACTAGAGGCACAGTCTGACTCTATATAACACAGTCAGACTCTATATAACACAGTCAGACTCTATATAACACAGTCAGACTCTATATAACACACAGTCAGACTCTATATAACACACAGTCAGACTCTATATAACACACAGTCAGACTCTATATAACACACAGTCAGACTCTATATAACACACAGTCAGACTCTATATAACACAGTCAGACTCTATATAACACAGTCAGACTCTATTTAACACAGTCAGACTCTATTTAAACACAGTCAGACTCTATATAAACACAGTCAGACTCTATATAAACACAGTCAGACTCTATATAACACAGTCAGACTCTATATAACACAGTGTGCCTCTATATAACACAGTGTGCCTCTATATAACACAGTGTGCCTCTATATAACACAGTGTGCCTCTATATAACACAGTGTGCCTCTATATAACACAGTGTGCCTCTATATAACACAGTGTGCCTCTATATAACACAGTGTGCCTCTATATAACACAGTGTGCCTCTATATAACACAGTGTGCCTCTATATAACACAGTGTGCCTCTATATAACACAGTGTGCCTCTATATAACACAGTCAGACTCTATATAACACAGTCAGACTCTATATAACACAGTCAGACTCTATATAACACAGTCAGACTCTATATAACACAGTCAGACTCTATATAACACACAGTCTGACTCTATATAACACACAGTCTGACTCTATATAACACACAGTCTGACTCTATATAACACACAGTCTGACTCTATATAACACACAGTCTGACTCTATATAACACACAGTCTGACTCTATATAACACACAGTCTGACTCTATATAACACACAGTCTGACTCTATATAACACACAGTCTGACTCTATATAACACACAGTCTGACTCTATATAACACACAGTCTGACTCTATATAACACACAGTCTGACTCTATATAACACACAGTCTGACTCTATATAACACACAGTCTGACTCTATATAACACACAGTCTGACTCTATATAACACACAGTCTGACTCTATATAACACACAGTCTGACTCTATATAACACACAGTCTGACTCTATATAACACACAGTCTGACTCTATATAACACACAGTCTGACTCTATATAACACACAGTCTGACTCTATATAACACACAGTCTGACTCTATATAACACACAGTCTGACTCTATATAACACACAGTCTGACTCTATATAACACACAGTCTGACTCTATATAACACACAGTCTGACTCTATATAACACACAGTCTGACTCTATATAACACACAGTCTGACTCTATATAACACACAGTCTGACTCTATATAACACACAGTCTGACTCTATATAACACACAGTCTGACTCTATATAACACACAGTCTGACTCTATATAACACACAGTCTGACTCTATATAACACACAGTCTGACTCTATATAACACACAGTCTGACTCTATATAACACACAGTCTGACTCTATATAACACACAGTCTGACTCTATATAACACACAGTCTGACTCTATATAACACACAGTCTGACTCTATATAACACACAGTCTGACTCTATATAACACACAGTCTGACTCTATATAACACACAGTCTGACTCTATATAACACACAGTCTGACTCTATATAACACACAGTCTGACTCTATATAACACACAGTCTGACTCTATATAACACACAGTCCGACTCTATATAACACAGTCCGACTCTATATAACACAGTCCGACTCTATATAACACAGTCCGACTCTATATAACACAGTGTGCCTCTATATAAACACACAGTGTGCCTCTATATAACACACAGTGTGCCTCTATATAACACACAGTGTGCCTCTATATAACACACAGTGTGCCTCTATATAACACAGTGTGCCTCTATATAAACACAGTGTGCCTCTATATAACACAGTGTGCCTCTATATAACACAGTGTGCCTCTATATAAACACAGTCAGACTCTATATAACACAGTCAGACTCTATATAACACAGTCAGACTCTATATAACACAGTCAGACTCTATATAACACAGTCAGACTCTATATAACACAGTCAGACTCTATATAACACAGTCAGACTCTATATAACACACAGTCTGACTCTAACACACACAGTCTGACTCTATATAACACACAGTCTGACTCTATATAACACACAGTCTGACTCTATATAACACACAGTCTGACTCTATATAACACACAGTCTGACTCTATATAACACAGTGTGCCTCTATATAACACAGTGTGCCTCTATATAACACAGTGTGCCTCTATATAACACAGTGTGCCTCTATATAACACAGTGTGCCTCTACATAACACAGTCTGACTCTATATAACACAGTGTGCCTCTATATAACACAGTGTGCCTCTATATAACACAGTCAGACTCTATATAACACAGTGTGCCTCTATATAACACACAGTGTGCCTCTATATAACACACAGTCTGACTCTATATAACACACAGTGTGTCTCTATATAACACACAGTCTGACTCTATATAACACAGTCAGACTCTATATAACACAGTGTGCCTCTATATAACACAGTGTGCCTCTATATAACACAGTGTGCCTCTATATAACACACAGTCTGACTCTATATAAGAGAAAGCTTATACCCACCCTGCACTGTCTGTGTTCAGCAGCCACTTCCTGGTCAGCTGACAGATCATGTGACCCCTCCCCCACCCATCCCTTTATTGCAGCAGCAGGCTGTGTATAATAACTGCATGTGGTAATCATGGGATTACATCCAGTCATTGTCACAAACAGGGCTGTCATTGTACTGCGACGCGGAATATGTTAGCGCTATATAAATAATAACAATGTATTAAAGTCTAAACTGTAATAATTGTGAATGGGTACAGAGAGACTGTAAAAGGCTAGCTGAGAATTTCAGGCTCATTCTCTGATACAATACAGAGTTTCTTCCTGTAACTGTATCAGCACCATGTAATACACTAACAGTAACGATGAATAATATAAGAAATACAGTATATCCCCGCTAATAGCCGCCGGCAGTGAGACAGTAACAGGAACGATGAATAATATAAGAAATACAGTATATCCCCGCTAATAGCCGCCGGCAGTGAGACAGTAACAGGAGCGATGAATAATATAAGAAATACAGTATATCCCCGCTAATAGCTGCCGGCAGTGAGACAGTAACAGGAACGATGAATAATATAAGAAATACGGTATATCCCCGCTAATAGCTGCCGGCAGTGAGACAGTAACAGGAACGATGAATAATATAAGAAATACAGTATATCCCCGCTAATAGCTGCCGGCAGTGAGACAGTAACAGGAACGATGAATAATATAAGAAATACAGTATATCCCCGCTAATAGCCGCTGGCAGTGAGACAGTAACAGGAACGATGAATAATATAATAAATACAGTATATCCCCGCTAATAGCTGCCGGCAGTGAGACAGTAACAGGAACGATGAATAATATAAGAAATACAGTATATCCCCGCTAATAGCTGCCGGCAGTGAGACAGTAACAGGAACGATGAATAATATAAGAAATACAGTATATCCCCGCTAATAGCCGCCGGCAGTGAGACAGTAACAGGAACGATGAATAATATAATAAATACAGTATATCCCCGCTAATAGCCGCCGGCAGTGAGACAGTAACAGGAACGATGAATAATATAAGAAATACAGTATATCCCCGCTAATAGCCGCCGGCAGTGAGACAGTAACAGGAACGATGAATAATATAAGAAATACAGTATATCCCCGCTAATAGCCGCCGGCAGTGAGACAGTAACAGGAACGATGAATAATATAATAAATACAGTATATCCCCGCTAATAGCCGCCGGCAGTGAGACAGTAACAGGAACGATGAATAATATAAGAAATACAGTATATCCCCGCTAATAGCCGCCGGCAGTGAGACAGTAACAGTAACGATGAATAATATAATAAATACAGTATATCCCTGCTAATAGCCGCCGGCAGTGAGACAGTAACAGGAACGATGAATGATATAATAAATACAGTATATCCCTGCTAATAGCCGCCGGCAGTGAGACAGTAACAGGAACGATGAATAATATAAGAAATACAGTATATCCCCACTAATAGCCGCCGGCAGTGAGACAGTAACAGTAACGATGAATAATATAAGAAATACAGTATATCCCCGCTAATAGCCGCCGGCAGTGAGACAGTAACAGGAACGATGAATAATATAAGAAATACAGTATATCCCCGCTAATAGCCGCCGGCAGTGAGACAGTAACAGGAACGATGAATAATATAAGAAATACAGTATATCCCCGCTAATAGCTGCCGGCAGTGAGACAGTAACAGGAACGATGAATAATATAAGAAATACAGTATATCCCCGCTAATAGCCGCCAGCAGTGAGACAGTAACAGGAACGATGAATAATATAAGAAATACAGTATATCCCCGCTAATAGCTGCCGGCAGTGAGACAGTAACAGGAACGATGAATAATATAAGAAATACAGTATATCCCCGCTAATAGCCGCCGGCAGTGAGACAGTAACAGGAACAATGAATAATATAAGAAATACAGTATATCCCCGCTAATAGCCGCCGGCAGTGAGACAGTAACAGGAACGATGAATAATATAATAAATACAGTATATCCCCGCTAATAGCCGCCGGCAGTGAGACAGTAACAGTAACGATGAATAATATAATAAATACAGTATATCCCTGCTAATAGCCGCCGGCAGTGAGACACTAACAGGAACGATGAATAATATAATAAATACAGTATATCCCCGCTAATAGCTGCCGGCAGTGAGACAGTAACAGGAACGATGAATAATATAATAAATACGGTATATCCCCGCTAATAGCCGCCGGCAGTGAGACAGTAACAGGAACGATGAATAATATAATAAATACAGTATATCCCCGCTAATAGCCGCCGGCAGTGAGACAGTAACAGGAACGATGAATAATATAAGAAATACAGTATATCCCCACTAATAGCCGCCGGCAGTGAGACAGTAACAGGAACGATGAATAATATAATAAATACAGTATATCCCCGCTAATAGCCGCCGGCAGTGAGACAGTAACAGGAACGATGAATAATATAATAAATACAGTATATCCCCGCTAATAGCCGCCGGCAGTGAGACAGTAACAGGAACGATGAATAATATAATAAATACAGTATATCCCCGCTAATAGCTGCCGGCAGTGAGACAGTAACAGGAACGATGAATAATATAATAAATACAGTATATCCCCGCTAATAGCTGCCGGCAGTGAGACAGTAACAGGAACGATGAATAATATAATAAATACGGTATATCCCCGCTAATAGCCGCCGGCAGTGAGACAGTAACAGGAACGATGAATAATATAATAAATACAGTATATCCCCGCTAATAGCTGCCGGCAGTGAGACAGTAACAGGAACGATGAATAATATAATAAATACAGTATATCCCCGCTAATAGCCGCCGGCAGTGAGACAGTAACAGGAACGATGAATAATATAATAAATACAGTATATCCCCGCTAATAGCTGCCGGCAGTGAGACAGTAACAGGAACGATGAATAATATAATAAATACGGTATATCCCCGCTAATAGCCGCCGGCAGTGAGACAGTAACAGGAACGATGAATAATATAATAAATACAGTATATCCCCGCTAATAGCTGCCGGCAGTGAGACAGTAACAGGAACGATGAATAATATAAGAAATACAGTATATCCCCGCTAATAGCCGCCGGCAGTGAGACAGTAACAGGAACGATGAATAATATAATAAATACAGTATATCCCCGCTAATAGCCGCCGGCAGTGAGACAGTAACAGGAACGATGAATAATATAATAAATACAGTATATCCCCGCTAATAGCTGCCGGCAGTGAGACAGTAACAGGAACGATGAATAATATAATAAATACAGTATATCCCCGCTAATAGCCGCCGGCAGTGAGACAGTAACAGGAACGATGAATAATATAATAAATACAGTATATCCCCGCTAATAGCTGCCGGCAGTGAGACAGTAACAGGAACGATGAATAATATAATAAATACGGTATATCCCCGCTAATAGCCGCCGGCAGTGAGACAGTAACAGGAACGATGAATAATATAATAAATACAGTATATCCCCGCTAATAGCTGCCGGCAGTGAGACAGTAACAGGAACGATGAATAATATAAGAAATACAGTATATCCCCGCTAATAGCCGCCGGCAGTGAGACAGTAACAGGAACGATGAATAATATAAGAAATACAGTATATCCCCGCTAATAGCCGCCGGCAGTGAGACAGTAACAGGAACGATGAATAATATAATAAATACAGTATATCCCCGCTAATAGCTGCCGGCAGTGAGACAGTAACAGGAACGATGAATAATATAATAAATACGGTATATCCCCGCTAATAGCTGCCGGCAGTGAGACAGTAACAGGAACGATGAATAATATAATAAATACGGTATATCCCCGCTAATAGCCGCCGGCAGTGAGACAGTAACAGGAACGATGAATAATATAATAAATACAGTATATCCCTTCTAATAGCCGCCGGCAGTGAGACAGTAACAGGAACAATGAATAATATAATAAATACAGTATATCCCCGCTAATAGCTGCCGGCAGTGAGACAGTAACAGGAACGATGAATAATATAATAAATACAGTATATCCCCGCTAATAGCCGCCGGCAGTGAGACAGTAACAGGAACGATGAATGATATAATAAATACAGTATATCCCCGCTAATAGCTGCCGGCAGTGAGACAGTAACAGGAACGATGAATAATATAATAAATACGGTATATCCCCGCTAATAGCCGCCGGCAGTGAGACAGTAACAGGAACGATGAATAATATAATAAATACAGTATATCCCCGCTAATAGCTGCCGGCAGTGAGACAGTAACAGGAACGATGAATAATATAAGAAATACAGTATATCCCCGCTAATAGCTGCCGGCAGTGAGACAGTAACAGGAACGATGAATAATATAAGAAATACAGTATATCCCCACTAATAGCTGGCGGCAGTGAGACAGTAACAGGAACGATGAATAATATAATAAATACAGTATATCCCCGCTAATAGCCGCCGGCAGTGAGACAGTAACAGGAACGATGAATGATATAATAAATACAGTATATCCCCGCTAATAGCTGCCGGCAGTGAGACAGTAACAGGAACGATGAATAATATAATAAATACAGTATATCCCCGCTAATAGCTGCCGGCAGTGAGACAGTAACAGGAACGATGAATAATATAATAAATACGGTATATCCCCGCTAATAGCCGCCGGCAGTGAGACAGTAACAGGAACGATGAATGATATAATAAATACAGTATATCCCCGCTAATAGCCGCCGGCAGTGAGACAGTAACAGGAACGATGAATAATATAAGAAATACAGTATATCCCCGCTAATAGCCGCCGGCAGTGAGACAGTAACAGGAACGATGAATAATATAAGAAATACAGTATATCCCCGCTAATAGCCGCCGGCAGTGAGACAGTAACAGGAACAATGAATAATATAAGAAATACAGTATATCCCCGCTAATAGCCGCCGGCAGTGAGACAGTAACAGGAACGATGAATAATATAATAAATACGGTATATCCCAGCTAATAGCTGCTGGCAGTGAGACAGTAACAGGAACGATGAATAATATAATAAATACAGTATATCCCCGCTAATAGCCGCCGGCAGTGAGACAGTAACAGTAACGATGAATAATATAATAAATACAGTATATCCCTGCTAATAGCCGCCGGCAGTGAGACACTAACAGGAACGATGAATAATATAAGAAATACAGTATAACCCCGCTAATAGCCGCCGGCAGTGAGACAGTAACAGGAACGATGAATAATATAATAAATACAGTATATCCCCGCTAATAGCCGCCGGCAGTGAGACAGTAACAGGAACGATGAATAATATAAGAAATACAGTATATCCCCGCTAATAGCTGCCGGCAGTGAGACAGTAACAGGAACGATGAATAATATAAGAAATACAGTATATCCCCGCTAATAGCCGCCGGCAGTGAGACAGTAACAGGAACGATGAATAATATAATAAATACAGTATATCCCTGCTAATAGCTGCCGGCAGTGAGACAGTAACAGGAACGATGAATAATATAAGAAATACGGTATATCCCCGCTAATAGCCGCCGGCAGTGAGACAGTAACAGGAACGATGAATAATATAAGAAATACAGTATATCCCCGCTAATAGCCGCCGGCAGTGAGACAGTAACAGGAACGATGAATAATATAAGAAATACAGTATATCCCCGCTAATAGCCGCCGGCAGTGAGACAGTAACAGGAACGATGAATAATATAAGAAATACAGTATATCCCCGCTAATAGCCGCCGGCAGTGAGACAGTAACAGGAACGATGAATAATATAATAAATACAGTATATCCCCGCTAATAGCTGCCGGCAGTGAGACAGTAACAGGAACGATGAATAATATAATAAATACAGTATATCCCCGCTAATAGCCACTGGCAGTGAGACAGTAACAGGAACGATGAATAATATAAGAAATACAGTATATCCCCGCTAATAGCTGCCGGCAGTGAGACAGTAACAGGAACGATGAATAATATAAGAAATACAGTATATCCCCGCTAATAGCTGCCGGCAGTGAGACAGTAACAGGAACGATGAATAATATAATAAATACAGTATATCCCCGCTAATAGCCGCCGGCAGTGAGACAGTAACAGGAACGATGAATAATATAATAAATACAGTATATCCCCGCTAATAGCTGCCGGCAGTGAGACAGTAACAGGAACGATGAATAATATAATAAATACAGTATATCCCCGCTAATAGCTGCCGGCAGTGAGACAGTAACAGGAACGATGAATAATATAATAAATACAGTATATCCCCGCTAATAGCCACTGGCAGTGAGACAGTAACAGGAATGATGAATAATATAATAAATACAGTATATCCCCGCTAATAGCTGCCGGCAGTGAGACAGTAACAGGAACGATGAATAATATAAGAAATACAGTATATCCCCGCTAATAGCCGCCGGCAGTGAGACAGTAACAGGAACGATGAATAATATAAGAAATACAGTATATCCCCACTAATAGCTGGCGGCAGTGAGACAGTAACAGGAACGATGAATAATATAATAAATACAGTATATCCCCGCTAATAGCTGCCGGCAGTGAGACAGTAACAGGAACGATGAATAATATAATAAATACAGTATATCCCCGCTAATAGCCGCCGGCAGTGAGACAGTAACAGAAACGATGAATAATATAAGAAATACGGTATATCCCTGCTAATAGCCGCCGGCAGTGAGACAGTAACAGGAACGATGAATAATATAATAAATACAGTATATCCCCGCTAATAGCTGCCGGCAGTGAGACAGTAACAGGAACGATGAATAATATAATAAATACAGTATATCCCCGCTAATAGCCGCCGGCAGTGAGACAGTAACAGGAACGATGAATAATATAATAAATACAGTATATCCCCGCTAATAGCTGCCGGCAGTGAGACAGTAACAGGAATGATGAATAATATAATAAATACAGTATATCCCCACTAATAGCTGGCGGCAGTGAGACAGTAACAGGAACGATGAATAATATAAAAAATACAGTATATCCCCGCTAATAGCCGCCGGCAGTGAGACAGTAACAGGAACGATGAATAATATAAGAAATACAGTATATCCCCGCTAATAGCTGCCGGCAGTGAGACAGTAACAGGAACGATGAATAATATAATAAATACAGTATATCCCCGCTAATAGCCGCCGGCAGTGAGACAGTAACAGGAACGATGAATAATATAAGAAATACAGTATATCCCCGCTAATAGCTGCCGGCAGTGAGACAGTAACAGGAACGATGAATAATATAAGAAATACAGTATATCCCCGCTAATAGCTGCCGGCAGTGAGACAGTAACAGGAACGATGAATAATATAAGAAATACAGTATATCCCCACTAATAGCTGCCGGCAGTGAGACAGTAACAGGAACGATGAATAATATAATAAATACAGTATATCCCCGCTAATAGCCGCCGGCAGTGAGACAGTAACAGGAACGATGAATAATATAAGAAATACGGTATATCCCCGCTAATAGCCGCCGGCAGTGAGACAGTAACAGGAACGATGAATAATATAATAAATACAGTATATCCCCGCTAATAGCCGCCGGCAGTGAGACAGTAACAGGAACGATGAATAATATAAGAAATACAGTATATCCCCGCTAATAGCCGCCGGCAGTGAGACAGTAACAGGAACGATGAATAATATAAGAAATACAGTATATCCCCGCTAATAGCCGCCGGCAGTGAGACAGTAACAGGAACGATGAATAATATAAGAAATACAGTATATCCCCGCTAATAGCCGCCGGCAGTGAGACAGTAACAGGAACGATGAATAATATAAGAAATACAGTATATCCCCGCTAATAGCCGCCGGCAGTGAGACAGTAACAGGAACGATGAATAATATAATAAATACAGTATATCCCCGCTAATAGCCGCCGGCAGTGAGACAGTAACAGGAACGATGAATAATATAATAAATACAGTATATCCCCGCTAATAGCCGCCGGCAGTGAGACAGTAACAGGAACGATGAATAATATAAGAAATACAGTATATCCCCGCTAATAGCTGCCGGCAGTGAGACAGTAACAGGAACGATGAATAATATAAGAAATACAGTATATCCCCGCTAATAGCCGCCGGCAGTGAGACAGTAACAGGAACGATGAATAATATAAGAAATACAGTATATCCCCGCTAATAGCCGCCGGCAGTGAGACAGTAACAGGAACGATGAATAATATAAGAAATACAGTATATCCCCGCTAATAACTGCCGGCAGTGAGACAGTAACAGGAACGATGAATAATATAATAAATACAGTATATCCCCGCTAATAGCCGCCGGCAGTGAGACAGTAACAGGAACGATGAATAATATAATAAATACAGTATATCCCCGCTAATAGCCGCCGGCAGTGAGACAGTAACAGGAACGATGAATAATATAATAAATACAGTATATCCCCGCTAATGGCCGCCGGCAGTGAGACAGTAACAGGAACGATGAATAATATAATAAATACAGTATATCCCTGCTAATAGCCGCCGGCAGTGAGACAGTAACAGGAACGATGAATAATATAAGAAATACAGTATATCCCCGCTAATAGCCGCCGGCAGTGAGACAGTAAGAGGAACGATGAATAATATAATAAATACAGTATATCCCCGCTAATAGCCGCTGGCAGTGAGACATTAACAGGAACGATGAATAATATAATAAATACAGTATATCCCCGCTAATAGCCGCCGGCAGTGAGACAGTAACAGGAACGATGAATAATATAATAAATACAGTATATCCCTGCTAATAACCGCCGGCAGTGAGACAGTAACAGGAACGATGAATAATATAATAAATACAGTATATCCCCGCTAATAGCTGCCGGCAGTGAGACAGTAACAGGAACGATGAATAATATAATAAATACAGTATATCCCCGCTAATAGCTGCCGGCAGTGAGACAGTAACAGGAACGATAAATAATATAATAAATACAGTATATCCCCGCTAATAGCCGCCGGCAGTGAGACAGTAACAGGAACGATGAATAATATAAGAAATACGGTATATCCCCGCTAATAGCCGCCGGCAGTGAGACAGTAACAGGAACGATGAATAATATAAGAAATACAGTATATCCACGCTAATAGCCGCCGGCAGTGAGACAGTAACAGGAACGATGAATAATATAATAAATACAGTATATCCACGCTAATAGCCGCCGGCAGTGAGACAGTAACAGTAACGATGAATAATATAAGAAATACAGTATATCCCCGCTAATAGCCGCCGGCAGTGAGACAGTAACAGGAACGATGAATAATATAATAAATACAGTATATCCCCGCTAATAGCCGCCGGCAGTGAGACAGTAACAGGAACGATGAATAATATAATAAATACAGTATATCCCCACTAATAGCCGCCGGCAGTGAGACAGTAACAGGAACGATGAATAATATAAGAAATACAGTATATCCCCGCTAATAGCCGCCGGCAGTGAGACAGTAACAGGAACGATGAATAATATAATAAATACGGTATATCCCCGCTAATAGCTGCTGGCAGTGAGACAGTAACAGGAACGATGAATAATATAATAAATACAGTATATCCCCGCTAATAGCCGCCGGCAGTGAGACAGTAACAGTAACGATGAATAATATAATAAATACAGTATATCCCTGCTAATAGCCGCCGGCAGTGAGACACTAACAGGAACGATGAATAATATAAGAAATACAGTATATCCCCGCTAATAGCTGCCGGCAGTGAGACAGTAACAGGAACGATGAATAATATAAGAAATACAGTATATCCCCGCTAATAGCCGCCGGCAGTGAGACAGTAACAGGAACAATGAATAATATAAGAAATACGGTATATCCCCGCTAATAGCCGCCGGCAGTGAGACAGTAACAGGAACGATGAATAATATAAGAAATACAGTATATCCCCGCTAATAGCCGCCGGCAGTGAGACAGTAACAGGAACAATGAATAATATAAGAAATACGGTATATCCCCGCTAATAGCTGCCGGCAGTGAGACAGTAACAGGAACGATGAATAATATAAGAAATACAGTATATCCCCGCTAATAGCCGCCGGCAGTGAGACAGTAACAGGAACAATGAATAATATAAGAAATACGGTATATCCCCGCTAATAGCCGCCGGCAGTGAGACAGTAACAGGAACGATGAATAATATAATAAATACAGTATATCCCCACTAATAGCCGCCGGCAGTGAGACAGTAACAGGAACGATGAATAATATAAGAAATATGGTATATCCCCGCTAATAGCTGCTGGCAGTGAGACAGTAACAGGAACGATGAATAATATAAGAAATACGGTATATCCCCGCTAATAGCCGCCGGCAGTGAGACAGTAACAGGAACGATGAATAATATAAGAAATACGGTATATCCCCGCTAATAGCCGCCGGCAGTGAGACAGTAACAGGAACGATGAATAATATAAGAAATACAGTATATCCCTGCTAATAGCCTCCGGCAGTGAAACAGTAACAGGAACGATGAATAATATAAGAAATACAGTATATCCCCGCTAATAGCCGCCAGCAGTGAGACAGTAACAGGAACGATGAATAATATAAGAAATACGGTATATCCCCGCTAATAGCCGCCGGCAGTGAGACAGTAACAGGAACGATGAATAATATAAGAAATACAGTATATCCCCGCTAATAGCCGCCGGCAGTGAGACAGTAACAGGAACGATGAATAATATAAGAAATACGGTATATCCCCGCTAATAGCCGCCGGCAGTGAGACAGTAACAGGAACGATGAATAATATAAGAAATACAGTATATCCCCGCTAATAGCCGCCGGCAGTGAGACAGTAACAGGAACGATGAATAATATAAGAAATACAGTATATCCCCGCTAATAGCCGCCGGCAGTGAGACAGTAACAGGAACGATGAATAATATAAGAAATACAGTATATCCCTGCTAATAGCTGCCGGCAGTGAGACAGTAACAGGAACGATGAATAATATAAGAAATACAGTATATCCCCGCTAATAGCCGCCGGCAGTGAGACAGTAACAGGAACGATGAATAATATAAGAAATACAGTATATCCCCGCTAATAGCCGCCGGCAGTGAGACAGTAACAGGAACGATGAATAATATAAGAAATACGGTATATCCCCGCTAATAGCCGCCGGCAGTGAGACAGTAACAGGAACGATGAATAATATAAGAAATACAGTATATCCCCGCTAATAGCCGCCGGCAGTGATACAGTAACAGGAACGATGAATAATATAAGAAATACAGTATATCCCCGCTAATAGCCGCCGGCAGTGAGACAGTAACAGGAACGATGAATAATATAAGAAATACAGTATATCCCCGCTAATAGCCGCCGGCAGTGAGACAGTAACAGGAACGATGAATAATATAAGAAATACAGTATATCCCCGCTAATAGCCGCCGGCAGTGATACAGTAACAGGAACGATGAATAATATAAGAAATACAGTATATCCCCGCTAATAGCCGCCGGCAGTGAGACAGTAACAGGAACGATGAATAATATAAGAAATACAGTATATCCCCGCTAATAGCTGCTGGCAGTGAGACAGTAACAGGAACGATGAATAATATAATAAATACAGTATATCCCCGCTAATAGCCGCCGGCAGTGATACACTAACAGGAACGATGAATAATGTAAGAAATACAATATATCCCCGCTAATAGCCGCCGGCAGTGAGACAGTTAACAAACATGGCCGTCTGCAACTACGCCAGCTACCACAGTCAATAGTTAAAAAAAATATAGGGGGTCCAGACGGGGTCAATATGGAGAGGGCTTGACACACAGCAATGGTGGGGGTCCCGAAATAGCTGCCAGTGCCTTGAATATAGTGCAGTACACATGTCCCTAGCCCCCCAGCCATGCCTAGCAGATGGGGTATTTAGCAGAATACCGGGCAGATATAGTTTATCAGTCGCTCTTACACCCATCATATTAGTGGTCACATCCCAATAATAAAATAGCTGAAATGTCTGGGTGTCTGTCCTCCAATTCCTGTTAGTGGACAGCGGGTCAGCTCCCTCCCCCACCCATCCCTTTATTGCAGCAGCAGGCTGTGTATAATAACTGCATGTGGGGATCATGGGATTACATCCTAACACTATCCCTGACACTATCCCTAACACTATCCCTAATACTAACGATATCCCTAACCTTAACCCTATCCCCAAGATTATCCCTAAACCTCACCCTAACACTATCACTGACACTAACGCCATTACTAACACTAACTCTATCCCTAACACTAATCCTATCCTAACTCTAATGCTATCCCTAACCTTAATCCCTAACACTATACTAACACTAACCATATATTTAATACCATCCCTAACTCTAATGCTAACCCTAACACTAACCCTATCCCTAATAACACTAGCCCTATCCTAACTCTAACTTACCAATATCCCTAACCTTAACCCTTTCTCTAAGACTATCCCAGTCTTATAGATAGGGGGAAGGGGTGTTGAGGCACATAGAAGGGACTGAGGGAGAATTGAGACACATGGAGGATCCAGAGAACACCCGGGTGCTTATTAAGCCCAATTGATACTTTGTAGCAATTTCCACCGCAGTGTTCTAAGTGTTCGTCTGGGTGGCCGCATTTTGTATGAACGACCACAAGATGGCGGCCATCTTGTTCCCGTGAACACAGACATTGGTGTTTGGGCATAAATCTAATGGAACTAAAATCGAACACAGAAACTCCCGAGCACTACTGGACTTCCATGATCGCCTTTGGTTCTACCCCACTTAGAAAGGCACTGTTCGGTGGAAACGTTCCAATGTACAAGGGGAACAGGCTACACAAGTTACTTAAGGATTCTGTACGGTGTTTTATGTTTTTTGCTCCCGAAAGAGACCGACGGTTAGCCCTGATTTCCTGGAACTGTTTTAAGCACAGAAACCATGTGCATGGTCGATCAAATAAATGACTTCCATGAAAATCCCAAACCCCTGAACCGGTCTGGGTGATTTTTGGATATGTTGGTCACCCAGATCGGGGCTATCCGGGATGGGACTTTTGTGGGGTTTTCATGTGTTTTTGGGGTTTGTTAAATTGTATCTTTTTGTAACTGAGAGATAATTTATATATCTGTGTGCTCAGGTAATTATCTCTCAAGCACGGAGGAGTATGTGGAATGTTTGCTTGTAACTAGTTCCTCTGAGGTCCATGGGGAAAGCCCCTGTAATATGATTTGGGAAACCCCTTGCATGGGAAGTTGCATAAAAGGCTGTGTGTGGCTCACAATAAATCAGATCATTTTACCCCTTCATAAAGTCTAGGCTCATGTTTGGGGGATTGAGAGCTATACTCACAACAATAATCACTACTCTGCTTGGAACCAGGAGCTATAATCACTGCATCACTTGGGATTTGGGAGACTTACAGCAGATATTCTCTGCCGGAGTATAGGGGATCCGTTACAAAATTGAATCACAGAAAACAAAATTAATCACTGTAGCAAAGTTACAGTGCAGCAGAGAGAAACCCTGGCAATCAGACTATATGGCAACAGCTAAAAAAACACAAAATTAATCACTGCAGTAAAGTCACAGTGCAGGAGAGAGACACCCTGGCAATCAGACTATATGGCAACAGCTAAAAAAACACAAAATTAATCACTGCAGTAAAGTCACAGTGCAGCAGAGAGACACCCTGGCAATCAGACTACATGGCAACAGCTAAAAAAAACACAAAATGAATCACTGCAGTAAAGTCACAGTGCAGGAGAGAGACACCCTGGCAATCAGACTACCTGGCTTGCATAGCCGCACACTCTCACCCGCTCCGCCCACCCATCTAAATGCAGAAGAAAAACAAGGCAAAACTCTCTCTCTTTTTAAAAGCAATGTGGCTCCCCAAGAAAAGTACAATTAACGTAATGTAATTTATCTCTAGTAGTCCCTTGTGCTATCACAACTAGCCTGGTCACATGAATGCAAGCCAACACCCTGACAGCCTGATTTATATACTATCCCACCTCAATGACTCTGTGTGCCTTCATTGGCCAAGTGTCAGTGACAATATCCCCATTAATTGGCTGTCCTCTAACATTAATCACAAAAAATTGCAAATTTTATTGGACAGGGAATAGTGAAACTGGATTGGTCAAGCAAGCATTGCATTGCACAAAAGGAATTTGCTTATTGGTCAAGATTCCTGTCATCATTCATATAATTTTCCCTCCCTCTCTCTTGTTTTGCCACTTTTCAGAAATCCGAATCACTTGGTCACTTCGGAGCTTCACAGCTGCAGAACCTCGGCACTTCGGACATTCGTAAGCATCCGTATGTCCAAAAGGCATGAAATTTGTACGAATGTACAATCGGAACGAAACGAATTGCGGATGTCTAATTGGCATGAATGCTAGGACCCAAGGTTTACCAGCAGAACTTTCCCCATAGTATATCACTGCCTCCGACAGCATGCCTTCTTCCCATAGTGCATCCTGCTTCCATCTCTTCCCCAGGTAAATGATGCACACGCTCCCCATCTATCTGATCTGAAAAGAAAATGTGATTCATCAGACCAGGCAACCTTCTTCCATTGCTCCATGGTCCAGTTCTGACGCTTACTTCCTGTCAGGGTACCTGCTGTCTCTACCTCTGTGGAGGTGAGACACTTGGACGTTCTTCCTCGCAAAAGGGTTGAATCACTCGTTCCTCGCGGTTCCCTCGGTTGTTTACACGCCGGCCGCGAGGGATCCACTTCCTTTTATGACGCGGCGTTCAGTAGCCGACGTCATGACGACAACCCAACCCGATCTGTCAATCAAGCCCCAAGCACGAATGAGGATTCGTCGGGGGCGTGATTACCTGTTTAGAATCAGGGTATAAAGGAGGGCTTTCTACGTTTGTTCATTGCCCTGTCGTGGTTCTAGCTTGTCTAGTCACTCAGTGCTCTTGTATTCTGTTAGTTTCTTTGGTTTTGACCCGGCTTGTCTGTTCTACCTCGTTTACCTCTATTACCCTTTGACTCGGCTTGTCTCTCGTTTACCTGCTCTCTCGTTCCCTCGACCTCGGCTTGTCTCTAGACCATTCTTTACTACTACTTACGTTAGTCCGGCCATTCTAAGGTCCGGTATACGTACCCTGTACCTGTTTGTACTCTGCGTGTTGGATCCCTGTCCCAATCCTGACACTTCCCCACTGAAGGCACTTTTGGCGGTGGACAGGTGTCATCATGGAACTCTGACCAGCCTGCAGCTTTCCAGCCCCATACATAGAAACCCGAGATGCGCTGTGTGTTCTGATTTCTTTTCATCATGGCCAGGATTAAGCTACCGTGTTATTGGACCAGATGGGCTAGCCTTTGTTACCCATGTGCATCAATGAGCCTTGGGCCCTATTACCCTGACGCCAGTTCACCAATTATCCTTCCTTGCATCACTTTATGCAGGTATTAACCACTGCTTACCGGGAACACCCCACAAGACCTGCCGTTTTGGAGATGCCCTGACCCTCGTCTAGCCATCACTATGTGGCCCTTGTCAAAGTCACTCAGATCGTTTCACTTGCCCATTTTTGTGTCCAACACACCCGTTGATAGGTGCCATTGTGACAATAGTATCAATTCCCTTCACCTGTCAGTGGGTTTAATGTTGTGGTTGATCACTGTTAATTAAACTTTTCCCTAAACCTATACTTAAAGGGACACTCCAGGCACCCAGACCACTTCTGCCCATTGGAGTGGTGTGGGTGCCAACTCCCACTACTCCTAACCTTGCAAGTGTAATTATTGTAGTTTATTATAAACTGCAATAATTACCTTGCAGGGTTAACTCCACCTCTAGTGGCTGTCTACTAGACAGCCACTAGAGGAAACCTCCTTACTCATAGCACAGATTAAATGTGCTAGAACGTCGCTGGACGTCCTCACGCTGTGTGAGGACCTCCAGCGTCGCTCATTTCCCCATAGGAAAGCATTGCTTTCCAATGGGGAGACCTAATGCGCATGCGCGGCATTGCCACCGGCCGACGGAGTCAGTAGGAGGAGCAGCGCGGAGGAGGAGGCAGCGACGAGGGACATTGTCACTGCCTCAGGTAAGTAACTGAAGTGATTTTCACCCCTTCAGTAACCGGGGATGGTAGGTGGGAGGGAGAGGGGACCTGCAGTGCCAGGAAAACGGATTGTTTTCCTGGCACTGGAGTTTCCCTTTAACCCTCACCCGGATGACTTTAAACTACCTTCAATATGTTTAGAAATCAGTCTGTGGAAATAAGATAAATTGTGCTTGTTCTAAATGATTTCGCGTATTTCTCTTTACTTAACTCCATAGCAGCAAAGAAGCATATGGAAAAACAAGAACTGTGGTGAGATTCTCGGGTCAGAGATGATGCAAGGACACTCCAAACGCGGGTCGTTAGAAGAACAAAGACTGTTCTTCTAACGATGTACTGGGCCACAAGCAGCCACTTAACAAATTATATATGAGGCACAGTAAACCCAAGCTCCTCCTCTTTCTTTGCTGCTCCATCATACGGACAGTCCAGAGTTTCTGCTCTCACTGTCTCTCTATATTGTGTCAGTTTGCTGGACTGTGACTGACGTTTATTTTATACATTTCATTCTTTGGATATTGTGTTAGGGTGGAATCTGTTTGTATCCCCTTTTTTACAAATCTCTTTGGAATGCTCTGCCTGCACACTAATGGACCTTAATTGTCTATCCCTTTCTCTGACAGACTCTGTCTGCACACTGGGCGTTATTTATCCCTTTCTCTTACAGGCTGTCTGCACACTTGGCGTTATTTATCCCTTTCTCTGACAGTCTCTGTCTGCACACTGGGCGTTATTTATCCCTTTCTCTGACAGGCTCTGTCTGCACACCGGGCGTTATTTGTAAGTTTCTCTGACAGGCTCTGTCTGCACACTGGGCGTTATTTATCCCTTTCTCTGACAGGCTCTGTCTGCACACTGGGCGTTATTTATCCCTTTCTCTGACAGTCTCTGTCTGCACACTGGGCGTTATTTATCCCTTTCTCTGACAGGCTCTGTCTGCACACTGGGTGTTATTTATCCCTTTCTCTGGCAGGCTCTGTCTGCACACTGGGCGTTATTTGTCCCTTTCTCTGACAGGCTCTGTCTGCACACTGGGCGTTATTTGTCCCTTTCTCTGACAGGCTCTGTCTGCACACTGGGCGTTATTCGTCCCTTTCTCTGACAGGCTCTGTCTGCACACCGGGCGTTATTTATCCCTTTCTCTGACAGGCTCTGTCTGCACACTGGGCGTTATTTATCCCTTTCTCTGACAGGCTCTGTCTGCACACTGGGCGTTATTTATCCCTTTCTCTGACAGGCTCTGTCTGCACACTGGGTGTTATTTATCCCTTTCTCTGGCAGGCTCTGTCTGCACACTGGGCGTTATTTGTCCCTTTCTCTGACAGGCTCTGTCTGCACACTGGGCGTTATTTGTCCCTTTCTCTGACAGGCTCTGTCTGCACACTGGGCGTTATTCGTCCCTTTCTCTGACAGGCTCTGTCTGCACACCGGGCGTTATTTATCCCTTTCTCTGACAGGCTCTGTCTGCACACTGGGCGTTATTTGTCCCTTTCTCTGACAGGCTCTGTCTGCACACCGGGCGTTATTTGTCCCTTTCTCTGACAGGCTCTGTCTGCACACTGGGCGTTATTTATCCCTTTCTCTGACAGGCTCTGTCTGCACACTGGGCGTTATTTATCCCTTTCTCTGGCAGGCTCTGTCTGCACACTGGGCGTTATTTGTCCCTTTCTCTGGCAGGCTCTGTCTGCACACTGGGCGTTATTTGTCCCTTTCTCTGACAGGCTCTGTCTGCACACTGGGCGTTATTTATCCCTGTGGCAGACCTAGCCACTTTTGGACTATAATATGGAAAGGTTGTCGGGAGGCTGTAATATGTGCCATGTATATTTGCTGTGTGTATGTTATGTTATGGTAATTCGCATGCTAGCAGCCGTAAGCTACCAGCATACAAGTACTTCGTTCGGCGAACAGCGTTGATCTAAGCCGTTCGCCGAACGAATACGGGCCCCCCTGGTAGATCACACACTTAGGGTCGTGTGGCACTTGTTAACCGATTGCAACAATGTTGCAATCGGTAATTATAGGCTATTCTGGGTGGCCGTCGTTCGACTACCGACCATGCGGCGGTCGGCCATCTTGGATTCGTCTATTTCGCAGCGGGGTTTGGTCGTCGAGTGCCTGGAACTAAAAACGGCTACTCGATGATGCGAACACCGCTGCACTTCCAAGCCTTTCGGGAGCCCGGTTTTCGGTAGAATCGTTCCCCTAGATGCGTTCGACAGATTGAGGGGAACTTCTATACAAAACTGTATTTGTGCGGCGTTCGGTCATTTCAGCTGGGATCTGAGCGGTATTCTCACAAAAGATGCGCTCCGACCCCAGCTATCTACCGAACGTTCGGTCATCTCAAAGTACCGAATAATGTGTAAAATGTGTATTTTAATGTAAATTGTCGGTTCTGCTGCACGAGGGGATAATCCACTTAATCGTCCATTGTAGTGGGAGTATCCCTCTCGTGCACCAATGCCTGTTGGGAAAAGAACAATGCATGTTGGGAGAAATCCCCTGAATTATCTATACGGAAACCCCTTGCATGGGGAACTGCTTAAATATGCCAGCTTGTGAATAAAGCGAGTTAGTTGACTCCCAAACTGTGTCTCGTCCGGTTATTGGGAGGATTTGGGGACTTGCCTTACTTTTCAGCGCTGACTGTGGAGTTACTCGTGGAACCAGCGGAGATCGTGGTCTTTAATACCTGCCCTCCGCTACAATTGGTGGGAAGCGACGGGATCCGACCTTACAGCCGAAAGAGCGCAATTCGTGCAAATTGTAACTGCCGAATTAGAAAAAGGGAATGGCAAGCAGAATCCAACGAAAGAACCGACTACCGAAGTGAATGGAGACGGATTATTCTAAATTAAAGAGACAGACACTAAATGAACTACTGGAAGCCAGGGGTAAAGTAGCCAGCAGCAAACCTAAGGCTGTACTAATTGCCGAGCTGATGGAGGGAGACCAAGCCCGCAGCGCTACACCCCCAGCAGTCATGGAAGAAACCCAGCAGTCATGGAAGAGGACCAGGCTGGCATTTTTACCACAGCCTATATCAGTGGACATGTTGAACTTAGTAATGGCGAATGTGCAGGATTACGTGATGGCACACAGCCCGCAGTATGCAGCATCTCGAGCAGGGACCGCGACGGAGTCATCCCACAGCCAGGTAAAACCCAAAGTTCCTTATCAAGCATTTAAAGTATTCTGCGAGGAAAAGGAGGAAATCGATGGGTTTTTACAAGATTTTGAGAGGCTGTGCGATTTACATGACTTAGCACGGCCCACGTGGGTCCCCCTGCTGGCAAGTAAACTAGCAGGGCGGGCAGCCGACGCATACCGCGCTGTACCCAGCGAGGACAGCAAGGACTATGAGAAAGTAAAACGAGCGATACTAGAAAGGTATGCCATCACTCCAGAGCCATACCGGCGGAAATTTAGAGACCTGAAGAAACAAGATAAAGACTCACATGCCGAGTGGGCACACAAGCTGGACCAAGCATCCAAAGGGTGGATACAAG